>NC_055988.1:99012189-99322103 GCF_018446385.1 Zingiber officinale | reverse complement strand
ACTAGTACACTAAGAGTATATTGAGTAGGACCATTAGAGGTCGTTTCTTTTATACTGACTTTATAAAGGGACAAAGACCTCAGTTATTATGGAAGTGTGTGCTCTTAATCCTAATATAATAACAAGCACATATATTTGATATTTATTTCTTTAATTTATCAATGGGTGAGATTTAGTTCGATGAATCAATAAGCCCGATAAGTTGGGAAATGATATCACTTATAGTGTGTGTTGTTGATTATAGAAGGAAACTGTGTCCTAGTAATCTAGGTTGAGAATGTCCCCAAGAGGAGCTCATAAGGATTGTCATGTTAAACCCTGCAGGTGGACTTAGTCCGACATGACGATGAAGTTGAGTGGTACTACTCTTGGAGCTAGATATTAATTAAGTGAGTTGTCAGTAACTTACTTAATTAGTGGACATTTGTTATCTTAAACACAGGGAGACTAACACACTCATAATAAGAAGGAGCCCAAAATGTAATTTGGGATTGGTGCGGTAGTTCAATAATAGTTCTTTAGTGGAATGAATTATTATTGATGAAATTAAGTTGTGTGTTCGGGGTGAACACGGGATGCTTAATTTCATCGGGAGACCAAAACCAATTCCTCCTCTCGGTCCCTATCGTAGCCTCTAGTATATAAAGATTTATACCCACCGTATACCCACCTTCTTACCCATCCAATGGGGCCGGCCAAGCTAGCTTGGAACCCAAGCTAGGGCCGGCCAAGACCAAGTGGATGAGCCATGTAGGTGGCCGGCCAAAGCTTGGGTCCCAAGCTTAGGTGGTCGGCCACTAGAATATTAAAAAGGATTTTTATTAAAATTATTTCTTATGTGGATATCATGATTTTAAAAGAGAGTTTAAAAATTAAAAATTTCCTTTTATGTTTTTCTACAAAAGATTAAGAGAAGAGATTAATCTCTTTCCTTATTTGTAGTTTAAAAGGATGATTTTAATTTTTGGTAAAAACTTTCCTTATTTGTAAATCATCTACATGTTTAAAAGAGAGTTTAAAATCTTTCCTTATTTGTTGATTAAAGGAGGATTTTAAATTTTAAGAAAACTTTCCTTTTTAACCATGTTCATGATTTAAAAGAAAGTTTAAAAATTAATAATTCTCTTTTATTAGTTTCTACAAAAGATTGGGAAAAAATTTGATATCTTTCCTTATTTGTAGATTAAAAGAGATTTTAATTTTTAGAGATAACTTTCTTTTTATCCACATGTTTAAAAGAAAGATTTTAATTTATTAAATTTCCTTTTTATAAATCAATCATGAAGGGATTAAATTATTGGAGAAATTTTATAAATTTCTGGAGACAAATTAAGAAGTTTTAATTAATTAAAACTCTCCTTGTTTGTAGCTTTTATGTGGCCGGCCAAATAAAATTGAGAAAGAAAATTATTTTAATTAAATAATTTTTCCTTTTCAATGGAAAAAGAATTAAGGAAATTTTTATTAAATTTTTCTTATTTGCCAGGATCAAGGATTATAAAAGAGGGGGTAGAGGAGGCTTCAAGGCTAACGACTCTATTCTATTTTTCTCCCTCTTTTCCTTGGTGGTGTGGCCGGCCCTATTTCTCTCCTCTCCTCTTGTTGGCTGAAACTTATCTCTTGGTGGAGCTTTTGTTAGTGGCCGGATCAAGGAATGAGAAGAAGGAGAGAAAGCAAGCCTCGTTTCTAGCATCCCTTGGAGCATGGTGGTGGTGGCCGAACCTCTTCATCCTAGAAGATGTTTTGATGGCCGAAACTTGCAAGGAAGAAGAAGGTGATTGGTGGTTTCTCATCTCGGAAGAACGTTGCCCACACAACGTCCGAGGTTAGAAGAGGAATACGGTAGAAGATCAAGAGGTCTTTCTAAAAGGTATAACTAGTAATTTTTCTTTCCACATCATACTAGTTATTTTTGGAAATAATACCAAATACAAGAGGCATGCGATTCTAGTATTTCGAATATGTTTTTCGATGTTGTGTTCTTTTGTTTTTTTTCCCTTGTGATTTGATTGTTCTTTTCGGTTAACCTAAAGTTATTTTAGGAAATTAAATATTATCTTTCCATAAAAGGTTTTGTCTAGTCGGTGGTGGTTGCTCCCATATCCAAGAAGATCATGTGCCTCGCCACGTCAGTACTGGGAACCAATTATGGAAATTAATATTTGATGGAATTAATAACTTAAAGTGATTTGGGTCGAACGTGTTAAGTTCCGCAGGAGACCCAAGTCAAAACCTAAAAGAACGAATAGATTAAGTTTTGGATCAAACGTGTTAAGTTCCGCAGGCGATCCAAAATTTAATTTAAAAGAACACATGGTAGCTAGGAAAAGGTTCAGACCTTTGTACAAAATTTTTGTACAGTGGAACCTCTAGGTTTTCCGAGTAGCAACCAACAAGGTGGTTGGCCAAGCAAGCTTGGAACCCAAGCTTGGGCCGACCAAGCAAATACGATGAGCCAAGTTGTGTGGCTGACCCTAGCTTGAATCTAAGCTTGGTGTGGCCGGCCACATTAAATTAAAAAGGATTTTATTTTTTAAATCTTTCTTATGTGGATACCATGTTTTTAAAAGAGAGTTTAAAATTTAAATCTTTCCTTTTATAGCTTTCTACAAAAGATTAAGTGAAAGGTTTGATATCTTTCCTTATTTGTAGTTAAAAAGAAGATTTTAATTTTTGATAAAACTTTCCTTTTATGAAAC
Organism: Zingiber officinale; assembly: GCF_018446385.1. Classification (NCBI taxonomy): domain Eukaryota; kingdom Viridiplantae; phylum Streptophyta; class Magnoliopsida; order Zingiberales; family Zingiberaceae; genus Zingiber; species Zingiber officinale. Next base: position 99,319,404 of record NC_055988.1, on the reverse strand, counting down.
CATCCTCATAATTTTAAAAGAGAGTTTTAAAATTAAATCTTTCCTTTTATAGTTTCTACAAAAGATTAAGAAAAGATTTGATATCTTTCCTTATTTGTAGATGAAAGGAAGATTTTAATTTTTGATAAAACTTTCCTTTTATGAAACCATGTTCATGATTTTCAAAAAGAGTTTTAAAATTAAATTTTTTTCCTATTATAATTTCTACAAAAGATTAATAAAAGATTTGATATCTTTCTATATTTGTAGATTGAGAGGAAGATTTTAATTTTAAAGATAACTTTCTTTTTTTGAAATCATCCATATGTTTTAATAGAGAGATTTTAATTTATAAAATTTTCTTTTATAACCAACCATGAAGGGAAAAATTAATAGAGAAATTTTTATTTTAAAAATATCCGAAAACAAATTAGGAAGTTTTAATTCTTATGATTAAAACTTTCCTTGCTTGGAGAATTAGAGGTGGACGACCACTTTAATAAAAGAAAAGGAAATTGTTTTTTATCAATTAAATTTTCCTTTTCATGGCAAAGAAAATAAATAAGTTTTTATTAAACCTTTCCTTATTTACCAAGACTAAGGATTATAAAAGAGAGGAGGGGGTGCCTTGACAAAGTGAACTCTCTTCTATTCCTCTCCTCTCTTCCTTGGTGTGGCCAGCCCTCTTATTCTCCCTTTTCTTTTCTTCTCCTTGGCCGAACCTCATTATCTCTTGGAGCTTGGAAGGTGGCCGGATCTTGCTAGGAGAAGAAGGAGGAAAAGGAGGCTTTGTTTCGAGCATCCCTTGGAGCTTGATGGTGGCGGCCGAGACTTGCTATCTCTTGGAGAAATTTGCTTGGCTGAAACTTGGAAGAAGGAAGAAGAAGGGCTTGGGTGGTTCTCGTCTTGGAAGATCGTCGCCCACACGACGTCCGAGATAAGAAGAGGAATATGGTAGAAGATCAAGAGGTTGTTGCATACAAAGAAAGGTATAACTAATAATTATTTTCCGCATCATACTAGTTTTTCTTTGTATGAATTCCAAACACAAGAGGCTAGAGATTCTAGATGTTCAGATTTGTTTTGAATTTATGTTTCTTTTATTTTTTAAATCTTGTGATTTGATTGTTCTTTTTGATTAAACCTAGAGTTATATAAGGAAATTAAATATTGAATTTCGTTAAGAGGCTTTGTCGAGGCAGTGGTGGATGTTCCCATACCCAAGAAGGCCAAGTGACTCACCATGTTTGACCTGGGAGCCGATTTCCGAAATAAATATTTAATTAAATTTGTAACATAGGTGGATTTGGATCTATAATGTTAAGTATCGTTTGCGATCCAAGTCTATACCTCTAAGAACAGATAAGTTAAATTTGGAATCAATAATATTAAGTTCCGTTTGCGATTCCATATTTAATTTCTAAAGAACACAATAGGTTGCTTGGAAAGGTTCAGGACTTGTACAAAATTTTTGTACAGGAGAACCGGTACGATATTCCTAGGACCAACCAACAATTGGTATCAGAGCTAGGGTTTGCCTCTATGTGTTTGATTTTTAGTTTAATTATGTACATGTTATACATAATTTAGGTAGGATAATAGTAGGATGTGCTAACTCTGTGGTTGCAGCCTCCAACTATTATGACTTATAGATATTGTGTGTGATTGGACCCTTGGACATGTCAAGGGCATTTTATTGTGTGTGCATGATTGTATTTAACTAATATAGCAGGAGCTGTATTAGCCCTAGGATTTTACATTTATGTTCAATCTAGACTTGATGTACATTCTCTTGTGGAATATATGATCGATGTATGTAAAATTTTATTCTTTCTGTCGCGGATCGTATCCTTGCGAGGCGTGGTGCTATTGGAGGACCAAAGGCGCAGCAGAAAAGGAAGCTCGATGGACCCGACGACATGAACCTTAGGGTTGGCAGCACGCAAAGGACAGTGATGGAAAAAGCCATAATAGTTGGAAAATTAATTTCCATATTTATTGCTTTTATTTACTGTGATGTGTGTGATGTATGCTTGCTAGGTTAAAATTCCTCACCTTAAATAACTAAGTGGGAGAGGGATTTTTAAATAAATTCCACGATCTCCATTACTGGTTTGTAAGTGATGCAACAAGCTTGCGTGTTGGCTCTGAGTGCCTCCCTCCACAATGGATGGATTTGTTGGGAATCACTAGATCAAACTTCCTTTATGGATGGTTATAGAAAATTATTTAGGAGCGTGTGATTTTCTCTAACTGAAGGGGCATAATCCTATTTAATGGACTAAGTATCAAGTAATGGTATATACTTAGACGCATTCAATAGTATCCTCCCCAACGGAGTCACTGCTATTGTTTTGCGTGACCAAAGGATTACCAACTATTAATTTGTCATGATGCTAGGTGAAACCCCTCTTACAAATGTCTGAATTTGTATACGTCCACACTAACATGGCATACATAATTTACGGTGTTTGAGGTAATTTTATTTGTCATAAAGTTAGGTTGACAAGATAATAAAATGGGTAAAACCTCCTCTTACAAATATTTGAATTTGTATACGTCCACACTAACATGACATATAAAATTCATGGTATTTGAGGTAATTTAAGGTTGACAAGATAATTAATGGGTAAGACCCTCCTTTTACAAATATTTGATTTTGTATACGTCCACACAAACGCGACATACAAAATTCACGGTGTTAGAGGTGTTGGTGAATTTAAATAATATTATTTTGAGGAATCAATATTATTTTAGATTCAAAGTTTTGACCAAATATTTGATCAAAGACAGACCAACTATTAATTTTATTTGTCATAAAGTTAGGTTGACAAGATAATAAAATTAATGGAAAAATCACAAGGATTTTAAGGTGTTGGTCTTGACCAAATATTTTTGTGATTCTTAGGATTTCAAATGTTTGTCAATCCCCTAGTTGTTATACTATAGAATATACTTAGTAGTCCCAATTATAATGATTGGAAACAGAACTTGGACTCTAAGGAACTAAGAACAATAAAGGTGTATTTTATTAGTTGTTGAAACATGTTTAGTGGTGATATCTACCGGTACTTGGCGTGTAGATACAGGAGCCACTGATCATGTCTGCAATTCATTGCAAGGTTCCAGGAAACCCGACAACTATATGAAAGGGAAAACACCGTCTACATGGGCACTACTGCAAAAGTAGCAGCTGTTGCAGTGGGAGATGTTTATCCTCTGATAGGAATAAAATATGGATTTTGAGAAATTATTTTTACGTACCAAGTTTAGAAAGAACTTGATTTCGATTTCTAAACTATCAAAGAACTTGATATTCTATCTTTTTGATAACAAAGTTGTTATCAAGAATAATAGGGAAGTTATCTGTTCTGGTACGTTGGTTGACAATTTATAATCCAATAACTCTCATGATGCAACAAATAAAAATTAATAACACATCTTCTAACTCTAATAAGAGAAAACAACCTTCGAAAATGAACCAATCATATCTTTGGCATCTAAGGCTATGTCATATTGACTTGAGTAGGATTTAAAGGATAATAGCCAATGAACTTTTGGGTTCATTGGTGGTGGAAAACTTTTCAACCTGTAAGTCTTACTTGGAAGGAAAAATGACCAAGAGGCTTTTTAAATCTAAGGGGTATAGAACCAAAGAAGTGTTGAAATTGGTTCATTCTGATTTGTGTGGACCTATGACTATCCAGGAAAGAGGTGGTTTCGAATATTTCGATTATTCGAGATACGGGTGCATTTACTTGATGCACCACAAGTCTAAGTGCTTTGATAAGTTCAAAGAGTACAAAGCTAATGTGGAGAAACGTCAAGGTAAAAGTACCAAGACACTACAGTAAGATCATAGTGGCGAGTATCTCTTAGGAAAGTTCAGGAGTCACTTATAAGAAGTCGGGATTCAATCCCAACTGACTGCACCTGGTACACTCCAACAGAATGGTGTAGTAGAACGAAGGAATAAGACTCTTATGGAAATAGTTAGATCAATGTTATTCAGAATTACCAAATTTATTTTGAGGATATACTCTGGAAACGGAAGTGAACATAGTACCTTCTAAATCAGAACTCTCTACTTCTATAGAATTGTAGAATGAGCGCAAGACTAGTCTAAAGCATATTCGGATTTGGGGTAGTCCAACACATGTGCTGAAGGGAGACACTGATAAGTTGGAATTAAGAACAAGAGTTCACTTGTTTGTGGGTTATCCTAGAGAAACGAAAGGAGGTTTATAATCCTAAAAATTAGAAGGTCATTGTAAGCACCAATGCCCGATTTTTAGAAGAGGACTATGTAATGAACCATAAGCCCATAAGTAAATTTGTTCTTAAGGAAATAATAAATGGCACGTCTAATCTAGTGCCAACTGTACAAGATGAAATATCACAAGAAACTACAACACGTATCATAAATGATACACAATTACAGAAAGTACCTCGTCATAGTGGGAGGGTTGTTAAGGCAACCTGAAAGATTCATGTTTTGAGAGAGTCTTTGGACTAGAGCCCTTGTGAACATGAACCTAATCCTCGGACATATGATGAAGCACTCCAAGATAAAGATGCAGCATCTTAGTAAAGAGCAATGAATGCTGAAATAGAATCTATGTATTCTAATAGAGTCTGGGAGCTTATAGAAACATCAAATGGTGTAAAAAGCCATTGGGTGAAAATGAGTCTACAATAGAAAAAGAGGGATAGACGGGAAGGTGGAAACTTTCAAAGCAAGGCTTGTTGAAAAAGGAAAACCTTTTACCGGTAGCCATGCTTAGGTCTATTCGTATTCTTTTATTTATTGCTGCTCATATGAATTATGAGATTTGGCAAGTGGATGTCAAGACAGCTTTCCTTAATGGAAGTCTTGAAGAAAGTATCCATATAAAGCAACCAGAGGGGTTCATTGAAAAGGGCAAAGAGTATCTTGTATGAAAGCGCAATCGGTCTATTTATGGGCTGAACAAAGCTTCAAGGTCTTGGAACATCCGGATTAATGAAGTAATCCATACTTATGGATTTATTCATTGTCCGGATGAGTCTTGTGTATACAATAAGTGTGATGGAAATGTGGTGGTATTTCTTGTACTATACGTAGATGACATTTTTTGTAGTTGAAAATAATATCAAAGTGTTGTCGGAAGTAAAGGTATGGTTATCCAAGCAATTCGATATGAAGGACTTAGGAGAATGCACACATATTCTTGGGATCAAAGTAATAAGGGATCACAAGAAAAGAATGTTGTGCTTATCCCGAGCTTTATATATCGATACTATCCTAACTCATTTTAGCATGCAAGACTCCAAGAAAGGTTTTTCTACCTTTTCGGTATGGAGTATCTTTATCTAAAGAGATGTCTTCGAAGACATCAAAAGAGATAGAAGAGATGAAGGCAGTTCCTTATGCTTCTGCTGTAGGAAACCTAATATATGCTATGCACGAGATAGGATATCTGTTTTACCGTGGGCATGGTTAGCAGATATCAAAGTAATCCAAGACTGGGACACTGGACTGCCGTAAAACATATATTAAAGCACCTTAGAGGGACTAGAGATTATATGCTAGATTACAAGGCAGATGATTTGCTCCCTGTGGGTTACACGGATTCAGACTTCCAAACAGATAGGGATAATAGTAAGTCAACCTCGGGGTTTTGTGTTTACTTTAGGAGCTGAAACCATAACAATGGAGGAGTATTAAGCATAGGTGCTTTTATGGACTCCACCATAGAAGCTGAGTATATGGCAGCCTCTGAGGCGGCCATAGAAGTTATATGGCTCAGAAACTTCATAATGGACTTAGACATGATTTATGGTTTGCCCAAAAATTATTACAATTTATTGTAATAATAGTGGTGCAGTAGCAAACTCGAAGAAACCATAAATTCATAAGGTAAGTAAACACAATAGAGCGCAAGTATCACCCAATACGAGACATCGTATAACACGGAGAAGTTGTTGCCGCCTAGATTGCATCAGGTGATAACCTAGGAGATCCTTTCACTAAGACCCTTAAGGCAAGAGCTTTTGATGGGCATGTTGAAGGGTTGGGAATTAGATGTATGGCAGGGTATATGACAGCATAGTCTTTTAGTATATGTAGGAGATTGTTGGAATGTATATTGAAAACCTAGCTTTTTGTATAAACATTTACTTAGAAATAAGAATCATATTGGTCAAATATCTACATTTATAAGTTAAGTGTAGTTGTTCGATTAATTTATATTGTAGATAACATGGTGTGTGGTGTCACACAGAGAAAATCATGTTATTAATTCCTTATAAATGATAAACAGTAGCTCACGACTGAGATGGAAAGGAACAAATCATTGGAATAGTCGTAGTGTAATTAGGTATTAGTTTATCTTGACTGATAAATTACACTAGTACACTCTGAGTGTATTGAGTAGGACCATTTAAGATAAGTTCTTTTTATACTGACTTAATAAAAGAACAAGACCTTAGTTATTATGGAAGTGTGTGCTCTTAATCCTAATATAATAACAAGAACATATATTTAGTATTTATTTCTTTGACTTATCAAAGGGTGAGATTTAGCTCGATGAATCAATAGACCCGATAAGTTGGAAAATGATATTACTTATAGTGTGTGTTGTTGATTATAGAAGGAAACTGTGTCCTAATAATGTAGGTTGATAATGTCCCCAAGAGGAGCTCATAAGGATTGTCATGTTAAACCCTGCAGGTGGACTTAGTCCGACACGATAATAAGATTGAGTGGTACTACTCTTGGATTAAGATATTAATTAAAGTGAGTTGTCAGTAACTCAATTAATTAGTGGGCATCCGACATCTTAAATACAGGGAGATTAACACATTCATAATAAGGAGCCCAAAATGTAATTTGGGATTGGTGCGGTAGTTTAATAATAATTTTTTAGTGGAATGAATTATTATTGATAAAATTAAGTTGGGTGTTCGGGGCGAACACGGGAAGTTTAATTTCATCGAGAGACCAAAATCAATTCCTCCTCTCGGTCCCTATCATAGCCTCTTATTAATAAAGTATTATACCCACCTTTATACCCATCCTAAGGTGGTCGGCCAAGCAAGCTTGGAACCCAAGCTTGGGCCGACCAAGCAAATAGGATGAGCTAAGTTGTGTGGCCGGCCTAGCTTGAATCCAAGCTTGGTGTGGCCGGCCACATTAAATTAAAAAGGATTTTATTTTTAAAATCTTTCTTATGTGGATACCATGGTTTTAAAAGAGAGTTTAAAATTTAAATCTTTCCTTTTATAGCTTTCTACAAAAGATTAAGTGAAATGTTTGATATCTTTCCTTATTTGTAGTTAAAAGGAAGATTTTAATTTTTGATAAAACTTTCCTTTTATGAAACCATCCTCATGATTTTAAAAGAGAGTTTTAAAATTAAATCTTTCCTTTTATAGTTTTTACAAAAGATTAAGAAAAGATTTGATATTTTTCCTTAATTGTAGATTGAAAGGAAGATTTTAATTTTTGATAAAACTTTCCTTTTATAAAACCATGTTCATGATTTTCAAAGAGAGTTTTAAAATTAAATTTTTTCCTATTATAGTTTCGACAAAAGATTAAGAAAAGATTTAATATCTTTCCTTATTTGTAGATTGAGAGGAAGATTTTAATTTTAAAGATAACCTTCTTTTTTGGAAATCATCCACATGCTTTAATAGAGAGATTTTAATTTATAAAATTTCCTTTTATAACCAACCATGAAGGGAAAAATTAATAGAGAAAATTTTATTTTAAAAATTTCCGGAAACAAATTAGGAAGTTTTAATTCTTGTGATTAAAACTTTCCTTGCTTGGAGAATTAGAGGTGGCCGACCACTTTAATAAAAGAAAAGGATATTGTTTTTTATCAATTAAATTTTCCTTTTCATGGCAAAGAAAATAAAGAAGTTTTTATTAAAACTTTTCTTATTTACCAAGACCAAGGATTATAAAAGAGAGGTAGGGGGTGCCTTCACAAAGTGAACTCTCTTCTATTCCTCTCCTCTCTTCCTTGGTGTGGCCAACTCTCTTATTCTCCCTTTTCTTTTCTTCTCCTTGGCCGAACCTCATTATCTCTTGGAGCTTGGAAGGTGGCCGGATCTTGCTAGGAGAAGGAGGAAAAGGAGGCTTTGTTTCGAGCATCCCTTGGAGCTTGGTGGTGGTGGCCGAGACTTGCTATCTCTTGGAGAAATTTGCTTGGCCGAAACTTGGAAGAAGGAAGAAGAAGGGCTTGGGTGGTTCTCGTCTTGGAAGATCGTGGCCCACACGACGTCCGAGATAAAAAGAGGAATACGGTAGAAGATCAAGAGGTTGTTGCATACAAAGAAAGGTATAACTAGTAATTATTTTCCGCATCATACTAGTTTTTCTTTGTATGAATTCCAAACACAAGAGGCTAGAGATTCTAGATGTTCGGATTTGTTTTGAATTTATGTTTCTTTTATTTTTTCGATCTTGTGATTCGATTATTCTTTTTGGTTAAACCTAGAGTTATATAAGGAAATTAAATATTGAATTTCATTAAGAGGCTTTGTCGAGGCAGTGGTGGATGTTCCCATACCCAAGAAGGCCAAGTGCCTCATCATGTTTGACCTGGGAGCCGATTTCCAAAATAAATATTTAATTAAATTTGTAACATAGGTGGATTTGGATCTATAATGTTAAGTATCGTTTGCGATCCAAGTCTAAACCTCTAAGAACAGATAAGTTAAATTTGGAATCAATAATATTAAGTTCCGTTTGCGATTCCATATTTAATTTCTAAAGAACACAATAGGTTGTTAGGAAAGGTTTAGGACTTGTACAAAATTTTTGTACAGGGGAACCAGTACGATATTCCTAGGACCAACCAACAGTATTGTCATTAATAACCATACAATCAACGATATAACTTCTAGACTTTTTACTATGAATTCATCATAAGGGATACATTAAATAGATAAATTTTTACTTGTCTTGCCTCGTGGAGGTGCCAGATTGTTCCTCCCACCCTAGATAAGGGCGTGTGGCTGAATAACAGCCTGGACAAAGATAAGATGCTTGTTCTATCCTCCCACATTTATGAGACTTACCTTCACAGGTCTGTGAAAGGGAGGCTATCTCCCGGTTGGCTCGGTTTAATTCAGCTTGTAAGGACATCATTTTATCTGCTTGCTGCTTTGAATCTTGTTGCTGTTCTACTTGGGTCTTCTTTGTCAGGATGGTGATCGTGGAAGCATGCTTCAATCCCAGGTCATCCTATTTGGTGGTCCTTTGTTCTAAGTCCAAATAGGCTTTTTCCCTTAAGACGATCACGACTCGAATTTGGGAATGAGCAGCAGATAGACGCACCTCAAGTTCTCACTGTTGTGAGTGATGAAGATCCAAAGCTTGTATCACCTCTGCTAAGGATTGCTCTTTCTCGGATAATAGTTGAGCCCAAGGAGGAAAATCTGAATTTATAGCTCTCGACAATGTACCCAGGAGAAGATGGAGAAAAAAAGGTAAGATCAGTGCAACGAGAACGAATCAAGGTCAAACCCCCCTTTTTAATCAGGTCATGAGACACAGGAAGGGGGTCACAAGATCACTATAGTCGATATAAAGTTTTGGGAATGATCAATTTTTATCAAATGGATGGGGAGGATGACATGACAGTCAAAGTTAAGGTGATGTAGCGGTTAAAAGTCTAGGTCAAAGTTAAATTTGAGGAATATTCCTCACTTGAGACGGGGATTCACCCAGAAACAAAGTTCTTGAGTCTTGCCCACATGGTCCCAGAGTAGGACGCTTGGATAAGGTCGGCCGACCATAAGCTCGATCAGATCTAAGAATGCAACGATACTTTAAGACTAAGGAAAAATTCAATGAGGCTCAACTAGTTAGGAGGGCGTCTGGGCTTGAGATACTTAAACCTTAGCAGCCTCCTAATATATGATCGGCCGGACGGAGGTCGATCGAACATAAGACTTCCTGAATGCGCTCGATCAGTCAAAGCCCGGGTGAACCTAGGAATATTTAGCATCATATAAAGATCCTAATATACGATTGGTTGGACAAAGGGCCGACGCGTAGCTGCTACAAAGATGTAGTAGCTACTTCGATAGGTAACTGCTACAACGGTGTAATAGCTACTTCGACGGCTAACTGCTACAACGTTGTAGCAGCTACTTGGAATGTTAATTGCTACAATGGTGTAGCAGCTACTTCGACGACTAGCTACTACAATATTATTGCAGCTACTTCGATAGGTAACTGCTATAATGGTGTAGCAACTACTTGGACGGCTAGCTGCTACAACATTGTAGCAGCTAATTAGAATATTAATTGTTAGAACGGTGTAGCAGTTACTTCGACAGATAGCTACTACAACGTTATAGTAGCTACTTCAACAGGTAACTGCTATAACAGTGTAGCAGCTACGTCGACAAGTAGCTACTACAACGTTGAAGCAGCAACTTCGAAGGTGTAGCAGCTACAATGATATAGTAGCTACTTCGACGGTTAGCTACTATATCATTATAGCAACTATTTTCATTATGTATATAATTTGGTAAAAATTTATTTAAAATCATTTTAATCTATAATTATCTCTAATTCTAAGATATTATTAAGATTTATACTAACTACTACACGTTGTAGCACCTACTTTGACAGTTAGCTACTGCAACGTGTAGCATCTAATTGGAAAGTTAACAGCTACATGTTGTAGCAGCTACTTGGAAAACTACTTTCCACAACGTAGTTGTAATTCCCTCTATTCATAATATGTATTATTTATACATGATTCTAAGTGATATATTTAATACAGGGCAAAACATATGTTGTCTTTATTGGTCGGCAGACGGGTGTTTATCACACATGGATAGAAGTATCTACATAAGTTAATCGTTTTAGGGGCGCTATACACCCGTCCTTCAAGAGTAAACAGGATGCAATATGAGCTTTTGAAGCCTACAACGTGTTGGACCCCATGGTTATTTTGATGTGATCAACCAAGTTAAGTTAGGTCCTGTTTGATTTTTGATCTCTTTGTCTAAGTGTGTAGGAATCTAGGAGCATAGGAATTCGAGCGGAAGACGCAGCTAGCGAGAAGGATGGCACGGGAAGGGAGCCGACGGGCTCGGTGCATCTGAGGGACGAAAGGGCTGTGGAAGTGTACATCGGTGGATGAGAAGAACGTACGCGACGTTCGAGAGACGAGAAGTTAGAGCGTTAGCCTGCTCGAGGAGAAGGCAGAAAATTGAGTTCGGGCGGGCTCTATTTCGGTTGGCCGCAATCACCCATGCGAATGGAGCAGCGGAAGATCCAAAAGAAGGCTGGAGCTATTTATATGCTACAGGCAAATGACACCCTCCATATGTATGGGAGGCGCCCTCCATAAAGGATGGGAGGTGCCCTCCATAAGTATGGGAGGCGCCCTCTATAAGGTATGGGAGGCACCCTCCATGCTTATTGAGGGCACCCTCGACCCAGTCTTTATAGTCGTTTGGCAACGGATAAAACTTTATCCGTTGCCTTGCTAGAGGCGCCCTCCAAGCCCCTTGGAGGCACGCCCTCAAACAGTAGATAAGATTTTTCAGGGGCTATAAAAGGACCCCTGGACCTACCAAAGATACAACAACTTAGAACAACTACTGTAATCATTTCCTAGAGATTTTCTGAGCATTTCAAAGAGTGTAAGAGGTTTTTCTACCTATAGAGAAGGAGATTTTTCAGGTAGAGCTTTGCAATCACCTTAGATTAACAACCACTTAGGTTGTAACCAAGTCAAATCTATTTTCCTCTTTTCTTTTTAATTAGTTGTTCATTTCAGTTTATTTTAATTGTGATATTGCTACTAATCTTGGTTGGAAAGAACAGAAAAGCTTTATTTTTATTTTCAGACGCTGCGCCCTCTCATCGGCCCTACCACTGCACCACCAAGTGGTATCAAAGCACAACCGTTTCAGACGGACTGGCCATCGACTGAAGCATCAAGATCAAGACGATGGCCGATACAAGCATTCATCCATCGAAGTTCGAGGGAGACTTCGTACAATGGAAATGTCGGATGGAGGTATTCTTCAAAACATATTTCAAAATTATTTTAACAATGAAATATGGTTTTACAGTTCTAAAAGATAAAGAAGAATATTAGTGGATGAAGGAGCAAGACAACTTCGTGGTGAATGGTAAAGCAAAATTCCATCTACTCAACGTTCTTTCGCCCAGGAGGTCAATCAAATCGACAGCTACGACTCAGCAAAGGAACTTTGGGAGAAGTTCCTGGAACTGCACGAATGAACTTCCGAAACGAAGCTTGCGAGATGACACGTGCTTCGGAATCAACTGACGAATCTGCGGATGCAAGAAGGAGAGTCAGTAGCTGATGTGCGTAAATATTATGATCGTTTATGCATGTTTTAACGCACATTCACTTGCTTTATGCGTATATATTCTTTGCATGATTATCTCTTTTATCATAAACTCATTATAAATACTCTTTTGTTTAGAGATCTGCTCTTTTGTTTAGTTTTGTGTTGACAGGGACAACTTTTGAAGCAAAAACAATGATTGTCAACGTACCAAAACGAGGCAGAGAACATGGCCGTGTAACCTCGCACGACCGTGTGGCCAAACAGAGGAAGAACATGTTGGTGCGGTTAGCACTAACGGTCTAACCCAGGTTTTGATGAATGCCAAATTAAGTTAAGTTAGTTTTGTTGTTGATCTAACACTCTGACCGAGTGTGCAGGCGAAGTCCAGACAGGTCGACGGGCTGACCGGATATCTGGCATGAAGCCCAGCTAGGTCGACGGGCCGACCGGATAGTTGGCACGAAGTCCAAACGGGTCAACGGGCTGACCGGACGTTTGGCACGAAGTCCATCTAGTCGACGGGTTGACCGGATAGCTGGCGAGAAGTCCAGACGGGTCGAAGGGCTAACCGGACGTCTGACAAGTAAGTAAAGGTAAGTCATTGGAGGGGAGTGGTTGTGAGGACACGTTCCCGGGAAGGGAACTTAGGCGTCGATCCAACTTAGGTCAATTTCGAAAATCTAAGTTGAGATCGTGACTAGATTCCGGTCTCGGAAAGACGGAATCTAAGTCATACTCTTTATGTTAAAATTATAAACTGTGCTAATACTTTATTTTGCAGGATATACATTATATATTTTCCTCAGACTAACCTTGTCTTGCAGGAGAAGGAGTTTCTGAAGAAAGGTAGGTCCGGGCGCCCGGAGGCAAGTTTTATCCCCTGACGCGATGTCGACACGTGGAGCTCGCTGGATGGGCCTGCTACGTCACACCAAGGCGCCCCGAGCATCCTATAAAAGAAGGGTCAGGGGTGGAGCCTCACAACAGAACTCATAACAAACGATCTGCTCACTTGTGCTCCTGCGACGCTGCGAATCTCCGACAACGCGCCATTCCTTTAGTTTCTTTTCTTGTCAGTATTATTCTATTTTACTAATTAATTCCTGTACGTCAATTTTTTGTAAACATTCTTCTGAATTATTAGTGATTTCCCAATGAAAGTACTCAACGAGTACGAGCCTTGGAGTAGGAGTTGACACAGTCTCCGAACCAAATAAAAAGAACTTATGTTAGCCTTGTCTCTTTTCGCTTATATTTTCCGCTGCGCTTAACTCTTTTCGACGAAAGTTTTTATTCGATATTCACCCCCTCCCTCTATCAAAATTCACGGTCCAACAAGTGATATCAGAGCAGGTACTGCTCTGATTTGGTGTAACCACCAATCAGACAAGGGGGTGATCTGTTTTATTTTTAAAAAAAATTTCTTCTTTCGACTTTCAGTTTTTCGCATAATTCCAAACTGGTATTATTACATTTTTGAAAATTTCTTTCCGTTGTAATTAAATTTAAATTGGTGCAACACCAATTTAGTTTTTTTTTTTATTTCTTCCCGCACTACTAATCCAAGACCAAGTCTTGGAACCTCTCTTGTTTGTTTTCGTGTGTGCAGATTAAAATGTTGCAACTTGAGGGCTTCAGCACAGTGCGACCTCCCCTGTTCAACGGGGATGATTTCCCGTACTAGAAGAAGCGAATGGAGGTGTATCTCAAGAGGGATTTCGACCAGTGGCTCAGCGTCACAAAAGCCTACAAAACACCCGTTGACAACTCCGGAATTCCACTAGACCCGGAATAGTGGACTTCGGACTTGAAGAAGAAAGCGTCGACGGAAAACAAGGCGATCAACACATTACAATGCAGATTGACAAGGGAAGAGCTGAACCGGGTCGGACCGCATCAGAACGCGAAAGAGCTATGGGATAAATTGATCGAGCTGCACGAAGGAACTAGCAACGCTAAGGTAATAAAAAGGGATTTGTTGTTAAATAAAATATTTAATATAAAAATGCAAGAAGGAGAAACGGCAAGTCAGCTGCATGCGAGGATCAAGGATATCCTCAACGGGCTCCACGCGATAGGCCACCAGATGTAAAACAGAGATCTAATCAGGTATGCATTAAACGCGTTTCCACACAACAATTTGTGGGCATCTATCGTGGATGCCTACACAATTTCTAAGAATTTATCTAAACTTAAATTAGATGAATTATTTTGTGAATTAGAGTTACACGAACAAACTAATGCTAGATCCAAGAAATGTATAGCTTTGTTTGCAGGTTCCTCCAAGGAAAAGAAGAACAAGCCTGAACCTGAAGAAGATTCTGACCAGAACTCCGACGATGAAGGGCACCTGGTGAACCTAGTAAGGAAGATGTTCACTAGGAAGAAAAGGAGCTTCAACAAGAAGGATCTTCAAAAGATCAACACTCCAACCGAATCGAGGAACGTGACGTGCTTCGGATGCAAGAAAAAGGGGCACTACAAGAATGAGTGTCCGAGATCGAAGAACGACAAAACGAAGCCGACTAAAAAGAAGGCCCTCAAAGCAACATGGGATGACTCGTCTTCGGAAGAATTGGAGGACGAAGATTAGAAGAATTAACCAAAGTTACCTCGCGCTAATGGCCCACAAAGCAGAGTCGGAGGACGAATCGGAAGACGGGCCCGAATCCGAATCGAGCCACGAGTCCGTACTCATTTCCAAAGGTTCCGAAGAGGTATACTTTAATTTGAACAAAAAGTTTTTTAAAATTATTTCGTGTTTAAATAATAAATTAATGAAAATTGGAAAAGAAAATAAATTGCTCCTTGAGGAAAATCAAAACCTCAAGGAACAAATCACAAATAACAAACCAACTCAAGATCTAACACTTGAGGAGGAGAATTCATCATTAAAATTAGAAATTAACAACTTAAAAAGTATGTTAGAAAAATTTACGACAAGATAAAAAAATTTAGACTTAATCTTAAATAATCAAAAAGCAACTTACAACAAAACCGGACTTGGCTATAAGTCAAGTTCAAATAAAACATTTAATTCATTAATAACCCAACACAAACCAACAAGAAAAGCTTGGGTTCCGAAAGCGTTCTTAACCAAGCAAGTAGGACTTAACCAATATTACATACCTAAAGATAAAATATATTACGTAAAGGCAAATAAACCAAATCAAAAAACAGAATACAAACTTAGACCAAAAAACTCAAAATCTAAATATTTTAAAACTCACCAAAACTCGACCTATCATCAAGTAAATTATAACAATAAAAGAAATAGACATAAACCCAAAACGAAAAATTAAATTAAAGGTCAATAATTCAGGGGGAGGCTCCAGAATAACTGGCACCTCCAAAACTAACCTACCCGGAAGAGTAACCCAAACTAATCTACCCGGTAGGGTACTCAAGGACTAATTAGAAAGAGATTCAAATTTAACTTGAAAAATGGTACTGGTGAAATTTTTGATGATAGTACGTTAGGGAAACTTAGTCTATGCATGTCTAGGAAGATATGACTTTGACCTGGTGCATTTGGCTAAGTGGAACTGACCGAAGCTACCCTTTATGGATCCTAACCAGTTAGACCAAGGTTTTGTACTAAGTCCAGTGGATAGGACTATTTGGAAAACCACGAAAGAATGGTTACTCTGATGATGTCCAAGTGACTCACCATAGCCCAAAAGTTTATTCAGAGAACGCCTATCTATTGAACCCAAAGCTAAACCTGAATCTAACACAAGTTAAAAACAAACCCTAAAATTAAACCTAATTCATCTCACAAAATAATAAGATTTCCTGATTGAAAACATAGATCAGGTGAGATGACTAAGGACTCAAGTAAAATTAAATTTAAATTAATTAAAATAAATTAATTTAAATTTAAATAAATTAATTTAAATGAAAATTAAACTTAAATTAAAATTAATTAAATGAGAATTAAATTAAATCAAAATTTAGTTAAACTAAAAGTAGATGAAATTAAATTTAAATTAAGGAAAATTAAATAAAATTTAATTCTATTTTTAAATTTTAAATTTATCTTTAAAACTAAATTTAATTCTATTTTTAAAACTTAAAAATTTATTTTAAAAATTAAATTTTTTTCTTAAAAATTTATTTTAAAAATTAGCTTAATTTTTTTTAACTTAAAAATTTATTTTAAAGAATTTAACTTAATTTTTTTTTAAAATTTATTTTAAAAATTAACTTAATTTTTTTTAACTTAAAAATTTATTTTACTTAAAAATTTAACTTAACTTTTTTTTTCTTAAAAATTTATTTAAAAAATTAACTTAAATTTTTTCAACTTAAAAAATTATTTTAAAATTTAAACTTAAATTCTTTTTACTTAAAAATTTATTAACTTAATTTTTTTTTAACTTAAAAATTTATTTTATAAATTAAATTAATTTTTTTTAACTTAAAAATTCATTTTAAAATTAAACTTATTTTTTTAACTTAAAAATTCATTTTAAAATTAATTTTTTTAACTTAAAAATTCATTTTAAAAGTAATTTTTTTTAACTTAAAAATTCATTTTAAAATTAAACTTATTTTTTTTTAAAACTTAAATTCTTTTTAACTTAAAAATATATTTTAAAATCCTTTTAAACTGAAAAATCTATTTAACTAATTTCTTTAAAAAAAAAGGTCAAATACAAAGGGCGGTCGCCCCTGGTATACCCTTCTGTGGCGCCCGGAAGGGACTCCGGGCGCCCCGCCCCAGGCAGCCTCGGGCGCCCGAGAATGATTCGGGTGCCTGGAGCCCCTTATAAATAGAGGGGCAGGGGCGCCCTCAGCTCTTGCACCACCTCCATTCACTCTTTCTTAGGCTCCTTTCGAGCTTTACCGCGAGAGTAATCAAATCTAAAATTTTAATCTGTGATTATTCCGTTGCTGTGAATCAACCGAGGTTGTCAGTTCTAAAATCTTATTCACGATGCCTAGGTAAATCTCTTTCTCCTCCGAAGTTTCCTTAAATATTTCATTAATTACATGCTTAAGTATAGTGTCTTGTATAATGTAGAAAGTGTTCTAGATCTGGTGTTGGGCCCTCGACTGCTAGCATAGATCCTAGGTTCCCCACTGATGAACTTAGGGTTAAGTTTGAGTCAACCATTTACGTAGCTATTAGGACTAAGTGTCTAGATAGAGCGTTCTTCTTACGTTCTTGTGTTCCAGTTATAGAGGTTATTAGCCACTATAACTTACGAAACCTTGTTTACTGTACCAATTCAGTAAACATAGATTTATGTGCTGAATTATATAATAACTTAGTTAGGGTAGATGATCTCACTTATGTTACTAGGGTAGCTGGTACAGATATGACACTATCCCCTACCATGATCCAGGACTTTTTAGGACTACGACCATCTACATGTCGTTTTCAGTGTTACCCCCCTAGGGATCTACCATTTGGTGATCCCTACTCACACATCACCCTAGATACGATTTATTTGTATTTTTTCAGAGGAGAGCGTGTACCCACCGTCACTATGTTTAGGTCAGTTGGCCTTCGAGTTTATGATTATGCACTCTATAGGGTCTTAGTTTACTGCATTTTACCACTATCCACTTGGGACATAGCGATGATGCGCCCATTCCACTCCTTTCTTTTGTACGCACTTTCCCATAGATTAGATATACATATTAGTATACATATATTTCAGACCATTATCTACGCAGTTGGATATGTCACCAGCGCTCGAGTTCATATGCCATATTGTCATATTTTGACGGCATATTTTGCTCATCGCCAGATTAACGTCACCCGAGGTAATGTTCGGGCCATGACTGAGTTCGATGTCATAGGATCTAGGAGTTTCTCATTAGCGGGTGTCCACGTAGATGAGGATGACGGTGTCATGTCTTGGCGGAGGGGGCCACAGCACCAGCCAAACCCAGCTGCCCAGGAGGTAGTAGAGCATGATGAGTTTATGGTTGCTCTATTTGGCGACGACGCTCCAGCTCTGGCACCAGCTCCACCTCCAGGCCAAGCACCCCGTCCTACACAACGCACTCTAGGAGATCGAGTTGCTGGACTCGAGCTATCCATGACGAGTCTTTGGCAGGAGGTCTCGAACCTGAGACGAGACGTGAGACAGGACATCTCGGACCTGTGATGAGACGTGCGATAGGATATCGTGGATCTTCGACACGATCTATCTAGTTCCCGCGAGGATGCCCGGACCCGTCACGCTGAGTTGATCGAGATGTTCCGTTCCTTCGGAGCCAAACCACCCGGGTCACACCCCTCCTCTTCATCTTGATAGACATCCCGACCATTATGTATATTTTATCATTGTACCTTGACCTTGAGTTATGACATTTTAGACTTCACCTACTTAGGTATATCTTAATATAATTGATTCTGACTTGTCTAATAGACTAGGAATTTTAAAATTATTTTCAAAAATGGTCATTTTCAAATTCTAAGGTAAAATACTTTTATGTTTTCAAAACTTCCTATCTTTAAAATTTCAAAATAGTTTTTGCCTTAGACTAGAATAATTCCTTAGAAATCATGTTCCCCTAAGACTAGTATTTGAGCATCTCACCAACACCATAGGATTCCCTTGTTTGTGATTGCCAAACATAGAAAGGGGTGAGATGTATAGACAGATTGCCTGGACTTAAGATGTTTATTTCAGTCCATCGACATAAGTCTGGGTGTTAAATATCAAATAGATATTAATCAAATTAAGTCATTCAGTGTAGTCAAACACTAACTGATACTTAGACTTAACTTGACTAACCATGTGAAAGCTGCTATCCTCTGAATAGTCAGTAAATAACTAAATGGTTAGACAGATTTTGTATACCAGGTTCAGGGGGAGAAATTATTTTTCTTAAAAATATTTTTGAAACTATCTTTTACAAAACTTAGCTCGTTTTTTAATCTTAAAAGTTTTTTTTGGTTTTAAAAAATTAAACTTGAAAATTGGGTCTACCTTAGTGTGTGAAAATTTAAAGATTACCTTTAACTTAGTATTTGAAAATTAATTTGGTTTAAAAGCTAAAGTTAGTTTTTAAAATTCTTTTAAAAATTAGATTTTTTTTTTATTTTACTTAGTTGGACTTTTCAAACTAAGTTTTCCTCAAAATAGTTTTCCTTAAAACTAGAATCGTGTCAACCTACAAAATTATTTTGAAAATTAATCTCTATAAAACTCATGTTTTAAAGGCTTTAAAAATTTAGTTAACTGTTTAAATTTTATCTTTAAACTAATCTTTTTTACTTAACCATTTTTTCAAATCTAGCTATTTTGAAAAGCTTGTTAAAAGTTATTCTTTCAAGTTTTTTTAACATAACATTTTTTTTATAACTTAGCTATTTTGAAAATGTTAAGAGATACTTTTAGAGTAAAATGTTTAATTAAACTCCCCCGAGTTGATCTGATTTGTGTTTGCATTTCTTTTGCAAAATTTGATCCATGTTTACATTTGATGAATACCAAAGGGGGAGGGTTAGGTGGTTAAGTTAGTTAAAACAAATTGAAAATGAAAACTAACTTAAAAACCTATTAATATTTTTTTACTTGCATTTTACACTAACTTAACCAAGTTGTCATTCCATCAAAAAGGGGGAGATTGTTGGTGCAGTTAGCATTAACGGTCTAACCCAGGTTTTGATGAATGACAAATTAGGTTAAGTTAGTTTTGTTGTTGATCTAACACTTTGACCGAGTGTGCAGGCGAAGTTCAGACAGGTCGACGGGCTGACCGAATGTCTGGCACGAAGCCCAGCTAGGTCAATGGGCCGATCGGATAGTTGACATGAAGTCCAAACTGGTCGACGGGCTGACTGGACATTTGGCACGAAGTCCAGCTACGTCGATGGGTTGACTGGATAGCTGGCGAGAAGTCCAAACGGGTCGAAGGGCTGACCGGACGTCTGGCAGGTAAGTAAAGGTAAGTCACTAGAGGGGAGTGGCTGTGAGGACGCGTTCACGGGAAGGGAACTTAGGCGTCGATCCAACTTAGATCCATTTCAAAAATCTAAGTTGAGATCATGACTAGATTCCGGTCTCGGAAAGATGGAATCTAAGTCATACTCTTTATGTTAAAATTATAAACTGTACTAATACTTTATTTTGCAAGATATACATTATATATTTGCCTCAGACTAACCTTGTCTTGCAGGAGAAGGAGTTTCTGGAGAAAGGTAGGTCCGGGCGCTCGGAAGGGATCTGGGCGCTCGGAGGCAAGTTTTATCCCTTGACGCGACGTCGACACGTGGAGCTCGCTGGTTGGGCCTGCTACGTCACACCAGGGTGCGCCGAAGGGTTGCGGGCACCCCGAGCATCCTATAAAAGAAGGGTCAGGGGTGGAGACTCACAACAGAACTCAGAACAAACGATCTGCTCACTTGTGCTCCTGGGACGCTGTGAATCTCCGACAACGCGCCATTCCTTTAGTTTCTTTTCTTATCGGTATTATTCTATTTTACTAATTAATTCCTGTACGTTAATTTTTGTAAACATTCTTCCAAATTATTAGTGATTACCCAACAAAAGTACTCAATGAGTACGAGCCTTGGAGTAGGAGTTGACACAGGCTCCGAACCAAGTAAAAATAACTTGTGTTAGCCTTGTCTCTTTTTGCTTATATTTTTCGCTGCGCTTAACTCTTTTCGACGAAAGTTTTTATTCGATATTCACCCCCCCCCCCCTCTATCGAAATTCACAGTCCAACAGAACAGTGCACGACCGTGCCCCCCACGACCAGCAACCAAGCCATACACGGTCGTGCGATCCTGCACGGCCATGTCCCAGGAGCAGTGGCCCAGATCCACACTACCGTGCCAATTGGCACGGCCGTGCAGCATGGCCAGAGGCTAAAGAAGGCACAACCATGCCACATTTGCACGGTCGTACCGCGACGTCGTACCCTAGCCTATAAAAAGGGTTCTAACCCTTCTTGAGAGAGGGGGGGGGGGGGGGGGGGGGAGCAAGCCGTTAAAGGGAGAATTACCTTGGTACTGTTCCACGCTGTCCAGGACCTCCGTCCAGCGATCCTTCAGCACCACATTAACTTCAGAAGAAAAGGATTGGATCCGAAGATCACTCGTCGTCGTTGGATAAACATCCTTTCTCTTTCTCTCTTCTTGTTAGAGGATTGTATGCTTAATTACATTATGTCTTCGGGTTTGTCTCCGGCGTCTATGGAGTAGATTCCTTGTTCTAGGATTAGGGAGTAGTTGTGGATTGATTTTGATGTAAGACTCATATTTATGCCTTTATTAATTGGATGATTTCGCTTGCTTTATTTCAACTACTATGCATGAGACTTGTTGCTAGATATCCATATCGTATTAATTGATTGTGTCATGCTCCAGGTAGTCCCTGCCAGAAGAAATTTCGACAGCATCTCCCCTGTACGGGTGATAATCTGAAACTTCCAATAACATACTCATACTCGGCCAACACGGCCGGAACAATATATATATAATAACATACCACGCAGTTTAATAATAAACTAAACTAAAGCAACAATAAGGAAAACCGTCTCAAAAATCCTACTCAACTACACCTATAAAGCTCAAAACTTATATCCTACTCAACTACACCCATAAAACACAAATCACAACGACGCAAATAAAATCAACTCACCTCTTCTGCCGTCCAGGCTGGCATGTAGCAGAATATATCCAAATAAATATAAAAAGAAAACTCATCGACAAAGAAAAGACCATACAGTAATCCATAGAACAAAACTAGTACAAGTCTAAAACATAGTCTATATAGCATCATAAGAAAAACCAAATGACCAAATAAATATCCTCACGATCTGCAGGGGGACTAGCGATTGGAACTCTCCGAATAGCCTCAACCTGAAAATAATAATAACAACGGGGTGAGTTAACTCCTCAGCGGGTAACTACTGACATATATAGTAAGAAATAACCAATAGCAATAATTATGCGTACAGTCTCCAGATATAGGAATGATAAATGCAAACTGAAATATATAGGAGAAATATTGTACTAACCAGGACCTGGTGTATGGATAATAGACCAAGAGGTATAGAAATCCTGTATGCATGTCAAACATATGCATCCACCAAATATGCAGCAAACAAGTGCAGCAAACACAAGCAATCAATGCATCAATGCGTATGATGCCAATGACATGTCCTGGTCACCCCTACTGCCAGTCAGCCGTCTCACACACGATGGTGAGACCGAGTGGGTAGGGCTATGACAACCGTGCACTCTGCTATCACTGCTCCTGAGTGACCGAGTGGACGGGATGCTGTCGGAGTACACTTATCCTCCTTACCCCAAATCATAAGTGGGGAGCTCACCGCTCTCATCTCCCTAAGCAAGTCCAGAGAGGGATCCCTATCCTACTATAACGCTGCGTCACACTACCCATGAGTGGACCAACGAAGCCCTTGACAGAGCAACCTGCTGCAATACACCCTGGCTGATAAAAACGACTAACCCATGAGTGGTTGTATGTGCAGATCCATGTAACTGGTGATGTACTCAACAATAATGGAGCCAACAATCGCACAACATGCAATCATGCGAGATGATGCATGACACTAAGCCTGGAAATATCCTGATCCTATCCATCTCTACATAATGTGTACAATAAGACAAATGGATTAAATCAATATCTAGGTACACAGGTCCGATATGGTATAAAAACCTGAGTCCTGAATATAATAAGACATGATTATGTCACTACCTCTATAAGCATATAAAATCAGGTGGGTACTAACATGGAATGCATAACAAGTAAGCAAAACAAGCATGTAACAAGTATCTGGTAGTGATAAACCGATGCAAATAAGAAATATAATTATTACTACTTGTTAAAAACTACTATGCATATCAAATGACATATCAAAATAGATAAGTCAAGGTACCCACCTCCAATAAGGGGATAGTATCCAAAATAGATCCCTCGTTGAGACACTGTCTCGAATCAAAGTCCTGTGTCAAATAATACACATATATATTTTATTTAGCTAAATTTATATAAATAGCTAAATAAAATATCTAACCCTAAATTAGGGCAAAATCCTAATCAACACATAAATATAAATCTAAGTCACACTTAACTAATTTGTATCAAATTTCCCTACACCTTACCTCAATTCACGGCAAATAAGGTTGCTGGAACAAGGTGGTTGTTGCTGCTGGAACCAAGAAGAAGCAACTTCACAGCCGTGCTTGTTGATCCACAACACACAAAATCCTGCTGAAATCCTTCCCTACAGATTAGATCGAGTTGATATTGATAAGTGGGGATCACAAATCAAGCAATAACCTATCTAACAACCTAATCTTACCTCACTGATATCAAACGAATCAAGCAGGAGGTCACTGATCAAGCAACAACCTTCTAATCTCTGCTCGACAACCCAAGCACAACTCACTGACCCCCAACGTCTCTAATCCGTGACCTAATTCAGCCACAAAGAAAATGAGGATTAAGAACAGAGAAGGATCGGTGAACCGAGAAGAGGATTGAACAAAAACAGTGAAGACAAGGGTGTTACCTCAGCACACCGCCGTCACTGGATAGATCCGACTAGGGCACAGCGCCGCCAGAGGAAGAGGAGAAGGATCAGGAGAAAGGTTCGGTGCTGAGGCTTACGGGAACACCACCGCCTGAGGAGGACAACCCGGCAACCGTACCCCCAGTCGGCGGTGAAGACGCGACGGTGTGGATCGGCGCCGACGACGAACGGAAAAGAAGTTTCGTCGAGTCATACGCGAGAACAAAGAGAAAAATAAGGGAAGAAAGTTCTTGTCGGGGCAGAGAGGAGAAAGAGGAAGGAGTGATCGGGCACGGGTTTTGTACGCTCGGGAAGAAGAAACCGCCGTGTGAGGTTAGGGCAGAGATTGGCGTGAGATGAGGCTCGGCGCGAGGAGGCGTCAGGTTAGGGCTCGTGCACGCGGGGGAGAAGGAAAAGATTAAAAGAAAAAGGAAAGAAAAAGGAAAATCCAACTTTTCCTCGTTTTAAATGGGTAGCCTAAACAGGCTTTCCCGAGGCCCAATATTTGTCCCCGTAACCTATACCATACGGTCTCCGAAAAATTCTCAAAAAATTTCTAAAAATTCCGTTATGGTTATTCGCCCTTTTTTGATATTTTACATTCTCCCCCACTAATAAAAATTTGGTCCCTAAATTTTCGTTATCTACCATCAGCAAGTACTAACAACAGATAAAGAATATAAATGTTGAACGGTAAATTAACCCACATACCTCAAGTGAAAAGGTGTGGGTATCGAGCTCGAATTGTATCCTCGAGCTCCCAGGTGGCCTCCTCGTCTGAATGATGCTGTCATCCGACTTTAACCAGTCGGATAGTCTTGTTCTGCAGCCGATGCTCTTTCTGGTCCAGGATCCGTACCGGAACCTCCTCGTAGTTAGCGTCAGGATAAAGGGGAACTGGTATATCAGATAGCACATGTGCTGGGTCGGCTACGTATCTCCTCAGCATAGACACGTGGAATACGTCGTGAACGCCTGCTAGGGACGGTGGTAGTGCCAGCCGATAAGCTACCGCTCCAATCCTCTCCAAGATCTGGAAAGGTCCAATGTATCGTGGAGCTAGCTTACCTCTGAGGCCAAATCTCTTCACCCCTTTTGTGTGTGAAACTCGCAGAAAAACATGGTTGCCAGTAGAGAACTCCAGGGGTCTCCGTCTCTGATCAACATAACTCTTCTGGCGGTCCTGCGCCTCTGACATCCTCCGTCTGATAGTACGGACCAACTCTACCTCCTGCTGAGCTCTATGAGGCCCTAGAAACTGGGCCTCCCCAACATCCTCCTAGAGGGTGGGTGCCCGACAAGGCCTACCATACAACGCCTCAAATGGTGCCATCTACATAGCCGAATGAAAGCTGTTGTTGTAGGCGAACTCTACCAATGGCAAATGGTCCTCCCAACTGCCTCCGAAATTCAATACACAAGATCTCAGCAAGTCCTCTAGAGTCTGAATGGTCCACTTTGATTGTCCATCTGTTTGCGGATGGAAAACTGTACTGAAACAGAGCTGAGTGCCCAAGGCCTGCTGCAGATTTTGCCAGAATCGGGATGTGAACCGAGGGTCTGTATCCGAAATAATACTCAAAGGAACACCATTTAATCTGATGATCTCTCGACAATACAAATCTACCAATCGATCCAGGGAATCAGTCTTCCGGATCGCTAAGAAGTGCGCGGATTTGGTTAATTGATCAACGATTACCCAAATCGCGTCATGGCCTCGACGTGTCCTAGAATCGGGATGTGAACCGAGGGTCTGTATCCGAAATAATACTCAAAGGAACACCATTTAATCTGATGATCTCTCGACAATACAAATCTGCCAATCGATCCAGGGAATCAGTCTTCCGGATCGCTAAGAAGTGCGCGGATTTGGTTAATTGATCAACGATTACCCAAATCGCGTCATGGCTTCGACGTGTCCTAGACAAACCCATAACAAAATCCATGGTAATGTGTTCCCATTTCCACTCAGGAATAAGAATCCGCTGAAGTAATCCAGCAGGTCTCTGGTGCTCCACCTTTACCTACTGACAGACAAGACATCTAGCTATAAATTCCACGATGTCTTTCTTCATGCTGTTCCACCAGTAGGAACTCCTCAAATCTTGATACATGCGGGTTCCGCCTGGGTGAATAGCAAATCAGGAGTGATGAGCCTCTTGAAGTAACTCCTCCCTGACCGGGTGTGATGGAAGTACGCATAATCGACCTCAAAAATATATAATACCTGCAACATCTTGAGTGAACTCTGTCTGATGCCCGGAAGCTATCTGGCTGCCAATGAACTGAAAATGCTGATCACCGGCCTGTGCCTCTCGGATCCTAGCCCTGATCGATGACTGAGCAACCATGGTAACCAGAATACCCTGCTCTATCTGTCCCTGCTCCTGAAGGCCCAACTCGGAGAAGCCCTGAATCAAATCCGTGACTGAAGCTCGGTGGCAAGCCAAAGTCCCTCTGGACTTCCTGCTGAGTGCATTGGCAACCACATTAGCTTTCCCTGGGTGATAGCTAATGGTACAGTCATAATCCTTCAGGAACTCCATCCATCTCCTCTGTCGGAGATTGAGTTCCTTCTGGGTGAAAATATATTTGAGACTCTTATGATTCATAAGAATCTCAAAGGTAATGCCGTACAGATTGATGGATCGAAAGCGCTAGAGGGGGGGGGTAAATAGCGCTCGTGGATATTTTATCGATTAAAACACAGAGATTATAAGTGCAGCGGAAAATAAAAACAAACACACAGAGATGCAGGTGTTTTACTTCGTTCGGAGCCTATAGCGACTCCTACTCGAAGGCCCGCGGTCCTTGACCGCTTTCGGTGGGCAACAACTATATCACGTAAATCTTTACAAGTAGATGAATACAGAAATTAGCTCAAAGAAAATTTATACCGACAATACTACAAATATGAAGAATGGTAGCTGATTGTCGGAGCAGCAGAGTGTCGTCGAAGCTTTCGGAGTAGTGCACGGGAGTTCTTCTGTTCGCGATTGATGATTAGGCTGCACCCCGATGCCTTCTTTTATAGCTCTGTGAAAGCTGATCCAGATCCGATCACCTCGGGATCAGATTTGACTCACCGTCAATCGGTTGACCGATCCCCTTGATCCGGTCAGCATCCTCATCCAGTCAGCAAGATCTAGTCGACACCCGATCCTGTTAACACCAACGCAGGTTCGGTTGACCGATCCCAGGGTTCGGTCGACCGATCCCCTGGCCGACCCCGGTTCAACCATCTGGAGATCTGTCTGCTGGCTTGTGGGTTCGGTCGACCGATCCCAAGGTTTGGTCGACCGATCCCGGTCAGTACTAACCTTGCACAAAAGTGTTAGTTTCCTGCAAAACAGAGTTAGAACACAAAATATACAAACAAATGAATTGACAGCCTTCGGACTGTCCGGGTCTGACTTCGGGTTTTCGACTGGAAACCCTAGGTCGATCCGACGCCTACTGTTCCCTCTACGGGGAACGCGTCATCACTACTCCACTCAGGAGATTAACCTGATGCCAGCCCGATCCTCCAGACCGACTGGACTTTCCGCCTAGGGTTACCACCCCCTAGGACCTAGGGTTACCGCCCCCTAGGGTTTTTCTCCACCTAGGGTTACCACCCCCTAGGACCTAAGGTTACCGCCCCTTAGGGTTTTCCTCCACCTAGGGTTACCACCCCCTAGGACCTAAGGTTACCACCCCTTAGGGTTTTCCTCCAACTAGGGTTACCACCCCCTCGGACCTAAGGTTACCGCCCCTTAGGATTTTCCACCTGCCTAACCGCAGCTAGGACTTTTGCCTAAGTATCACTTAGGACTTTCCTGCAAGCTCCATGAACCTTGTAAGATAACACCACAGCCTAACTTTGAGCCCTTTGCCATAATCAAAACTCAGGTTTGATCATCTGGTGCTCACTGCACCAACACAGATGATGCCGCCAAATCTTTAAAGCAAAAATGATGGCGGCTAGCTCTAGATCATGTACTGGGTAGTTCTTCTCATGTTCTTTCAACTGATGAGAAGCATAGGAGACTACCTTGTCGTGCTGCATCAGAACAACACCCAAATCCTGAAGAGATGCGTCGGTGTAGAGCACGAATTCGTCCTCTCCGAAGGGTAAAACCAAAACCGGAGTCGACACCAATCTCCGCTTCAACTCCTGGAAGCTGGTCTCGCAATCTTCTGCCCAAGTGAACTTCACGTCTTTCCTAGTCAGGCGTGTTAGCGGCATAGCAATCCGGGAGAAACCCTTGACGAACCGTCTATAATATCCATAGTCCCAGAAAACTGCAGATCTCCTGTACTGATTTCGGCTGCTCCCAACTGGTGACAACCTCGATCTTATGAGAGTCTACTGAAATACCTCGGCTAGAAACCACGTGACCCAGAAAATCGACTGAAGGTAGCCAGAAGGCACACTTCCTGAACTTCGCATATAGCTGATGTCGTCGAAGAGTCTCCAAGACTGTGCGAAGATGCTGTGCATGTTCCTCCTCGGAACGCGAGTATACCAATATGTCATCGATGAAAATGATAACAAACTGATCAAGATACTCCAGGAAGACGCGGTTCATCAAATCCATAAATACCGCTGGAGCATTGCTAAGCCCAAATGGTATTACCAAAAACTTGTAATGGTCGTATCTGGTACGGAATGTTGTCTTCTAAATATCAGATTCTTTGACTCTCAGCTGATGATATCCGGACCGCAGATCAATCTTAGAATGCACTGAGGTACCTCTGAGCTGATCAAAAAAATCCTTGATCCGTGGTAAGGGACACTTATTTCTGACGGTCATTGCATTCAGCTGTCTATAATCTATGCACAACCTCAAAGAACCATCCTTTTTCTTGACAAATAATACCGGAGAAGCACTAGGGCGTATAAATCCCCTGTCTAAAAGCTCTTGGAGTTGAACCTTCAGTTTTTTCAACTCTTTTGGTGTCATACGATAAGGAGCTTTTGATGTCGGCGCGGTTCCCAGAATCAACTCAATAGCAAACTCCACTTGCCTTATGGGAGGCAAACCTGGTACCTCCTCTGGGAATATATCCGGATACTCTCGAACTACTAGAATGTCGGAGAGTTGAGAACTACTGCCGTCTTCAGTATGAATCAAAGATAATAGAAAACCCTGACAACCATGTGACAGCAGCTTCTGAGCCTGAATCACTGAAATATTCGATATGTCATCGTCTCTGATGCTAGTGAAATCCCACGAGGGTTGGTTCGGAGGCCAGAATGTGACCACCCTCGTCTGGCAATCAACAGTGGCATGATATGCTGACAACCAATCCATGCCAAGAATAATATCAAAGTCGACCATTTCCAGTACTAAAAGATGTACCGTAAGTATCATATTGCCAAAGTCTAACGGATAACCTCTGACCTCTTGGGTGATGTCCAAAGTATCACCGGACGGTAGAGAGACGGTCAGTCATTGCGGTCTAATAGTAGGTAATCTACCAATTTCCCTCATAAAGGTACGACATATAAAAAAATGTGAGCTACTAGTATCTATCAGCATATCAGCAGATAAGGCATAAATAGAAATCGTACCGTGGAAAACGGATCCGTCGACCCGCTGCGCATCCTCTCTAGTGACCACATGAATACACCCAGTCTTTGGCGGAGGTGGAGGTGGTAACACTGCCAGCGGCTGCTACATCTGGGTAGGAGCCTGCCATTGAGGCAGTGCTGGAGACTGTGCCAGAGGTGGATGTAAGGGTTGCGACTGATATTGTACTAGTAGCTGGGACTACGTCTGGTACTGAACCAGTGGTTGGGGCTGCAGATATTGGACTAGGGGCTGAGGTTGCAGCTAATACTGGGGTCCCATGACAAAACTCTGTTGTACCATGAGGGCACTGGGGTGCTCCTGTTCATATATGCCATAAGCAGCAGTTTCAGGGGGAGCAATCCTCTGCTGGTGATGCAAAGATTGGGCTCTCCGCCCTCCTCGATGAGTCCCGGACTGACTGAGATGAACTCCATGACCAAAACTCCAGAAATAATATGCTGAGCCTTCAGCAAACAATCTTGGCTCAGGTGCCCAGATAGTTTGCAATAATAGCAAACTGAATGTCCTAGGGAGCAGGCTGAGGTGATGTGGTCTCTGGACCCACATCTGGTGCAACGAATGTCACTGGCGGGTTGTTTCCAGTTCTGCTGAGAAGACCGAAAACGTCCTGATGTAGATCGCCTTGACTTCTGAGGCTGACCGAATGCCCCAGAAGTACCCTGACCTGGCCGACCGCGACCACTCTGCTGCTGTTCGGTAGCTTGTGGCGGCTAAATATGTCCTGATGTCCGATCAGTCTACTTCCTTTTCTTGTCCGGATACACTCTCTGGTGAGCTGACTCAATCATAAGGGCTCTGTCCAAAGCCTCTAAATAGGATGAGTTCCCAAAACCGACAAACTTTACTTGTAGATGTCCATCCAGTCCTTGAATAAACTACAGCATATGGGAACTGTCCTCAGCAACTAGTTCTGGACAAAATCTGGCCAACCGATTAAACTCGGCATTGTACTCTGTCACCGAGTGGTTGTTCTGTCGCAGACTCAGAAAATCCTGACGGCGAGTCATCTGATATGCCCGTGGGAAGTAGCGGCTCTCAAAAGGTGAGAAACCCACCAGGTGTCGGCCTGGGTGATGTTCTGCTCGCCTATGATGGAACGCTGCGAAACCCACCAGGTGTCGGCCTCATCCCGTAATTTG
Source organism: Zingiber officinale (assembly GCF_018446385.1). Lineage (NCBI taxonomy): Eukaryota > Viridiplantae > Streptophyta > Magnoliopsida > Zingiberales > Zingiberaceae > Zingiber > Zingiber officinale. The sequence goes on along the minus strand of NC_055988.1, from coordinate 99,288,857 downwards.
AAAGCAGCCAGCTCTGCTTTCTCCCACTCGGAGCAAGCCATGTAGAAGAAGGTCCGCTCCATGGTATCTATCCAGGACTGGGCCACACTCGGATCAATCTCTCATCGGAAGAGTGTGAATCGACTCTTCATCGACTCTGCCAATGTTGGGATCCGGGCTCGTGCCGCGGCAATATCTGTGAGGTGGGTAGGGATCGACGCGGGAACTGGCGGAATCCCAGGAGCTGGTGCTACAGGTAGTACCGCTGGATAGACCGGGGGAGGTACTCTCGGTGTTGCTGTATACGCTGGAGCATGTACCACTGGTGGTACTGTGTCGATATAGGTGGCCGCGGCTGGAGGTACGATAGGTGATGGTACCGAAAATGGAGCAACCAGTACTGCTAGTGTGGGTGCTGGGTACACCGTAGGCACTGGGGTCACGGGTGCCGCTGGTGCCGAGTACACGATCGGTCCAGGTGGCGGTGGTGCCTAGTACGCCGTAGGCTCGACTGGAGCAGGTGCCGGGTATACCGGTGGTACCCCTGGAGGCACTGTAAATACGGTAGGGGTGGGTACAACGGGTGCAGCTGAGGTAGGTACCTCTAAAGTGTTGGTGCAACCTTAGGTCAAGGTTGACCTGGTTGACCCGACTCGAGGTGACTTGACTCGAGTTGTATTTTGATGTTTGACTTGGGAAGATTGTCGGTGCAACCTTAGGTCAAGGTTGACCTAGTTGAGTTGCATGTTGATGTTTGACACTCGTGAGAGAGTTCTATTCTTGATATGGGACAAGAATAGATGTTTGGGAGATTATTGGTGCAACCGTAAGTCAAGGTTGACTTGGTTGACCTGATTCGGGAAAAAGTCCAAGTATGGAGACTTGGCACTGGAGAAGTCCAAGCAGGGAACTTGGCATGAGGGAAAGTCCTAACTGGGATGTTAGGCAGTTGGAAAGTCCTGGTGAGTAAAGCCAGGCAGGGGAAAGTCCTAACTGGGATGTTAGGCAGTTGGAAAGTCCTGGTGAGTGAAGCCAGGCAGTGGAAAGTCCTAACTGGGATGTTAGGCAGTTGGAAAGTCCTGGTGAGTGAAGCCAGGCAGTGGGAAAGTCCTAACTGGGATGTTAGGCAGTTGGAAAGTCCTGGTGAGTGAAGCCAGGCAGTGGGAAAGTCCTAACTGGGATGTTAGGCAGTGTGGAAAGTCCTGGTGAGTGAAGCCGGGCAAGGCAAAAATCCAGATGGATCAAGGGTGATCGGACATCTGGTGGGAAAAGTCTAAGTGGGTCAAAAGGATTGACCGGACACTTAGCGGGGAGTGCTAGCAGGTCAAGGGAGTGACCAGATGCTAGGGATGATGTACCAACAGGTCAAGGTTGACCGGATGTTGGTGTGGAAGCCTTAGGTTTAGGGCTGAGAAGTTTGGATCGGGCTGCAGACCGATCCAATGATACATGGCTCATCTGATCGGTCTGGTGACCGATCAGTAATCGATCTGATCGGTCTGGAGACCGATCGGAAGAAGATCGGTGGCAAACTAGCAAGAAGCTTGATCGGTCTACGGACCGATCAGAAGTTTTCCTGATCGGTCCGTGGACCGATCAGGAGGGGCATCGAATTACATGCTAATGTACAAAAAAACTAACCACATGGAAGTGGTTGGTTACTCGCATTCAGATTTTGTCGGATGTGTCGACAATAGAAGTCCACTTTTGGTTATTTGTTTCTTCTTCGCGGAGGAATATCATGGAAAAGTACTAAACGATCTTCCTTGCCTTCTCTTCATGTGCTTGAGCTTTGTTGAGCTCCTCCAAAGCTTCGCGTGAGCTTCCGGCTGGGTTCCTGCTGTTGTAGGCGTCGCTTGAAGTTGCTGCTTCATCCAGCCGACAAGAAGGCAAGCTAGGGTTATTACATTCTTGTATTGTACTTAGTTTCTTGCTGTATTCTGGTACTCCTGTTTATCTTGCTGTTGCAAGACATTGTGGCGAGGTTTCTCCACCCAGAAGGAGTTTGATTTAGCCGGTTTTCCCGGGGACTCATCCACCGACGGATTGATAGGCTTCGTCCACCTTACGGACACGCCGAGGAGTAGGAGTATCATCTCCGAATCTCGTTACATCCTTGCGTTGAGGTTTGATTTCTTCTCCTGTTTTCTTTCTGCATTTAGTTTTCGCTGCGCTAACCCTAGTTTGTAGAAAGAAACGCGAGCAATTGGGGTCGGCTATTCACACCCCCTCTCTAGCCGTACAAAGGATCCTAACAAGTGGTATCAGAGCAAAGGTTTGCTCTTCATCGGATTAACACCCGGGGAGCACGAGCTAGAGGATGGATCTACTCGGAGAAGATGTCACCATTCCACCCTTCTACGAATGCGGTGACTTCGCGTATTGGAAGGTAAGGATGAAGTACTTTCTTATGACTAACATAATGAATTGGTTTTGCGTACAAGAAGGTTTTACTCCTCCGGTGGATAAGGAAGGAAAACCTCTTGAGAAGAAGGAGTGGACCAAAGAACAAATTCACAAATCCGAAATCAACGAAGAGGTAACGAGAATAATTGAATTTTCATTGCCTACTAACATCTTGTGTAAGATAGGTTACAACAATGCCAAGGAATTATGGGATAACTTGGCCAAGTACCATGAGGAGAGCTCCACTTCAAATCATGAAGAGGAGACAAGTGAGTCATCAAGTAGCTCACATCATGGAGGAGAGGAATTAGAAATTGAGGGTTACTCAACATCTAAGGACGAAGAGGAGGAGAGTTCTTCTTCAAGTTCGGAGCACGAAGAAGAAGCTTCTACCTCCGGGAGGGATGAAGAAGAGAGCATCCATCTATCCTCAGCCCTAGGTAACTTAAACACCTTAAGTTCAAGTAAATTGCATATAATGTGTTTTGAGTGTAGGGAATTTGGACATTACAAGAGTAAATGTCCAAAGAAGACTAAGAAGACTCCACCGGCGCCAAAGATCAAGGAAGTCAGAGTCCCAAAACGCAAGGGCAAGGAGCACGTGGTGTGCTTCCAATGCAAGCAACGGGGACATTATAGGAGTCAATGTCCAAGGGGGAGGCAATCTCACAAGGACAAAAGACCAAGCATGTGTAAAGGGGAAGCGAAGGCAAACCCTAAGGTATTCTCTAAGGTTCATTCTTGCACTTCTAATAAGATACATGCTAGTAGTCTTATTGCAATTGTCAAGAATGATAAGCATGATAATCATAGAAATCGATATATGTGCTTAGGTGCCAAGCATGTTAGTCTAGGTAAGGACAATGCTAGAAATGATAACACTAGGATTAACTCATCTAAGGTTAAGGAGAACCTAGGTAGAAATCCCAAATCATCTAGACATATGCCTAGAAATACCTCAAGGAATAATGATAAATTAAAGCTTGAGGTATTAGAGAAGGAAAATCAAGTCTTGAGGTCAAGACTTGATAATTTAGAAAAGGCTCTTAAAAACATGGAGAAGTCATCTCTAGGGTTTAAGAGTCAAAAACCCAAGTCCAAGGACAAGAAAGGTTTGGGTCACAAACCTAAGTCCCAAATGGTCAAGCCCACTTATCATAATGTTCCATTCGATTATGGAACAAAACCTAGGGCTAGGAAGACCACCACCAAGGTCACAAGGGAAGTCACCCCTAGAGTTGATCTTGATGAGTCCCAAATGACCAAGGCTTCAAAGCCTAAGAGGGTCATTAGGAGGGTTGCTAGGGAAGTTATCCCTAGTGAATATTTAGTGAACCCAATGAGCTCAAATAGGTATTGGGTTCCTAGGAGCATCTTCTCTACCCCATAGATGGGTTAGAGAGTGTCAACTCCGATTAGAAGGGTAGTTAACCCAACTTTGAGGAAATTGACACTCAAGGAGCATTTTCAAGGTTTTGAGAACTTTTGAAAATGAAATGGAATTATCATTTACTCCTTTGAAGAGTTAAATGTGCCTAAAGATTGGAAATTTCATTTTTAATCTCAATTGGCACAATTTGGGAAAATCTAGAGAACTCTCGAGGAAAAATGAAACATGCCAAGTTTTGAGGATAAATTTGATCTTTAAGTGGCATGAATTAATCTAGAGTTCAAGAAGTGTCAAAATTAGGATTTTGGCATCTTGGGGCAATCTAGGATTAAATTTGAAGTTAGCCAAGTGGTTAAGGATACTTAGATAGGTAATCTAGGTATATTTATTTATGCTAAATCTTGCCATGATTGTTTGCCCTCACATGTCATGACATCATGTTTAGTTTTATTATCATTTGAAATGTCATGATAATGCTTAGGCTAGTTTTTATGTCATGTTTATTTAAGTTTCAAACTTTATGCCATGACATCATGACATTGGCACATGTTTTCATTTATGATACCATTTTATGTCATGTCATCATCTCTTGCATTAGTAATCAATTGAATTGATTTAAGGATGAAAAACACATTTTGATATTGAGATCAAATTTGTGTTTAGAAAATGCATGAGACCTTAGTCTAAGATACCTAAACCCATATCTCACATCAAAATTGACATGGATGTGTTTGATACACTTTAGATGTGTGTGAGATATTAGGATCATGAGTTAGGATCAAGGTGCATAGTTCTTGAACCTAGATGAGCCTAATTCAAGAAATGGAGGATCATAGGAAAAACTTGTGTACAAGTCATGTACATATAGTCCTAAGATTATGGTCCTAAATTAAAAGGATTAAAATCATTTTGAAATTGATTTGGAAAACCTTGATGAAGCCATCTTAGTGATTGCATTCATCATTGAACATTGTGATACAAAGTTGAGTTAACTTTGAGCTATTTCAAAGTCTTTTGAACTTTGTATCAAGATTGAAAAATGGAAGATATTTTCATAGAAAACTATTTTTCCTTGATAGTATGTAGTATGAGGAATGTATCCTCAAAATTTCATAATTTTTCGAATTTTCTGTGATTTTCTAGAGGTTTCTGAATTTTGGAAGTGGAAAAATCAGAAATTTCTGATATTAGAGGTTGTGGACCGATCAGAAGGGAGTCTGATCGGTCCAGGTATGTGTGGATCGGTCACCGTGACCGATCCAGAGGGGTCCTGATCGGTCCAGTGACCGATCAGGGCGTGCCGAATTTCTGATTTTTCAGCTGTTGTCTGAAATTTCAGTTATGGAAGTGGTGTTTTTGGATTTCTAAAGGTTTGGAACTCACAAAGACATTGTTGGTGCAATGGTCAAGGGGGAGTTGACCTTTAGGGGGAGTTTTACCTAATTGTTAAGGGGGAGTTGACTTTTAGGGGGAGTTTTTACTCCTTAAGACTTTTGAGGATTAGTGATATGGGATTATCACTAAGTTGATTGTTGAGTTTAGTATCAAGGGGGAAATTAAGAGTTTCAATGAAAGGTATGGGACTTTCATTAGGAAGAAACTTTTGACCTTGATACCCTCCTTTTTCTTTTTAATGTGTGTCAAAAAGGGGAGAGTGTTCATTGGAGAATTATTGGAGAACCCAAGTTAGGTTATCGGGTTAACCTAAGCTAGGGAAGAATGTCATTAGGAAGAATTTGAGATTCTTTTTGATGTGTGTCAAAAAGGGGGAGAATTATTGGAGAACCCAAGTTAGGTTATCGGGTTAACCTAAGGGGAGAATGTCCAGAGAATGTTCAAGGAAAGAACATTGGACCTAAGTTAGGTTATCGGGTTAACCTAACTTGATTATGAGTTTTGTCAAACATCAAAAAGGGGGAGATTGTTGGTGCAACCTTAGGTCAAGGTTGACTTGGTTGACCCGACTCGAGGTGACTTGACTCGAGTTGTATTTTGATGTTTGACTTGGGAAGATTGTCGGTGCAACCTTAGGTCAAGGTTGACCTAGTTGAGTTGCATGTTGATGTTTGACACTCGTGAGAGAGTTCTATTCTTGATATGGGACAAGAATAGATGTTTGGGAGATTATTGGTGCAACCGTAAGTCAAGGTTGACTTGGTTGACCTGATTCGGGAAAAAGTCCAAGTATGGAGACTTGGCACTGGAGAAGTCCAAGCAGGGAGCTTGGCACGAGGGAAAGTCCTAACTGGGATGTTAGGCAGTTGGAAAGTCCTGGTGAGTGAAGCCAGGCAGTGGAAAGTCCTAACTGGGATGTTAGGCAGTTGGAAAGTCCTGGTGAGTGAAGCCAGGCAGTGGGAAAGTCCTAACTGGGATGTTAGGCAGTGTGGAAAGTCCTGGTGAGTGAAGCCAGGCAGTGGAAAGTCCTAACTGGGATGTTAGGCAGTTGGAAAGTCCTGGTGAGTGAAGCCAGGCAGTGGAAAGTCCTAACTGGGATGTTAGGCAGTGTGGAAAGTCCTGGTGAGTGAAGTCGGGCAAGGCAAAAATCCAGATGGATCAAGGGTGATCGGACATCTGGTGGGAAAAGTCTAAGTGGGTCAAAAGGATTGACCGGACACTTAGCGGGAGTGCTAGCAGGTCAAGGGAGTGACCAGATGCTAGGGATGATGTACCAATAGGTCAAGGTTGACCGGATGTTGGTGTGGAAGCCTTAGGTTTAGGGTGAGAAGTTTGGATCGGGCCGCATCGATCCAATGATACATGGCTTCATCTGATCGGTCGGTGACCGATCGGTATCTCTTGATGGTTATCGATCGGTCCGGAGACCGATCGGAGAAGATGGCAGAAGAGAAGCCTGATCGGTCTACGGACCGATCAGGAGGTTCCTGATCGGTCCGATCGGAGTTCTGATCGGTCCATGGACCGATCGGGACGAAACAAGCGGCTTCTTTCCGATCGATCTGCGCCGATCAGGATGTTACTGATCGGTCCACGCATCGATCGGGTTCTAACGTTGACGCAACGACTAGTTTCTTCGCTGTTTCGCTGTTTCTTCTTCGCAGGTATAAAGGGGTCGAGGGCTGCTGCTGTACAGTAACTTCTTCTCCTTCTTCCTGTCCCTAAGTGCTGCTGTGCTTGAGCTTTGTTGAGCTCCTCCAAAGCTTCGCGTGAGCTTCCGGCTGGGTTCCTGCTGTTGTAGGCGTCGCTTGAAGTTGCTGCTTCATCCAGCCGACAAGAAGGCAAGCTAGGGTTATTACATTCTTGTATTGTACTTAGTTTCTTGCTATATTCTGGTACTCCTGTTTACCCAGAAGGAGTTTGATTTAGCCGGTTTTCCCGGGGACTCATCCACCGACGGATTGATAGGCTTCGTCCACCTTACGGACACGCCGAGGAGTAGGAGTATCATCTCCGAACCTCGTTACATCCTTGCGTTGAGGTTTGATTTCTTCTCCTGTTTTCTTTCTGCATTTAGTTTCCGCTGCGCTAACCCTAGTTTGTAGAAAGAAACGCGAGCAATTGGGGTCGGCTATTCACACCCCCCCTCTCTAGCCGTACGAAGAGATCCTAACATAAAGGAGCCATCAGGGTCTGAGAGCCCGACGCGCCCGCAGTATCCTGAGTCTGTCCCTGGCTGACAGGCTCAACCCTAGTAGGCATTTCTGGCAAGTCCAGAGATTCCAAAGTCCTCTTACGTGGTCGTCCAGCACCACATCTCAACGCAGCTGCACGTGCAGATCTCCTCATATCTGTTAAGTTATATCACAGATATTACTACGAAGTATAACAATACATTTAACATTTTACCTATTTGCTGTTTGGAGATGTTCCATCACTGTCCAGTCCCCCTTTATGACTTCGGAACTCCGAAACGAGAAAATCGACGAAAATCCATACAAATCCAAAACGGAATTCCGAAACATAATCATAATAGAAATCCGTACAAATCCGAAAATACCAGTTTGACTCGCAAACTTGGCTCTGATACCAAATAATATTGGTATTAGATTAACACGCAAAACCAAAATACGAAAACCAAGAATCCGAAACTTGGCTCTGATACCAAAAATTTTATCACGCCCTAGATAGTCTCCGCCAGAAGAAATTTCGACAGCATCTCCCCTGTACGGGTGACAATCTGAAACTTCCTACAACATACTCATACTCGACTAACACGGCCGGAACAATATATATATGATAACATACCATGCAGTTTAATAGTAAACTAAACTAATACAATGATAGGGAAAACCGTCTCAAAAATCCTACTCAAATACACCCATAAAGCTCAAAACTTATATCCTACTCAACTACACCCATAAAATACAAATCACAATGACGTAAATAAAATCAACTCACCTCTTCTGCCGTCCAGGCAAGCATGTAGTAGAACATATCCAAATAAATATAAAAAGAAAACCCATCGATAAAGAAAAGACCATACAGTAATCCATAGAACAAAACTAGTACAAGTCTAAAACGTAGTCTATATAGCATCATAAGAAAAACCAAATGACCAAATAAATATCCTTGCGATCTACAGGGGGACTAGCGATTGGAACTCTTCGGACAACCTCAACTTGAAAATAATAATAACAACGGGGTGAGTCAACTTCTCAGCGGGTAACTACTGACATGCATAATAAGAAATAACCAATAGCAATAATTATGCGTACAGTCTCCAGATATAGGAATGATAAATGCAAACTGAAATATATAGGAGAAAAACTATACTAACCAGGACCTGGTGTATGGATAATAGACCGAGAGGTATAGAAATCCTGTATGCATGTCAAACATATGCATCCACCAAATATGTAGCAAACAAGTGAAACAAACACAAGCAATCAATGCATCAATGCGTATGATGCCAATGACATGTCCTGGTCACCCCTACTGCCAGTCAACCGTCTCACATACGATGGTGAGACCGAGTGGGTAGGGCTGTGACAACCGTGCACTCTTCCATCACTGCTCCTGAGTGACCGAGTGGATGAGATGCTGTCGGAGTACACCTATCCTCCTTACCCCAAATCATAAGTAGGGGAGCTCAACCCTCTCATCTCCCTGAACAAGTCCAGAGAGGGATCCCTATCCTGCTACAACACTGCGTCACACTACCCATGAGTGGACCAACGGAGCCCTTGACAGAGCAACCTGCTACAACACACCCTACCTGATAAAAACCACTAACTCATGAGTGGTTGTGTGTGCAGATCCATGTAACTGGTGATGTGCTCAACAATAATGGAGCCAACAATCGCACAGCATGCAATCATGCGAGATGATGCATGACACTAAGCCTGGAAATATCCTGATCCTATCCATCTATATATAATGTGTACCATAGGACAAATGGATCAAATCAATATCTAGGTACACAGGTCAGATATGGTATAAAAGCCTAGGTCCTGAACATGGTTATGTCACTACCTCTATAAGCATATAAAATCAGGTAGGTACTAACATGGAATGCATAACAAGTAAGCAAAACAAGCATGTAACAGGTATCCGGTAGTGACAAACCGATGCAGATAAGAAACATAATTATTACTACTTGTTAAAAACTACTATGCATATCAAATGACATATCAAAATAGATAAGTCAAGGTACCCGTCTCCAATAAGAGGATCGTATCCGAAATAGATCTCTTATCGAGACACCGTCTCGAATCAAAGTCCTGTGTCAAACAATACACATATATTTTATTCAGCTAAATTCATATAAATAGCTAAATAAAATCTCTAACCCTAAATTAGGGCAAAACCCTAATCAACACATAAATATAAACCTAATTCACACTTAACTAATTTGTATCAAATTCCCCTACACCTTACCTCAATTCACAGCCGATAAGGTTGTTGTAACAAGGTGGTTGTTACAACCGTGCTTGTTGATCCACATCACACAAAATCCTGCTAAAATCCTTCCCTACAGATCAGATCGAGTTGATATAGATAAGTGGCGATCACAAATCAAGTAATAACCTATCTAACAACCTAATCTTACCTCACTGATATCAAACGAATCAAGCAGGAGGTCACTGATCAAGCAACAACCTTCTAATCTCTGCCCAACAGCCTAAGCACAACTCACTGATCCCCAACGTCTCCAATCCGTGACCTAATTCAACCACAAAGAAAATGAGGATCAAGAACAGAGAAGGATCGGTGAACCGAGAAGAGGATTGAACAAAAACAGTGAAGACAAGGGTGTTACCTCACCACACCGCCGTCACTGGACAGATCTGACTAGGGCACAGCGCCGCCAGAGGAAGAGGAGAAGGATTAGGAGAAAGGTTCGGCGCTGAGGCTTACGGGAACACCACCGCCTGAGGAGGACTACCCGGTAACCGTACCCCCGGTCGGCGGTGAAGACGCGACGGTGTGGATCGATGCCGGTGACGAACGGAAAAGAAGTTTTATCGAGTCATCTGTGAGAACAGAGAGAAAAAGAAGGGAAGGAAGTTCTTGTCGGGGCAGAGAGGAGAAAGAGGAAGGAGTGATCGGGCACGGGTTTTGTACGCTCGGGAAGAAGAAACCGCCGTGTGCGGTTAGGGCAGAGATCGACGTGAGAGGAGGCTCGGCATGAGGAGGCGTCGGGTTAGGGCTCGTGCACACGGGGGAGAAGGAAAAGAATAAAAGAAAAAGGAAAGAAAAAGGAAAATCCAACTTTTCCTCATTTTAAATGGGGTAGCCTAAACAGGCTTTCCCGGGGCCCAATATTTGTCCCCATAACCTACACCATACAGTTTTCGAAAAATTCCCAAAAAATTTCTAAACATTCTGAAAAATTTCCTTATGGTTATTCACCCTTTTTCGGTATTTTACAGATTGTGTAGGGATTGCTAACCTCGTAGAGAGAGTATCTTAGATCGTATACCCGAGGGGCCCTAGTGACAGGGGTAGCCCGTTCACGGACATCTAGGGTATTTTCTCGAAAGGAGAGGCAACTTCTTCGCAAGGAAGTAAGAGACTAAATCAAGCCCTTATTTCTATCCTTAATGACACCAATTAGAGTTGCATTCTTGTGATCTACCGAGGCTCTCTAGTGACAAGGGTTAACCGTAACAGGATTTCACAGGGATCTTCTCTATTTAGTGCTTAAGGATAGTTGATTTAGCTTCCGGCGAATGCATGTTGATGGACAATGAGTAAAGGATAGAATGTAATACATCAATACCACCACAATGAAACCGAACTCCTAAAACTCTTCATAAAATAAGTTAATTACTTTCTCTTTACTAGTTCTCGTTTCTGCTTCCTAATCTATTTTCTTTAGATAACTTACAACCATCGATAGTTTAGCTAATCCTAAGTGAACCATTGCTAGTGCTTATAACCAGTCCTCATGGGATCGATAATCTTTATTACTGACGACGAATTCGTTCACTTGCGGAATCGTAACAGTAGCACAACTACACGGAAGAATCAAGAAGCTGATCACCGGGCTAACAAACCTCGGAGAAATGGTAACGAATCGGGACGCATAAAGGTATGCGTTAAATGTGTTCCCAAGAACACCCGAATGGACAACGATAGTATACTCCTACTATATATCCAAGGATCTCGAGGTAAGTACTTTAGAAAGTCTTTTCTCTACTTTCGAATTACATGAATCTCAGTGCACAGGATAAAGAAAAGGGTCGAGTCAGAATATTGCCCTGAATGCAAGAACCAACGATTCAGACTCCGAAGAATCAATTGATGAAATGTAGCAGCGCTAATGGTAAGGAAATTCAATAAATTTATTAAGTCTAACAAATTTAAATCGCAGATATAGAGGGATTACCGAAACAAAAGAAAGGTACGATGCTACAACTGCAATGAAGAAGGACACATCAAGGATGACTGCCCAAAATTGAAGAAAAGGGACAAGGAAAAAGAAACGTACAAAACACCAACATCCTACAAACATAAGACCTTGAGGCCACATGGGACGATTCATCATCCTCTGAGTCTGAAGTTGAAGCCTTCTTAGGACTTAGCCCTAATGGCCAACCATCAAGTGGAAGATGAAACCAACTCAGAGATGAGCATTGATGAAGGGGGAGAATCATCGGAAGAAAGCAGCGATGAAGAGGGAGCATCAAAAATTGAGGTCAGTGAGGTACGCGCACTCTCTCCCAAACAGTCCTTTAAATTTATTAAAAGTCTTACTAAAGATCTTGTTAAACTAGAAAAGGAAAATGCTGAATTAAAATTAAATTTAGAAAAAACATATCCTCTACAATTGTATGATAATCTAAAATTAGAAAATAAAAAATTAAAAATAGAAATCGAAAAATTGAAAAATGACCATGCATGCTTGAATAACTTTCAAAAATCAAAACTTAGAATGTATGATAAATTAAATTGGTATATTAGACATCACCAAAGTCAACTTAGAAAAAATTCCTAGAGAATATGTACCCCCTAAATTCTTAGTTAACCCAATAGGAAGGAATCTATATTAGGTTCCAAAATCATACTTAGATTAAATTTTTTTTAAGGCTTTTAGAAAAGATTAAATGTTTAAATTCTTTAAAAGGTTTTGTCTAGAAGTGGTTGATGATCCAATAACCAAGAAGGGTCTAGTGCCTCGCCACAGCCTGGAAGCTGATTATTGAATTAGATATTTAATTGACAAATTGATAAGCTTGTAAAATTAATTAAGATAAATTATTTAATTGCTTTCCATGTTTGTCAATTTTTGGGAAACTCCATAAGTTAGAAATTGGTTTAAATTTCATTTACTTGTTTTTATTAAATTAAGTTTTTTTAAAATCTCCATATTTTTTTGATATGATCAAAGGGGGAGAAATAAATACAAGTTTTGGGGGAGTTAGAATTTTTATCAAAATTTTGAATTTTTACTAACTCTATTATAAGTCTGAATTTTGATAAATCAATTTATATCTGAATTTTAAAGAAATTTATTTTTGTGTTGCAATTTTCTTTTATTGCAAACTTTATGTATAAAATATTTTATTTGCAAATTATTACTGTTTGTTATTACCCTAACTTGAACTTGGGTTGATGCACATCAAAAAGTAGGAGATTGTTGGACTTTGTGGTTGCTTTGATGTGATCAACCAAGTTAGGTTAGGTCCTATTTGGTTTTGATCCCTCTGTCTAAGTGTGCAGGAGCTTAGGAGCACAGGAAGTCGAGCAACTAGCAAGAAGGATGGCACGGGAAGGGAGCCGACGGGCTCGGTGCATCCGAGGGACGAAAGGGTTGCGGAAGAGTACACTGGTGGACGAGAAGAACGTACACAACGTTCGAGGGACGAGAAGACGGAGCGGAAGCCTGCTCGAGGAGAAGGCCGAAAATTAGATTCGGGTGAGCCCTATTTCGGTTGGCCGCAATCACCCAAGCGAACGGAGTAGCGGAAGATCCAAAAGAAGGTTGGAGCTATTTATATGTTGCAGGCAGAGGGCGCCCTCCATATGTATGGGAGGCACCCTCCATAAAGGATGGGAGGCACCCTCCATAAGGTATGAGAGGCGCCCTCCATGCTTATTGAGGGCACCCTCGACACGTAAAATAGCCTGAGCGGGAATTGAACCCAAGACCTAGCAAACTCTACGACTTATAGACGACTCTAGTAACCAAGGGGCCCCATCAGGGGTGTGCTGAAAGAAGAGGAGAACAATTCTATTTAAGATTTAGTTGGATGGTGTTAAGCACTTAATATAAATAGGGAATTAAGAGAGGAGTTATTATTTTTCCAAACGACAAATCTCTTCTCCCTCAAACCCTCACCACCGAACCCTTTCTCCCGCACCCTCTCTTCACACCAAGTCCAAGGAACCTAGGGTTTCAATCCCTAGGGCCATAGGAGCACCCTCCGGCGACAACTCCGGCACGAGAACGTTCCTCTCCGCGAGAAGAACACATAGACATGAGAAGACCGTCGAAAAGATCTTCTCCTTCGGAAACTTAGCGATCGAAATTGTAAGAGATCTAGCGCAGGATGCAAGTAACCCCTCACTTGCAGTATAAGTATCTAATCACATGTTTGTATGTCTATAGTTTGCGATTATGTTCATAGTGCAGCCATATGTAGAGTTAGAGCACACCAGGTGCTCGATAATATGCCTAATACAGTTATATGCTATAGTAGGTGTATTAATAGCTCAGTTAAATGCCTAGATGCATTTTAAATAGTCTACATCGCCGAGCTTCAGTTTTATGGGACTACGGTCCAATGGGCGGGCTCCCATAGTCGCCTCTAGGTTCAGATAACCTAGCTCTAGGTTCAGATAACCTAGTAAAAAGCAAGATATGATAAATTAGCTATAAACAGTATTTTACTTTATCAGTGGCACTGTACTAGACTTCAGTTGTCCTTGGGTTGGGCTCCCATAGTTGTCCCTAGGTTTAGATAACCTAGTAACCCTACTAGATTCGGGACTTGCTACCTCGGGCCTAGTTAGGGATGCACGCACAGCAAGTACAGATGCCGAGCCCATCAGCAGCATGTTTAGTATTTTTATCTATTTACGAAAATAGTTTTCAAACTTCACAAAACAGATAAGTGGATTCAGCTTAGCTTCAGTTCAGTTTTCTATTTACATAGCAGATAGCTTTATGTTTAGTTCTTGATTGCCATGATTTACATGCTCATGCGCCATGTTTTAGCATTTCTAGTATGATTCTCAGCTTGCATATCAGCATAACATCTTTTAAAAAGCATGATTTCTGTAAATACATGTTTTGTGAGGTAGATGGTTTCTTACTAAGCTCTCAAGCTTACAGTTGCATTTTCCTTATACTGCAGATAAAGGTAAAGGAAAGATGGAATAGCGGAGGCTGGAGGCAATGCGATGAAGATGTGTGTGGGCAGGAACTTGGAATAAAGATCTTTGGGGGAACTAGCAGATTTAAGAACTTAGTGTTTCAGTTTTGGTTATTTTCTGCACTTCTAGAATATTAAGTGTCATGAATTGTGGATGTGGGCACTATGTTATGCCTAGACCTCTAGTTACCTTAATGTTAGTCGTAAGTTATGGATCATGATCTGTAGTAAGAGTTTAGTGTTTGTTAGTTGATATATCCATGTTTTGCTTGAGATTCTGAATTGCAGTAGAAATCAGAGCTCTGATCGATCAACCGATCGATTGGAAGGTTCCCAATCGATCAGCTGATCGATTGGGAGGTAATCTATTGCGTACAGAGAGCTGTGGAATCGATCAGCTGATCAATCGGCCATGGATCGATCAGCCGATCGATCGGGAATTTAATTCTCGTGAACAAAGAGCTTCTGAATCGATCTCTGGATCGATTGAACAGATTGGATCGATCAGCCGATCGATCCAATTTTGACCCAGTGCACAGTAGCGAGTTGAATCGATCATTGGATCGATCAGACAACTCCAATCGATCAGCCGATCGATTGGAATGTCTGAGTTCAGCTAGAAGTGCCAAAATTCAGATTTTGACCAAATAAGAAGTTAAGTTCCCTTCTTTAGTATATGTATGATTTCAACAATGTGTCCCGGATATAAATTTCAGATGTTATGGCACCCAGCATAGAATTTTAATTAGTTCAGTCTTTTTCTTTTCCGCACAAGAATAGTTAACATAATGTAACCCCTGGCCTTACATCCTAGTCAGTAGGAGGCGGGGCGTTACAGAGTGGTATCAGAGCAAGTTCCATACTTCCTCACACACACATCAGCATTGAACCTACAGCTTCCAAGTAAGAACATCCCTCACTATATTTATGTTTCTTGCTTTCATGTTTATAGATAACTAAAGAATGTTTAGTTTATATATGATAACATCTAACCAGGTAATAGTAGTTATGTAAACATGATTGTATTAGTTATGTATGTCCTCTATTTCTCTAGAAAATGGTACGAGGACGCCCAGCTCGAAAAGCACCAGCTTCTGAGCCCCAGCAAGAGGCAGGCAGCTCAGTGCCTCCCCCAGACCTTGTAGCAGTAGTGGCTCAGTTACAAAAGCAACTAGCTGAACAACAACAGGAGATAGCCACCCTAAGGGCTAATCAGCAGAACACTCCCACTGTCACTCCAGAACCTAACCTAGCAACCCCAGTAGTGATAGAGGTTCCACCAGTCTAGCCTGCAGCACCAGTAGCCCCAATAGCAGGGGCAAGGAGAGAAGCTTATCTGATCCAGTGGCAGAAAATCAAGCCAGAGAATTTCTCAGGCACTAGCGAATCATGGGATGCCCAAGCCTGGTTCAAAACACTGGAGAGTACGATGGAGCTTCTGGACTGGCCAGAGTATGAAAGGTGAAATGCGCCTCATTCTGCCTGACAGGAGACGCACGTATATGGTGGGAGAGGATTAAAGCGAAGCGCCCAGTGAACCAGATGACATGGGCTGACTTCGAAAGAGAATTCTTCGAGGAATTCTTTCACATGCGGGTCACAAACCGCCACTATGATGAGTTCACTGAATTTCGTCAGGGCAACCTTTCAGTTGAGGAAGCCGTGAAGAAATTCAACAGACTGGCTCGTCTATGTCCTGAATTAGTCAGCACTGAAAGGGAACGAGTCCGGTTGATGCTTAAAATACTAAGGCCGAAAATAGCAATGAATGTGGCCAGCGGCGTTCATAGGCCGCAAACTACAGAAGAACTAGTAAGTAGTGCTCTTACCACCGAGCATTACCAGAACATCATCAAACAGCAGAAGCAAGCCATTTCAGAGTCTAAGAGTCAAGGAGGCTCAGGTACTCAGAAACACCAGGGCCATAGCTCTAACTGGAAAGGGAACTCCGGCCACAAACGTAAACCAAGGAGTTACCCAAAAGGAGGACCAGCTAGTAAACAGCCTAGTTATCCCAAGTGCTCTACTTGTGGGAAATTTCACCCAGGAGTTTGTCACAAGGGCACACGAGGATGCTTC
Source organism: Zingiber officinale (assembly GCF_018446385.1). Classification (NCBI taxonomy): domain Eukaryota; kingdom Viridiplantae; phylum Streptophyta; class Magnoliopsida; order Zingiberales; family Zingiberaceae; genus Zingiber; species Zingiber officinale. The sequence continues at coordinate 99,272,225 of NC_055988.1, read as the reverse complement.
GAATGTGGCCAGGAAGGGCATATAGCTAAGCAATGCCCGAACAAGACCAGTCTCCCTCCACCACAGCCGATTCAGTACGGAGGTAACCCAACACAGTTACATCAAATGCAGGCTGCTATAGATGGTCCACACATAAATCAGGGCCGACAAGAAGCCCCCTCAGCCACGACGAATGCGAGGATCTACTCACTCACTAGAGAGGATGTAGCGAATGCCTCGACAGTTGTTACAGGTCAGATTAGTATTTTACAGCAAAATGTAACTGTCTTATTCGATACTGGGGCAACCCATTCTTATATATCTAGGGCATTTGCCAAAAAGTTAGCAATACCTCCAGATGTACTCAGTGGCCAATTTCTGACAACACTACCTTCAGGAGAAATTATGGCATCCACGAACTGGCTCCGAGCAATGCCAGTCATTATAGCAGACAGAGAGCTTTTTGGTGACTTGATAGTGTTAGATATGGCTGATTACGATGCCATCTTGGGAATGGACTTTCTGATCAAGTACGGTGCCTCCATAGAGTGCCGTAAACAGAAAGTTGTATTCCAACCCAAAGTAGGAGTGCAGTTTGGGTACATCGGCGAACCAAAGAGAAAGGCCAAGAAGTTTCTCTCAGCTCTGAAAGTACAAAAACTATTGGATTCAGGATGTACGGGGTTCTTAGCGCATGTAGTCAATACCAGTCAGGACAAGGACCAAAAGCTAGAAGAGGTCCGAGTTGTATGTGACTACCCAGCAGTTTTCCCTGAAGAGTTACCAGGCCTAGCACCAGACAGGGAGATTGAATTTGAAATAGAACTTATCCCCGGTACAAATCCCATCTCCAAAGCACCCTACCGCATGGCTCCAGCAGAACTGAAGGAACTTCAGGAGCAATTACAGGAGCTGCTTGACAAGGACTTTATACGCTCTAGTCACTCACCATGGGGAGCACCTATATTGTTCGTAAAGAAGAAGGACGGGAGCATGCGCCTGTGTATAGACTACCGAGCATTAAACCAAGTCACGATTAAGAACAGGTATCCTCTTCCCAGGATAGACGACCTGTTCGATCAGTTAAAGGGAGCAGCAGTGTTTTCTAAAATAGATCTCAGATCGGGATACCACCAAGTGAGAGTTAAAGAGGGTGATATACCCAAGACGACTTTCAGGACCAGATACGGACATTATGAGTTCGTAGTCATGCCCTTTGGTGTGACGAATGCACCAGCTACCTTTATAGACCTCATGAACAGAGTATTCAGAGAATACGTAGATAAGTTTGTCATCGTGTTCATCGACGACATTCTTATTTATTCCAAAACTCAGAAAAAACATGCAGAGCACCTAAAGATAGTACTGCAGACCCTTCAGCAGAACCAGCTATATGCCAAGTTCATGAAATGTGAATTCTGGCTCGATCAGGTATCCTTTCTGGGTCACATCATCTCCAAAGATGGTATCATGGTAGACCCCAGTAAGATTGAAGCTGTGAGTAACTGGAAGAGACCTAAGAACGCCAGTGAAATTAGAAGTTTTTTGGGACTAGCAGGTTATTACAGAAAATTCATGGAGGATTTCTCTAGTATAGCCTCCCCACTGACAACTCTCACCAGGAAGAATAGAAAATTTCAGTGGACGGAGGACTGTGAGAACAGTTTCATGGAGCTCAAAAGAAGATTGACCAGTGCTCCTATTCTGACCCTGCCAGAAAACACAGACAGCTTTGATATTTACAGTGACGCCTCTAAATTGGGATTAGGAGTAGTACTGATACAAGAAGGTAAGGTGATCGCCTATGCCTCCAGACAACTCAAGGACTATGAGAGGAACTACCCTACTCATGACCTTGAGCTTGCAGCAGTCGTGTTCGCCCTCAAAATTTGGAGACACTACTTGTATAGAGCTCAGTGCAGAGTGTATATAGATCATCAGAGTCTGAAGTACTTCTTCACTCAGAAGGATCTGAATATGCGACAACGCAGATGGCTCGAGCTGGTCAAAGACTACGACATAGACATCCTCTACCACCCAGGAAAGCCAATAAGGTGGTAGACGCACTGAGCAGAAAGTCCAGTGCTATCTTACTATCCCTAGCAGCCATGTCACCGCCCCTACAAAAGGAGATTGCAGATTTCGGTCTCGAATTAATAGTTGGGCAACTCTCCACTATGACATTAGCATCTACCCTACTTGGTGATATCTAGATAGCTCAGGATCAGGACCCTGAAATTCAGAAAATCAAGCAAGGGTTAGCAGAATCAGAAAGTGGAGAGTTCAGAGTATCCGATAGTGGGGTATTATGTTTTGGTGACAGACTATGTGTTCCGGATCAGGAGGAGCTACGGAGGAAGATCCTAGACGAGGCTCACAGGACTCCTTATACGATGCATCCTAGTTCCACCAAGATGTACCAAGACTTAAAGAGACGTTTTTGGTGGCCTGGGATGAAAAGAGACATCGCTAGATATGTCAGTACCTGTCTGACCTGCCAGAGGGTCAAGGCAGAACACCAGAGACCGGGAGGAGTTCTGCAGCCTATTCAGATTCCAGAATGGAAGTGGGAGGATATATCCATGGACTTCATAGTGGGACTACCCAGGACCACAAATGGTTTTGATGTCATCTGGGTAATAGTCGACAGGTTGACTAAATTAGCCCACTTCTTAGCTATCAGGATATCCTACTCCATGGAGCAGCTAGCTCAGTTGTATCTCAAGGAGATTGTCAGACTGCATGGAGTTCCACGGACCATCATTTCAGACAGAGACAGTAGGTTCACGTCACACTTCTGGGAGTGTGTACAATCAGCGTTGGGCACCAAGTTAAAATTTAGCACAGCTTTCCATCCTTTAACAGATGGTCAGACGGAGCGAGTGAATCAGGTACTTGAAGATATGCTCCGAGCATATGCCCTAGACTTCAAGGGAAGTTGGTGCAAATATCTGTGTTTATCAGAATTTGCATACAACAATAGCTATCAGGCCACCATCGGTATGGCACCCTACGATGCTCTCTATGGGCGGAGGTGTAGATCTCCAATCTGCTGGTATGAGAGTGGCGAACAGAAAGAACTAGAACTTCAGACAGATCTAGTAGCAGATACCACAGCAGCTATACAGCAGATCCGCCAGAGGATAGAGATAGCTCAGAGCCGCCAGAAAAGCCATGCTGATACACGGCGTCGACCCTTAGAGTTTTCAGTTGGGGATACAGTATTTCTCCGAGTGGCTCCCATGAAGGGAGTAATGCGTTTTGGAAAGAAGGGCAAATTAAGTCCCAGATATGTGGGACCATACCTTATTACCAAAAGAGTTGGCAAGGTAGCATATGAGCTAGAGCTACCCCAGGAGATGTCAGCTATCCATAATGTATTTCATGTCTCTATGCTGAAGAAGCATATCCCAAATGCCACCCAGGTGATTGAGCCCCAGTCGGTATAAGTCCGCGAAGACCTCAGCTATGACAGTCGGCCTATTCAGATAATAGACCGAGCAGTTAAGAAGTTACGGAATAAGGAAGTACCATTAGTAAAAGTTATTTGGCAAAATCACAAAACAGAAGAGGCAACTTGGGAGACAGAAGCTAGTATGAGGCAGAAGTACCCAGAGTTATTCTAAGTTCGAGGGTGAACTTTTTATAAGGTATGGGGGATTGTAACGCCTGAAAATTCTCAAAGTAATTTTAGAAATATCCTATTATTTTTATGGAATTTTAGAATATTTTTATAGAATTTTTGGAGTAGCAGATGTAGCAAAAATAAATAAGGACGTAAAATAGTCTGAGCGGAAATTGAACCCGAGACCTAGCAAACTCTACGACTTATAGACAACTCTAGTAACCAAGGGGCCCCAGCAGGGGTGTGCTGAAAGAAGAGGAGAACAATTCTATTTAAGATTTAGTTGGATGGTGTTAAGCACTTAATATAAATAGGGAATTAAGAGAGGAGTTATTATTTTTCCAAACGACAAATCTCTTCTCCCTCAAACCCTCACCGCCGAACCCTTTCTCCCGCACCCTCTCTTCACGCCAAGTCCAAGGAACCTAGGGTTTCAATCCCTAGGGCCATAGGAGCACCCTCCGGCGACAACTCTGGCACGAGAACGTTCCTCTCCGCGAGAAGAACACATAAACGTGAGAAGACCGTCGAAAAGATCTTCTCCTTCAGAAACTTAGCGATCAAAATTGTAAGAGATCTAGCGCAGGATGTAAGTAACTCCTCACCTGCAGTATAAGTAGCTAATCGCATGTTTGTATGTCTATAGTTCGCGATTATGTTCATAGTGCAGCCATATGTAGAGTTAGAGCACACCAGGTGCTCGATAATATGCCTAATACAGTTATATGCTACAGTAGGTGTATTAATAGCTCAGTTAAATGCCTAGATGCATTTTAAATAGTCTACATCACCTAGCTTCAGTTTTATGGGACTACGGTCCAATGGGTGGGCTCCTATAGTCGCCTCTAGGTTCAGATAACCTAGCTCTAGGTTCAGGTAACCTAGTAAAAAGCAAGATATGATAAATTAGCTATAAACAATATTTTACTTTATCAGTGGCACTGTACTGGACTTCAGTTGTCCTTGGGTTGGGCTCCCATAGTCGTCCCTAGGTTTAGATAACCTAGTAACCCTACTAGATTCGGGACTTGCTACCTCGGGCCTAGTTAGGGATACGCGCACAGCAAGTACAGATGCTGGGCCCATCAGCAGCATGTTTAGTATTTTTATCTATTTACGAAAATAGTTTTCAAACTTCACAAAATAGATAAGTGGATTCAGCTTAGCTTCAGTTCAATTTTCTATTTACATAGCAGATAGCTTTATGTTTAGTTCTTGATTGCTATGATTTACGTGCTCATGTGCCATGTTTTAGCATTTCTAGTATGATTCTCAGCTTGCATATCAGCATAACATCTTTTAAAAAGCATGATTTCTGTAAATGCATGTTTTGTGAGGTAAATGGTTTCTTACTAAGCTCTCAAGCTTACAGTTGCATTTTCCTTATACTGCAGATAAAGGTAAAGGAAAGATGGAATAACGGAGGCTGGAGGCAATGCGATGAAGATGTGTGTGGGCAGGAACTTGGAATAAAGATCTTTGGGGGAACTAGAAGATTTAAGAACTTAGTGTTTCAGTTTTGGTTATTTTCTGCACTTCTAGAATATTAAGTGTCATGAATTGTGGATGTGGGCAGTATGCTATGCCTAGACCTCTAGTTACCTTAATGTTAGTCGTAAGTTATGGATCATGATCTGTTTAGTAAGAGTTTAGTGTTTGTTAGTTGATATATCCATGTTTTGCTCGAGATTCTGAATTGCAGCAGAAATTAGAGCTCCGATCGATCAACCGATCGATTGGACGGTTCCCAATTGATCAGCTGATCGATTGGGAGGTAATCTGTTGCGTACGAAGAGCTGTGGAATCGATCAGCTGATCAATCGGTCATGGATCGATCAGCCGATCGATCGGGAATTTAATTCCCGTGAACAGAGAGCTTCTGAATCGATCTCTGGATCGATTGAACAGATTGCATCGATCAGCCGATCGATCCAGTTTTGACCCCGTGCACAGTAGCGAGTTGAATCGATCATTGGATCGATCAGACAACTCCAATCGATCAGCCGATCGATTGGAATGTCTGAGTTTAGCTAGAAGTGCCAAAATTCAGATTTTGACCAAATAGGAAGTTAAGTTCCCTTGTTTAGTATATGTATGATTTCAGCAATGTGTCTCGGATATAAATTTCAGATGTTATGGCACCCAACATAGAATTTTAATTAGTTCAGTCTTTTTCTTTTCCGCACAAGAATAGTTAGCATAATGTAACTCCCGGCCTTACAGCCTAGTCAGTAGGAGGCGGGACGTTACAAAACCCCTTGGGGGCGCCCTCAAGCAGTAGATAAGATTTTCCAAGGGCTATAAAAGGACCTCTGGACCTAGGAAAGATACAACAACTTAGAACAACTCCTGTAATCATTTCCTAGAGATTTTTTGAGCTCTTCAAAGAGTGTAAAAGGCTTCTCCGCCTACAGAGAAGGAGATTTTCTAGTAGAGCTTTGCAACCGCCTTGGATTGACAACCACCTAGGTTGTAACCAAGTCAAATCTATTTGCCTCTTTTCTTTTTAATTAGTTGTTCATTTCAGTTTATTTTAATTGTGATATTACTACTAATCTTAGTTGGGAAGAATGGAAAGGTTTTATTTCTGTTTTTAGACGCCGCACCCTCTCACCGGTCCCGTCGCTGCGCCAACACAACGTACTATCTTACAACATTATTCACCATTTTATTTTAAATAATGCCTTATATTTATTTTAGTTGTATAAATTGCAACAAACTTGCCAATTTGGGGAGCTTCAATTTCCCACATTTCATTTGATGATAAGGTGTTTAAATTTAAGTAATAATTTCTGCATTATCTATTATAACATGTAGCAGCTAATTCGGCAACTAGCTTCTACACATGGTAGCAGCTACTTAGACAGATAGCTGCTACAACGTTATGGCAGGTACTTGGAATGTTAGCTGCTATAATGTTGTAGCAAATACTTTGATGGATAACTACTACAACGGTGTAACAACTACAATGCTTCTCCAAATAACATTTTTTTACCATTTTTTTTATTCTATAATTTACAGAAAACTTGCCCAACATCATTTTCTACAAATCATTTGATGGTAAGTCTTTTTAAGTTAGCTACTTAGATGCTACTAATTAATAGACATTTATATTTGTATGAGTTTTAATTTTTTATATCTAGTATTATAGTTCGCATGTTTGATACATGTTAATATTTTATGATTTAAGTTGTAACTGCAACAACATGTATCATCTATCAATGGGGTAGCTGCAACAACTTGTAGCAGCTATGCGACACTAGCCGTTACACAATGTAGCATCTACCTTACAATAGCTGCTCCAAGTTATAGCAGCTACCCTATATTAGCTGCTACACCTGGTAAGTTATTTCATTTAAAGTTGTAAGTCCCTTTATTCCTAATATATTGTTTATATGTGATTATAAATAATCTATTTAATCAATATAGGGGAAAACATATGTTATCTTTATTGGACGTCAGCCGGGTGTTTATGACACCTGGATAGAAGCATCTACACAAGTTAATCGTTTTAGGGGCGCTATACACCAATCCTTCGAGAGTAAACAGGATGCAATAAGAGCTTTTGAAGCCTACAACAATAAAAATAGAAAGAATACTTCCATTACATCCAGAGGAAAAAAAAGTTCATGTACATCCTCAAATATAGTATCAAGTTCAAAATCAGAGAGAAAACTATCGAAAACTGAAAGATGCATTGGAAGAGATAGAACAACAGTTAGATTCTCTTCAAATTAGTGATGAAGATTAGATATGATATTTGAAATTGTAGTGTTTATAGGTCTTCTGGCTTAAAATCTTCCATGATGTATTAACTTTTGAACAAATTACTTATGAAGGTTAGACATTTATATTTGTCTTGTTAGCATTGTTTCTATCCAATACTATAAGTCGCATGTTTGATACATTTTAATGTATTATGATTCAAGTTATAATTCCCTGCTACATTAGCAGCTAATCCAGACTAGCTGCTACCACGCGAACATTACTGGACTAGCTTGTTGTAGCAGCTACTGAACAATAGCTGCTACAATGATACACTTGTGTTGTAACAGCTAAGTAACCGTAGATGCTATAATGTATTGTATAAGGTAGAGATAAATCAATCCACAGTTTAAAATAAAAAGTAAAAATTACTGATTCTATTAAACAGACAAAATACGGAAGATAGTCATTTATAAGACACCAACAAAATAAACAAGGAACATCAATACAACAAAATGAAGTGCTATAAAATGACCCTTCTCTAGCCTAATAACTTATAAGGTGAGCCTCTAGTATTCCATACTTTCCAGCAGATCGATAGCCGCTTTAACAGCTGTCTCAGTCTCCACTAGTGTTTGAAGGGCTCGCTTCAATTGGATCACCGATTGATCTTGCTTTTACTGCAAAGATGCTAGTGGTTTAGAAGGGAGGGAGGTCAAAGAGTCTTCCCAAGACCCCAAAGAAGAGGTAGATATTGATCACTATCATGGGGCCAGGACAAGGTATTGTTTTTTTACCTCCCAAAGGAGAAGCCATTATCTAAAATTGAATGGTTTAGGATAGTGAAGGATAAAGGATTCAGGATGGCATCTTTATAATGGTGTAATTTCATCAATTCCATAGGTAAAGTGCGATGGATGTTGAAATTTATTTCAGGGAGTTGAAACATCATTTCCAGATAGCACATTAAATGGAATGAGAGGCAAAAGAGTTGATGAAATTTAATAATTATAATCAAGAAGATGGTGTAGCAGTTACTATCGAAGTAACTGTTATAACAAAGACTTAATGCTGTAGTTGTTACACGTTATAGCAGTAATTGTGCAGTTGCAGCTACAACGGATAGAATTTTTAAATTTTCGTGAATAAAATTTTATTCACCCCATCAGTAACTGTGCAGTTGCAACTACAATGTGTAGAATTTTAAAATTTATAAAAATAAAATAGCAATCATTCAATTGTAACAACAGTTTGTTGCATAATTTTAATTTTTTTAATTTGTGTGTATGGACTGTAGGGCTTATAATATTTTCGATTGAATAATATTAAGCTGCGACACATTGTAGCAGCTTATGTACATTAGTTACACGGAAAGATTCAAGGCCCTGATAGTTGGTTCTCCTTGTCTTTACTATCTGTCTTATCTTTTCACAAGTTTTGATGAGTTGTAGTGAGTCTTTTGATGACACATTTTTATGGTATCGAAAAGACGCTAGATAGCTTGACTTGTCTTTATCAAGAGTTAATGTTGTTAGAACTAAATTTCCTATAAATTGTCGATCAACTCAACTCACTCTTTCATAGTGCCTTGCCTTTCATCCTCTTATACAATGGTTTTATTATATCTCCTCAATGATCATGTCTTGTTTAGCAGGAAGACGAAACCCACTCTGGGTGGTGTTAAAGATCCCCCTATCGATGAGGATTCAAGCTCTACGTCTTCTCCTTTTAAAAGACCATCTCTATCAGTAAACTCGTCTGCTTCTCGGTTTGTATTATCCATTCTTCAAGCTACTATATATATAGCTTTCATTCTTTGAATTCAACATTTTTCTAAATTAATCTGAACATGTATCTCAGTTTATCCATGGATCATCATGTTATTTGTGGCTATATTAAGATTCTCACCGGACAATGGAACCAAGCGAGGAAGGAGTTGGATGCTGCCCTTTTACGAGAGAAAAAAAATCAATCTGAACTTGTGTAGCTACGACAACAACTGTCCCAAGTTAATGTAGCATTAGAGGATGTTATAAATCAAATGACTGAGTGAAATATCACTCTTTATGAAGTTTAGCCTAACATCTCCTTATCGATGCTGCCCTTCTACGAGACAACAAGAATCAACTTGAACTTGTGCAAGTGCGATAACAACTGTTCCAAGTTAATGTAGCATTAGAGAATGCTATAAATCAAATAATTATAGCATTAGTGTTTGTATTAACTTTTTGGCTTAAGATCTTCTTGTTTGTCCTATGTTATTATATTTGTTTAGAATATTAATAGTATTCCCTTCATGTATATCAACCCAAATAAAGACTCCAACTCTTTAATCTTTTACGCTCAACAAGATGTTACTTTGCATATTCAAGAAATAATAGATCATATCAATATCATTTTTTTTATTTAGATTAATTAAATGACCTTCTATACGTTGTATCAATTAATGTATAAATTGTTAGAATTTGCTACATGTTGTAGCAGCTACTGCTACACGTTGTAGCAGCTAGTCGCCATATGTTGCTACAATGTGTAGCAGCTTCTCAAGAGTAGCTACTATACTATGTAGCAGTTACTGCGGATTAGTTACTACTCGCTGTAGCAGCTACTCCAGAGACATGAGTTGCTACAATGTGTAGCAGCTATTGCAGATGTAACCAACAAACCATAATTTATATTAATAATTCAATTGTTACTTATATAAATTAAAATTAATGAATTTATGAAGACACGTCAATTAATTAATGACGACCTACCAAATCTGTTCCATTGATCTGTGACGTCCATAGAATGACCACTCATAACTATCAGAAACTATATGATTAGTCATACCTGTCATATTTCATGACCCGTGAATACTGGTAAAATCAAGAGTTGGTAGAAACCTAGCTGTGGGCTCGTGAATACAACTATTCCCAGATTGAATAGTATAATGCCTCTGTTTTCCTATATAATAGAGAGAGACTCCTTTCATGACATCCAAAGTGAAACGAAATGAGTAGCTTATTAATGGATTGACGCCATTTTTCCAACACCACCTTTGTCATTTGTTTCATGACATCCACTGTAAATCATGAAGTGTATCTTGCTCCCAAAGCGGGAATGACAAAGCGGTTATGTTGCATTCCACATTCTAGTGTAAGATTCCATATTCGTAAAGGAATATCTTTAATGTGAATACTATCATCTAGCCCCAATCAATGTACGTGGATGAGGTTAGGTCGCTCATGGAGTGGTCTAAGTTTGCCCAAAATCCTGTGTGGACGATGAAGAGCCTCAGGAATGCCCCGAGAAATGAGTGGATTAGGGAGATGATGCTCGCCTTGACGAACTTTTCCCAGTCACAACCAAAGGACGTGAGGGAAATGAAAAATAACAGATGTTGTTTGGTATTCAAAATAGTGTCTACGTTGAACAAGGATGATCACTTAAGGAGAACATTGTGGATGAAGCTTGACCAATATGATATTGACGTTGTACAATATGAGAACAATGTGAGCGTTTATGGGGGGTCAGAACACTGTGTTCAATATTAAACTGACAATGTAATTGAAATATAATTTTATTGACAACATTTTGTTAAGTTGGTATAATTGTATTGTATAACTGCTATAAAAACTGGTTAAATCCATTGTATACCATATGTAAATTTTATAGACAAGATGGCTAGTACATGTTAATTTTGCACTAAATCAAGCTTCACGTGCATATTGGTAATAGAACGAATATGCCTTCTCTAATGATACAAATTCCATCCCAATTCATGATTTTTGATCGTCAGCAACTTGGGGAATGTATAGCTGCTTAGCATCACATGTTTCTTCCATTGCTAGAGAATGACATATTTAGCTCAAAATAAATTTAAAATTTTCAATTGTACATGAAGATTAATTAGGAGAAAATATAATATAGAGGAAATATTTAAATACTTATAGGGGTAACTACGCTATTCCAGAAGGCGATTCAAAACCATATAAACCCTAAAAGTCTAAACCCTAATTCCTAGGTGAATAGTCAAATTAAAATAACTTACGACAGAGATGAAGATTCGAAGGCGAAAACCAGGCATCGTAGTGATGTATATACATGACGTGACGGTGGCTACTCCCAAACATAGTATGGGTTAGTAGTGGTCATGGTCGTGGAAGCACGGACAAAAGGATAATTAGTCTATCACTTTCATGTTTTAGAAATTACGGGGGGAGTAATATATACACGGTGTAGAAGCAATTGCTGACTAGCTGCTACAACGTGTAGCAGTAGCTGCTACAAGTTGTAGCAGCAACAACCGACTAGCTACTACAACATGTAGCAGCAACAACCGACTAGCTGCTACAACATATAACAGTTACTATTGATAAGCTGCTACACGTTGTAATCCAATTTTTCTTTTTCCCCTGTAGCAGCTACTACCGACAAGCTACTACATGTTGTAATAGCTACTGCCGATTAGCTGCTACAATGTGTAGCAGTTACTTTATAGTATCTACTTTATGTTGTAGCTGCTACAAATTATAACAGCTACTGCGATTAGCTACTACAACGTTGTAGTAGCTACTGTTGATTAGCTGCTACAACATTGTACTAGCTATTACCGATTAAAAAATAATTTTAAATAATTTTTTACCAAGTTGATATACATAACAAAAATATTTTTAGGGGTAATATCTACTAGAAAATATAACTGCTACAAAAATGACTTATCAAGTAGCAGCTACACGTTGTAGCACCTACATGGATAGTTAGCTGCTACAAGGTATAGCAGTTAAATGTCGAAATAGTTGCTACAACTTGTAGCAGCTAACTATCCAAGTGGCTGCAGGCGTTTGTAGCAGCAACAACCGACTCACTGCTACACCGTGCACTAGCCAACTTGATAATACATTTATAGGTGATTTATAATAGATTAATCCAGTTTTTATTTGTCCCTTATAGCAACTACTGCCGATTGGCTGCTACATGTTGTAGCAGCTACTGTCGATTAGTTATTACAACATGTAGTAGCTACTCGATATTAGCTGCTACACCCTGTAGTAGCTTGACAAGACATTTACAATAGTTTTACAAAGCATTCACACCACGTAGGCAAAATTGATGGGGTAACTTAAATTGCAATCAGTTTTACAATAATTTTACACCACCACCTTGTCAATAATCCAGTGTTTGCTAGTAAAAATTTTATGGCCAACATGAAAACTATATTCTCTCATTCTAGCTTGTCCAAAATTTGTTGGTCTTCGGTGTTGGTTGCTACTCGGAAAACCTAGAGGTTCCACTGTACAAAAATTTGTACAAAGGTCTGAACCTTTTCCTAGCTACCATGTGTTCTTTTAAATTAAATTTTGGATCGCCTGCGGAACTTAACACGTTTGATCCAAAACTTAATCTATTCGTTCTTTTAGGTTTTGACTTGGGTCTCCTGCGGAACTTAACACGTTCGACCCAAATCACCTTAAGTTATTAATTCCATTAAATATTAATTTCCATAATCGGTTCCCAGTACTGACGTGGCGAGGCACATGGCCTTCTTGGATATGGGAGCAACCACCACCGACTAGACAAAACCTTTTATAGAAAGCTAATATTTAATTTCCTAAAATAACTTTAGGTTAACCGAAAAGAACAATCAAATCACAAGGAAAAGAAAAAACAAAAGAACACAACATCGAAAAACATATTCGAAATTCTAGAATCATAAGCCTCTTGTATTTGGTATTTTTCCAAAAATAACTAGTATGATGCGGAAAGAAAAATTACTAGTTATACCTTTTAGAAAGACCTCTTGATCTTCTACCGTATTCCTCTTCTAACCTCGGACGTTGTGTGGGCAACGATCTTCCGAGATGAGAAACCACCAACCACCTTCTTCTCCTCCTAGCTAGGTTCGGCCACAAAGAAGCTTTACCAAGGATGAAGAACAAAACACCAACCAAGCTCCAAGAGATGCAAGCTTTCTCTCCTTCTTCTTCTTCTTCTCCAAGTAGTATCCGGCATCCACAAGAGCTCCAAGCAATAGAGAGTTTCGGCCACCACAAAGAGGAAGAGGAGAAGAGATGATGGCTGGCCACAACACCAATGAAAAGAGGGAGAGAAAATAATAGAGGTTGTTACCCATGAAGGCACCCTCACCCCTTCTTTTATATTCCTTGGCCTAGGCAAATTAGGAAATTTAATTACAATAAAATTTCCTCAATTTCCTTGACATGATTTAATTGAGAAAAATAAAATAAAATTTCCCCAATTGAAATCTTATGGCCGGCCACATCAATGAAGAACAAATTGGACAAGTTTCAATCAACAATTAAAACTTCCTAATTTGTTTCCAGAAATTTTAAAAAATAAAATTTCTCTTCAAAATCTCTTCATGGTTGATAAAAGGAAATTTCTATAATTTTAATTTTACAACATGTGAATAATTTTTAAAGAGAAAATAAAATATCTCACCAATCTACAAATAAGGAAAGAGATCTAATCTCTTCTTTTAATCTTTTGTAGATCTTTTACAAGAGAGATATTTTAATTTTAATTCTCTTTAATAAATTATATCTCCCACATAATAAAAATTAAAATAAAAATCCTTTTTAATTTAATTTGGCCGGCCCCCACTAGCTTGGGTTCAAGCTAGGGTCGACCATTATACCTAGGCCGGCCCTAGCTTGGTTCCCAAGCTAGCTTGGCGACCCCTTATGTGGGTATAGAAGGTGGGTATAGGTGGGTATAGTACTCTATAAATAAGAGGCTACGATAGGGACCGAGAGGAGGAATTGGTTTTGGTCTCCCGATAAAATTAAGCATCCCGTGTTCGCCCCGAACACACAACTTAATTTTATCAATAATAATTCATTCCACTAGAGAACTATTATTGAACTACCGCACCAATCCCAAATTATATTTTTGGGCTCCTTCTTATTATGAGTGTGTTAGTCTCCCTGTGTTTAAAATATCGAATGTCCACTAATTAAGTGAGTTACTGACAACTCATTTAATTAATATCTTAGTCCAAGAGTAGTACCACTCAACCTTATCGTCATGTCGGACTAAGTCCACCTGCAGGGTTTAACATGACAATCCTTATGAGCTCCTCTTGGGGACATTATCAACCTAGTATCTCTAGGACACAGTTTCCTTCTATAATCAACAACACACACTATAAGTGATACCATTTCCCAACTTATCGGGCTTATTGATTCATCGAACTAAATCTCACCCATTGATAAATTAAAGAAATAAATATCAAGTATATGTGCTTGTTATTATATCAGGATTAAGAGCACACACTTCCATAATAACCGAGGTCTTTGTTTCTTTATAAAGTCAGTATAAAAGAAACGACCTCAAATGGTCCTACTCAATACACTCTAAGTATACTAGTGTAATTATACAGTCAAGATAAACTGATACCTAATTACACTACGACCTTCTAATGGTTTGTTCCTTTCCATTTTGGTCGTGAGCTATTGTTTATAATTTATAAGGTACTGATAACATCATCTTCTGCATGTGACACCACATACTATGTTATCTACAGTATAAATTAATTGAACAACTACAACTAAATATAGACAATTTGACCAAATGTGATTCTTTATTCATAATGAATGTTTACAAAGCTTAGGCTTTCAGTATACACTCCAACATTCGGTACATTAAACTCTCCGCATATTGCATAACAAAAAATGCACAATCTAACCTGAAAGATAGAGTTAATTTTACACTATTAATAATCTAATTGCAACTAGGAATATGGAGATGTATAAAAAATATCGATAAACATATACTTACGATTTTACTTGTGCTGGACGCGGGATTATAGATACGCCAAAGTCTCTTGACATTAAGGAATGTAGCTCTGGATACCACATATCATAGTAAGATGGGTTCATATTTAGAAAAACCACCTGCATTAGGATGAAGTTTGTAACCAAAACAAATCCTATGCATTTCAATACATAATAATTTCTTCAACATGGCAGGTACTTATAGAACTTTAAAACTTAGATGTGTAGAGTTCTAAGGCTCCTAGGGAGTTATAATACATATAGTGAGCTTCTTGGAGGTCTATGATCAGTAGGTGCCAGTGATCGTCGACATTATTAAATGGACAGAATATATATCTGATTGACTTGTCATTATCAGTGCTTGCTGATAGACTAAATGCCTCATAAGACACCATTTCAAACAAATCCTATGTATGCACACAAACCTTGTTAGAGGAATATATGGAGAATAAAAAACTCAGTAGTAGGAGTTAGTGTTATACTCACAACAAAATCAACAACACAAAATATAAATGGCCAATATGGTATGCTAGAGTTTTTGACTTCCTCTGCAATGATTGCAAATATGCACTTATGCAATCGCCATCTGTGCCTATAGTCCAATCAAAAACACTTAGGAAAGATGACATATCCAATAAAATCGTTCTGTTGGTCCATATTTCCTTTGTCGTAGTCCTACATAAACAAAAAATAAAACTGTTAGACCCCGTGGTTGTTTTGATGTGATCAACCAAGTTGGTTAGGTCCTGCTTTGTGGTTGATCCCTGTGTCTGAGTGTGCAGGAGCTTAGGAGCGCAGGAAGTCAAACGGAAGACGCAGCTAGCGAGAAGGACGACACGGGAAGGGAGCCAACAGGCTCGGTACGTCCGAAGGATGAGAGAGCTGCGGAAGAGTATACCGGTGGGCGAGAAGAACGTGCACGAAGTTCAAGGGACGTTAAGTCGGGGATCGGAGAAAGGCTGCTCGAGGAGAAGGCCGAAATTGAGTTCAAGTGAGCCCTACTTCGGTTGGCCGAATCACTTAAGCTATCGGAGCATCGAACGTCAAAGCAAAGGAACTAGAAAAGAAGCAAAAGCTAGAAAACCAGCTTGAAGGCACCTTCATGAAGCATGAAGGCGCCCTCAACATGAAGGCGCCTTCATGACTTGATGAAGGCGCATTCAACAGGTCAAATGTGACCGTTTGCGTTTCGGATAAAGTTTTATCCGTCTACTCGATGGAGGCACCTTGGACCTCTGTTGGAGGCGCCTTGGACATCCGAGATAGAATTTTCAGGGGCTATAAAAGGATCCATGGACCTAGGAATTATTTATCAATTGTTCAATCAACTCTGTAATCATTTCCTAGCAATAGTTCTGAGCTGTTAGAGTGTAAAAGGCTTCTCCACCTTCAGTAAAGGAGACTTTTCTAGTGCACTTTTCATCGCCCTGGATTAACAACCTTCTTGGTTGTAACCAGGTTAACTGCTGAGTCTCTATTTTATTTCTATTTCTTTATTTCAGTTATTTTATTATTGCTATTGCATCTTTGAGTTGAAAGCACGAGGAGGGTATAATTTTTTATTTTTTAGGCAATTCACCCCCCTCTTGCCGGCCTCCTCTGCACCTACAAAAACATGTCCATAAATTATGTTTTATAATAATAATGCATATTGCTGCTATAATTGGAGTAGTTACAGAAATTAAATGTGTTATAAAAACTTCTAAATAAGTCATGGTTGATTTTATTCAACAATATGAAATGTTAGTTACGGAAATTAAATGTGTTATATCAACTTCTAAATAAGGCATGGTTGATTTTATTTAATAATATGAAATGTTTGTTTGACTATATAATAAGAAGATAATTCCAATGTAATTTATCCTTGTGTTCACAATAGAAGTATTAACATAATTTATCATATATTTGCATTACAGTAAGTGGATAACTCAATAAACATTTGACTTTCTTTAGCTGACTCAGTTTCAACAATGTCTCTGTCACCACATCATCTTTATTTTTCTTAAAATATGACTTCGCTTGTTGAACAAATACATAGAGACAAGTTTTCTACGTGAGTAATTATATGTGATATAGGAATAAAAGATAAAACATTTAACCAACCTAAACCGTACCTTCATGATTTTAATTTTTGTTTGACAAGTGTATACAAGAGTTTAGATGATGAAGATGTAGCAACTATATCAGTAGATGAGATAGGGAAATTCAATATTTTCCTCTCCTTTGCCCTTGGTCATCTCTATCTCATGCTCATCTTGAAAAGTGACTTTTTAAATTCTTTTGGCCAAGGGCACTCCATTAATCTTTTTTACAGGTGGGGGTGTGATTCTCTTTGTAGCACTCCTCTTTGACCTTGTTATTGGCCGATTGGCAGATAATGCCACTATATCCTTAGCAAGCAACTGATTTTGAAGATCTTTGATTTTTCTCTCTTGTTCTTCTATAATTTTATCTTTTACATCTATAATTCTATTCTTTTCATCAATTGTTTTGTCCTTGGAAGCTATTGAAGTTTCTGAATCACTGGCACAGATTTTATTTTAAGCAATTAACTCACTAATTCTAGCCTCCATCTGGGCAATGATCCGGTCCTTGCCCTCAACCATAGACTCTAAATGATCAATTTTACCCTCCCTTGCTTGACAATTTGTACAAGTCTCTTTCTCCTGAATACATTCTGCAGTAAATTGCTCAGGAACTTGTTCAGGATTTTCCTAAGCTTCGGCTGCCTGTTCAGGAAATTACTTAGGAACTTGTTCAGGATTTTCCTGAGCTTCGGCTGCCTGTTCAGGAAATTGCTCAGGAACTTGTTCAAGATTTTTCTCAGAAACTGATTGTATAAACTCCTCAGCAATTTGTTGATCTATATGCTCCACAACATCTTCTAGGGATTCGTTTGAGAGTAGATGTGTCTCTAGATCCGATAGACTTAAATCAATAATTATTTTGGCAACAGGTAATTCTGCGATCCTAGACTTTATTGACTCCACAAAAGAGCCTGACCACTTCCATCTGTATATTCTTAGAAGGGCATGTTGTCTGAAAAGATTTATTATTCTGACATGTTTACACATCCACACTTGCAATACAATAAAAATGGTTAAATATGAAATTTTCTGCATAAATTATATGAGTCTATCATTAAATTAAAGAACTTACAGCGAGGAGATGTGCGAACCCTTTAAGCATGGGAGCTTGATTTCCCTCAAGGCCCTCTGGCGTCGGCCTATGTGAAAGCATCACACCAATGACCTCGAATTGTGGGCTCATATAGTCATATATAGCCTTATATCAATTATACCTATCTAAATTAGCAAAATCATCTATGCAATCTATTAGTGATTGTACTGATAATCTAGATATACTACTAGTAGTAGTAAATAAAACAAACAAAGAAATACAATATTAAAAATTGGCAAAAGAGAGTATCAGTTTTAGCAAATAAAGGTTGTTTGCTGAGGTTGATTATCTTGTTCTCTAGTTTCTTTTGTGTACACTCCACATTACTAAAGTATTGAAGAAATAGTGGGGTGGTGGTTGCATGCTACTGCAAATTTACTTCATCGCCTTGGTCTGGGAGTCCTAGAATCAATGAAATATCTTTCCTAGTGAAAGCTAATCTCCTTATTATGAAAGATGAAACATCTGACTTCAACGTCCCAATTGTCAAATATATTTTGTATAAGGCTTCAGATATTTACAATTTCAAGCATGACTACTGCCCAAGCAAATGGACTTCCATTGATCAATTCTATCTGTTGGTCGTTTATGTGTAGTGATGATAAAAAAACCCTTGAAGTGAGGGTAATTACTTTTCCAATGCACTTTCTTACGATATGCACGGGAAGCAGAAGTTCTATGACTCGCCATTTAATTCTGTCAAACAAATATATATGATCTAAGTGATACTCAGTTGGCTTCATTACAATGCAGTTAGTTTTCACCCATAATATGATATATTACACTGTTATTTTTTAACCATAATAGGATACATTACAATGTCTATAATTTCTCCTAGGTAGTACAATGTGATTAGTAGCTGCTACGACATGGGTACTGATCACGTTATAGCAGTTAGGGTTAAGTAGTTGCTACAATAATGAGAAGCTAATCGGGACTGTAGGATTTAACCACGTTGTATCAATCATTAGGGTTTAACTGCGTTGTAGCAGCCTACGTGATAGTAGCTGCTACAACAAAGATAAACTTTTTTTTAAACCTTCTATTCGCTCAAAGTAAATCTTCAATCCAAAGACATACAATCATTAAACACCGTTGTAGCAGGTAGGAGACGAATCAAAACCCTAAAAATTCAAACACGTAAACAAAATGAGAAGAATCAAAACTTTAAACCCTAACACAATACTTACGATAGAGGAAAAGATTTGGATGAGAAACAAGTCATTGTTGCAAGATTGATTGACGAAGATACTGTGGGCCACCAATCTACTATCAATGAAATTCTTTCGAAATATTTGCACACGGTGAGTTTCGAGGGTAAAACTTTGGCTGATGAGGGAAAAAAGGTAATTGCACAATATATTTTGCATAATAATTGTAAAAAGGTAATTGGTAAGAAAAGATTGTTTGGAGATCAGCAGTAGCTACTACACGTTGTATCAGCTATTCTGGAGTAGCTACTATAATGTGTAACAACTAATCTGTAGTAACTGCTACATGTTGTAGCAGCTACTCTTGAGAAGCTCTACACGTTGTAGCAACTTCTGACGACTAGCTGCTACAACGTGCTGTAGTAGCTGCTACAACGTGTAGTAGCTTCTAACTATTTATACATTAATTGACAACGTGTAAAATCTCATTTAATTGATCTAAATAAAAAACTGAGATTGATATGATCTATATTGCTTGAAAATGCAAAGTAACATCTTATTGAGCGTAAATGAAGAAAGAGCTGCTACAATGTTGTAGCATCTTACCGTCGATTTAGCTACTTCCACTCTTGAACGTAATTGCTACAACGTTGTAGCAGCTGCTTCTACTCTGGAACGTAATTGCTACAACGTTATAGCAGCTACTTCCACTTTGGAACGTAATTACTACCATGTTGTAGCAGGTATCGCTGTGGAAGTAGCCGCTACAATGTTGTAGCAGCTAACATTCCAAGTTATTTGCTACAAGGTGTAGCAGTTAATTGTTGAATTAGCTGCTACAACATGTAGCAACAAAGCAAAGACACTGCAGCAGTAAAAATAATTTTAAATAATTTTTTACCAAGTTGATATATATAACAAAAATATTTTTAGGGGTAATATCTGCTAGAAAATGTAGCTACTATAAAAACGTCTTACCAAGTGGCTGCTATACGTTGTAGCATTTACATAGACAATTAGCTGCTACAAGGTGTAGCAGTTAACTGTCGAAGTAGCTGCTACAACTTGTAGCAGCTAACTGTCTAAGTGGTTGCAGGCGTTTGTAGCAGGCGTCAGCCTTACACGTTGTAGCATAAATCCTTCCTTCCTTCTAATATTCCTTATGATCACGGTCGGAAATTACAACTTAAAATGAAATGAATTACCATTAGTTATGAAATGCAGATGGAATTAATGTTTGGCAAGTTACCTGTAAATTATATAAGCAAAAAACTGGTATCATAGCAACTAGGGCTCGTGCATGGTAGAATATATATATGGTGCAAAAAAAAAAAAAAAAAAAAAATTGTACAGAGCTAAAAAACAGACAATGGAGGGGAAATGCTTACGATCGAGAATGGAGAAAGGGGGACTTTTACACCGGCTGCAAGCCTTTGTGTTCGACTCATAGTTTGCGGAGCTTTAGTCAACTGTGATGGAAGATGGCGACAAAGGAAGAGGCGAGAGCAAGCGAGAGAACAACAAGGGAAATTTAGAATTTGGAAAAATTCTCTCACCAATATTTTGAATAGAAGGCAGAAGGAGAGAAAGAATAAAAGAAATATTTTTTTTAAAGAAATCAAGCTGGCAACACCACGTCTACGCGTCGCTCCCGATCGTGCATGAAGCGTCACTTAACATATCAAATCTCTCTCTCACTCTCTCTCTCTATATATATAGCTTAATAATGTTCATGAACATGTTCAAACAATGTTTGTGAACAACATCTAAACAAAACTAAGCTGCAAATAAAAAGCAACCAAATCAAGCTTGCATAATCATTTCAACCTTTTGATTTATTTTAGACTGGCTCATCGCTAGGGGAGGTGGATCAACAGGAACATATGCCTAACCTTAAGGCTGTGCCATGTCTCAGCAATCTGGATGCAACCGGACCAGCCGCAGGGATTCAAATGAAGTTTGCAACCGCCATTCTCTTTGTTTCTTGCTTAGAGGTCTTCCTTTCCCTGCCTTTTGCCTATTCACCTTCACGTCTGCTATGCCCCATGTGCATTGGCCTGATTCCACATCCAAAGAAATGAGACTGAACACACCATCTTTTTCCTGAGAGGAGGACGTGGCAACATCGTTGTCGCTGTCAACGACATATTTCACATACATAGGTCGGTCTTTGAACCGTTCGAGCTCCTCCGGGACATGCACAACCCTCTCAAGACCGGGGGATGAAACCTAGCACAAACAGGAAATTCATCTTTAACCCTTTTAATGTTACACAGGAACCGTACAATGAACTATTAAGTAGAGAAGTGGCAAGAAAGATCAGGCACCTCCAAAGAGATGTCTGGTAGTTTTCCAGCAAGCTCAGCTTCATCTAAGCGGGAGCGATAGACGGTAGAAAAGGCCTCAATATCCTCCATACTGGGAGAACCATACCTGTGAGACGAGGTTTACTTAGAAGAACATGATTGGATCGGCAATTGTCAGTTCATAGCATTTTATGTCACAAGACCTGGTAGAAAGCTTTTCAATTCGCACACGTATGTCCGAATTTGTCGTAGTTTTGAAAGCATAAATTTTCAGGTCGCCATCAAATGTTACCGAAACTTCTTGTGCAATGGTCAATGCTTCGTTATCCCACCAATTGCCGGCAAGGGAAATTCCTCCCCCTGCAGCACCATCTCCAACCTCCAAATAAACCAGATACAATAGCAAATTGCGATGATTTAGTCTAAACTTCGCTTTATCCACAAGCTTGCACAACAATTGATAGACAAGAAACTTACAAAGAGACTTGCTTCTTTCTCAAGCTCTTCTTCCTCAAATTCATCTTCAAAATCCTCATCATCTTCCAATTCAAAATCTGTACAGCATGGACATTGCATTAGATATAAAACCTCAACCAAATTGATCTAGCACAAATAAATTTGAAGAATCTTGTCAAAAATGAGAGTCCAATGAGGCCTAGCTTTGCAGATACAAGGAGTTAGCAGTAATACATACAAAAATACAATCTAGTATCGTAGAAAGGTGCCAGCAAGATGAACAAGAAATAAAGCAAGATGCATCAGGCCAGCTAAAGTAGTAGCAAATTAATTCACATACTGACTGAGTAAATGGAGGGAGGTGGATGTTTAAGTACTTATCTGTAATGGTAGTAATGAAAGTTACATTTTTTTTTCAATTAATGGACACAAACTAAAAAAAGTGAATCTATTCTGAGTATCAGAAACTTAATTGACACCTAAAGCTAGTTCATATGTTTGTTCTGAGATGGGGAAAATACTCATGAGAGAGAAGGATTTTACTTCTTTCTGAATGTTTGCATTTTGTAACATCACATCCTTGAACGCTCTTTTGCCTAGAAGTACAAGGAAGCCTAATTGGATCAGGTCAAAAGTAAATGCTCAAGCAATCTTTTTTTCTCGGAATTGTCATGGTTCATACATCTTTAGCCTTCCGCTAATTATCATCTATCATGATCTGCTAAAAGTTTTCATCAAATAATGCTAGTTATCATTCAACAAATTCATATACACTATCCTTCTTTAATGAAGAATAAGGCTATGTACTTTGATGTTCATTTGTTCATGAAATGCAAAGATATCTGAACAACCCCAATTAACCGTGAATCATGAATTTCCTAAACATAAAAAGTACGAATGACACTCACCAGAGTCTATATACACAATCAATGTCACACAACACCAAAAAAGTGCTTGATGTTAATGCTGAATATAACTAGCCACAGAAACTGCACCAATTTACAAGAGGCTGGTCTTGTTGATTGAATATCCACCAAATGTTTGTCCAAATCATTGATAAAAACACAAATTTGTATAACTAATCATTCAGAACATAAGTCTGGAACTAGTTTGACTTTAGAGTATGCTAGATCTAACATAATTCATAGTAAAGCATATAGGTCACTGGCTAGTTCAAAAAGTAAGGAAACTGTGCTTTAACTACCTCAAGAAGCAAGTTCTACAAAATGCCGAGCATGGATTTTCATGTTGTGTTTATCCCAATTATCTGGAATCGACTACAAGAATCTTGTCACTCCATTGAACATACCATCGTTCACTAGTTGTCCACAACGTGATTGTAGTCATTGGAAAATGAGTCCTTTGGCTTATTGGCTATAAAAGAAGATAATCCTAAGAATGAAATAAGCCCGTGATCAATTTATCCAATCGACACTACTACGATCTACAGATAGAGCACACAACAAACATAAGTAAAGCAATTATCATGTGAAATTTTCAAAAAACAAGCTAGAAAGAATCAAAATTTTGATGGCAATTTCTAAGTAGAGATTGAAAATGCACTAGAAAAAAGGAATGCAACGGGAACAAGCAAACAAATTGCGACTCACCGTCTCCAAAATCATCAGCAAATTGGACTTCCGATCCCTCTTCTTGTAGAAATTCTCCCTCATCGTCTTCCACTCGTTCTTCCTTGATAGCGAGATGCTTGGGTGGAGGCGGCTGGGGAGCAGAGGCCCTCCTCTTCGCGTAGCTCACTAGAGAGATTGCTCGCGTGCAGGAAGAAAGACGGGTGAAATTGGGGACCAAAACCATACGAGGTTCCCAGGGGAAGGAAGAGAGATTCATCGACGGAAAGGCCAACATCACCGGAGATAACGTACTAACTGTACAAACCAAACCCGCACCACAGGAAAAATACCAGAAGCAAAAGCCCAGGAATTAGGGTTTATATCATTGGTAGTAACTTTCAAGTGGGGTGCGAGAAAGTTTGAGAGAGGATATCAATATGATTTTTAAAGAAAAAAAAATATTTTATTTGTAATTTCAAAGTAAAACCAAAATTCATTAATACTCTTGTTAATCCTGTTTACCCTTGATAATCTTATTTATTCATCTAAGGTTATTAACGAAAATTCTATTTGATTTAGGTAATCGATGATTCCCGAATAATATTTTATGCCCGACACATCAGCAAAAGGGGCATGCAACTCGGAATCGAAAAACCTAATAAAATTGAGGTTTTTTTCTATTCCGGGTTAATGAAATTTTTTTTACCCAAAATACCTTCGAATAAGAGAAAAATGTAATAAAAATAAATAAATAAAAAAACATAAAAATAATTTAAAAATAATAAAAAAATGGGGAAAAAAAAACAAAAAAAATAGAAAATAGAAAAAACATAAAAAAATAATAAAAAATGTATAAAATTTTAAATATATATATATAAATAAAAAATAGAACAAACATAAAAAAATAGAAAAAATAAAAAACGTAAAAAATAAAAAAAATAAAAAACTTTTACAAATTTTAAAAAATTAAAAAATTAAAAAATGAAAAAAATAAAAAAAATGAAATGAAATAAAAAAACACCTAAAAATAAAGAAAAACGTGAAAAATAAAAAATAAAAAAACGTAGGATTTAAAAGATATATATGTTGGTTTTATAACTAAGGGCAATATAGTAAAATATTAAATTAGGTTATTCATTAAAACCTTCAAACAAATAAGTTTTTATTGTATTATTTAGATTAAACCAAACAACATTTGATTATGTTTTATTCTCCATAACCTTGGTTATGTGATTACTTGATAATCACATAACCAAAGTTATACATTATAAATTGAATCAAATACACATTAAATATAGTTTAAATCATACTTTGAAATTATATATATCACACATAAAGTGATAAAGCTCGTAAAAGTGAAAATGATGAGCATCAATTTATGTGTCTATCCCTGAACTTTTCTCTGAAATTTTTTCACTCATTACACTCTCTCTCTGTATATAGGTAATAAATACACTATGCATTTCACGTACACTGACTTATTATAGTAACACCACGTGTAAATACCAACTATACCAGCATGAGTAGCTATTGCTGGCACACATT
Organism: Zingiber officinale; assembly: GCF_018446385.1. Lineage (NCBI taxonomy): Eukaryota > Viridiplantae > Streptophyta > Magnoliopsida > Zingiberales > Zingiberaceae > Zingiber > Zingiber officinale. The sequence continues at coordinate 99,246,929 of NC_055988.1, read as the reverse complement.
AAACAATACCGAATGAGTATCGTTTTAATTATCAACCGAATTTCAAACTCTCTTCTCCAGTAAAATAAAAAGATTATAATATTTATTTAAAATGATTGCAATTGTATATAAGAGAAGCAAGATAAATTATAATGCCTCGTATTCACCAATGCCATGATACAAATGAAGTGTACATACGAGCCAGTTCATCAAGCAAAATGTGCCCGCAGGAGCAAGCACATAACACAATATACAGAAATTTGTACAAGTAAACTAGCACAGAACATCATTTACACACTAAGTTTTTTTTGTGTTTTTTTGTAGGCATGTTCTATCGCAAAAGTCTGAAATGTTTCTTGGTTTCAAGATGAATATTCATCTGATATTGTAGTTTCCTTCCAGCTCAACTTTTTGCTAATCCACATGCTCCAACAATAGTATCACTAGTTTCAGTTGTCACATGCTGCTCTGTTATTTGTTTTCTACTATCTTCCGAGCTGTCATGGCATGACTGTCTTGGGTCTTTTCCTCCGCGTCGTTCCTGAACTCAAACATAAACAAAAAGCTGTTGAGATACAAATACTGCTGGCTAAGCGACGAGGTAGTCTTTGTGACTATTTTGCAGTTTCTAAAATATTGATATGCTTTCATTCTTTTGCTCACTTGTGGTTTCTGCACAGGGATTCACTTGTGATGAAATAATACATGATATGAAAACAGAGGCTAAGAACAATTTAGAAGGGTTTGGTTAGTTCACTTGACTGACTAGATTTCATGGATGGAGTAAAAGGCAGTCAAAAAACTACTTACATCTCGATAAGGGAAGTCATCAACTTCGAGCATGTGTATAACATGTCCCATCTTTGGCCTCTTGCGTGAATCAGGATCAACGCATCGCAGTGCAACTAAAAGTGTTCTTTTTAATGCTCTTGATGAGGGTTTCTCAGGGATCTTTGGATCTAAGACACCTTCAGAGTTTCGATTACTCACCATTGTCTTAAGCCAATCTACCAGATTAACCTACAAAAAAAGAGTATCTCAGAAACTCACATCATCTTCATCTCGCTTCTTTCAGGGAGAAAAAAGACTAACCTCTCCTGGAGGTCTGCTGTAGTCAACCGGTGTTCGACCCGATATTACCTCCATGATAAAAATACCAAAACTATAGACATCACTCGACTCATTTAGCATACCAGTGCTAGCATATTCAGGAGCCACATAACTAGAGAGAAGAAACAAGCTAATGTCATTTAGCATACCAGTGCTATCAAGAAACAATAAGTTGCAATAGACAGTATTCACGAACCCAAATGTTCCCATTACTCTCGTTGTCACATAGGTCCTCCCTGAGCCCAATAGCTTGGCAAGTCCGAAATCTGAAACCTTGGGAGTCCACTGTTTATCAAGAAGTATGTTGCTCGATTTAATATCTCTGTGAACCACCTTTGGCTCTAGTCCTTCGTGCAAGTAGAGTAATCTGCATTATACAGCCATGTTTCAGAAAGAACTATTTTGAAATTAAGTGAAACAAAGAAAGTACAAATTTTAGCAAAGAGGCATACCCTTTTGCTGTACCGATTATAGTATTCATTCGAATATCCCAAGTAAGTGGACTGGAACGGCCAACATCACCATGAAGCCACTGTTCTAGATTCCCGTTATCTATATACTCATAGACAAGCATTCTAAATGGCATAAACAAAACATTAGAAAGCGCACTCCTTTTATCATTAAATTGCCTCCACCTGAAATACAGTGTTAATTAGAAAGCAAGGCATCATAATATACCTATGTTCTCCTTCTGCACAATACCCTAGCAATCTCACTAAATTCTTGTGACGAACTCGTCCTATTGCTTCAACTTCAACCTTAAATTCCATCTCCGCTTGGCCTCTATTACAGAAAGTAACATAAATACAATTATAGCGGAATGCAATGCACTTGTGTTAGTCATTCTATTTTCTAATTAGTACAGATATAGAAATTACTGCAAGTATGACAAATGACTAGTCCCACATGGTAAACTATGGGTTTCTAAGCTTAAATATGTAACAATTATTAATTATGGTTAAGCATTTTAGACTAGTGATTGAGCTTACCAAATTAAAAGACAAGTTTTGTCTTGCAGATTATGGAAACTGGTATTAAAGCAGCCTAATCTAAGACCCAGTGAGCTATTGAAAAGAGTAGCTTGTGTGATAATGGTGGGCCATTGGGTTTTACATGTTGCTGATTACTGATTAGACATGATTTTGGATTATGAGCTGAACCTTCAATCTTGACAATGTTGACATCGAACCAGCCATAAGCTGGGGAGAGTAAAAAAACGTCTTAGTTTACTCCCACATGGGTTTGTAAGCAGATGAGCTATTGTTAACTTGCTTAAACATTTTAAGTTAGTGGTTAGGTCTAATTAATTTATAAGTTAATTCTCTTATTCAGGGACATTGTAACAAAAAGCGATTCTAATAACTAATTTCAAATTGTTTTTGGCTCTCCTTCTAGATCAAGTATTTTGCTTGGAGGTTATGATTTGGGAATGATTCTCCATTCAATATGTTAAATGTTAAAAGTGATCATATGATAAATAGAAATATACAATTGAGTATCTGAAAAATAATTGGAGATGAATCAGAATGTTATATATGCAAATTGATGGGAGATTAACCCTTTCATTTAACAGGTATGTGCAAGATCAGTTTGTTGGCAAGACTTTTTCTTTACTGGGGTTTTTACCTCGACACTAATTATACAATTAGTGGGTGTTACCATACTTGTATATGCAACTGCCCTGGGAAATGTCTCAAGAAGGTCTTTGCTTCTAATCAAAGTGAAGATTATGCATTTCAATACAATGATTTGATCTTCACTATTGAAAGTGTCCGATGTAGATCAACTATTTTAAGATGCATTAGGAGTTGTGATAATGGGGAGGGTTTGATAACATATATAGGCGATACAGAATTGAACAATTAGTATGTGAATCTAAGATATTCGAAATGGCATCAGGCCAGTTACTTGAGCAACAAAACCTTATCGACTGAATATAGATATCATGATAACGCAAGTCAGACAGCTGCATACCAAATGAAAGTCATATTTAACTCGAAGATAGGTTAATCTCAGCTCTCAGGTAAAGGAAGTGAGTTGACTTCTATGGCTGTTTTTTCATGACAACTTGATAATAATAGATGAATGAGTAGCATCTAAGTCAATGGCATGGATCCACAACCTCACTATGGATGAAGCCCTAATTCTTTCATTAGCAAAACTTGTCTGTGCAATGCAATGGTGAACTCGCAGAACTATGTGTGCATAAGAAAAATGTGTCAATTAACTGTGCTCTTCAGGTTGAAAATTCTGTCCTACAAGATCAAGTGTAACAAAAATGGAAAGATGGAAAACAATCGAGCACCTGTTGTTCAATAAGTTCTTGACTGCAATTTGAGTGCCATCTTCCAAGGCCCCGTGATAGACGATACCGTATCCACCTTCGCCGATGACGTTCTCGTCGGAGAAGCTGTCGGTGGCAAGCTCGAGCTCCCTCAAGGTGTACCAATGTCCCCAACCCAAGTGCGACACCTCCGGCACGGAGGCCGGCGCCTGGTCCACAGACCGACTCTCCCCACTCCCATGCGACGACCCGCTACCGCCGCGGTCTGGGTAGGTGATGCGGTGCTCCTTACCGGTCTCCACGTGAATCCACTGGAGAGCAATTGGGGACTCCTCCTCCCGCTGCTTGGTGGGAGGCGGAGAGGGCTCGGCCTCGGAGGAAAGCAAAAGGGCAAGCGCCGACCCGGCCCGCACTTCTCGGACCTCCTTGGAGACCTTAGGGACGATATGCTTCCGGGATGAGCTACTGCTGCGCTTGTAGGAGATCCAGAGGGAGATTAGGAAGAGGAGGAGGACGAAGGCGACGCCGATGCAGATGCCCACCACCGCCCACAGATGGAGCCCAAAGATGACTGTTTTCTTCGACAGATCGTAGCCCGACATTGTTGTCGTCGCTCCTACCTCAACACAACTTCAGCCTCCACTACAAGAAACCGCAATGCGGATGTGGAGGAGATGCAGCACGTTCCCCAAAACTGAATCTTTACAACAACAAAAAAAAACCAGAAAAAGCGTGGAAATGGAAATGAAAACCTAAAGGGGGGATTCTAGGAAGCAGAGAGCATGAAGTAAGACATTAATGGAGGAAGAGAAAACGGGAGGTGAAGCTTATCAAATGCCATAGGAATGCTTCAAGCCCATGGAAGAAGAGCAAGGCGAGAGTGGAATTGCAGCGAATTGAAGGTGAATGAAAAAAGAAAGGGATCGGCGAAGGTTTCGCAGTTGTCACGATGGGACCAGAGTGGAAGAATCAACTCCGCACTTTAATCTCTACTTGCAGTCCGCCATGGCTTCGCTTCATTATACTTTTTCACACTACTTTGAAGATCGCACGAATTGGTAGGTGCGAAGGAGACTGGGAATTTGTTTTATCGGTCAATATATTTTAACTGCTTCAACCAAGTAAATAATGTTTTTATTTTAATTTAATTAAAAATATTATACATATGATATTTTTTATTAAAAAATTATTTAAACTCTACCGAACTCACTTTAAATAAATTAAAATTATTATAACAATTTAGTATAAAAATATTTGGGTAAAAATAAAAAGAGGGCATTCCTTTATTTCTAAATCATGAAAGGGATGCTCTACTTTCAACTTTTGTTTTTTTTTATTAAAAAGGCATCGTATCTCATCTGTTACTACATTTATTCAAATATCCTCTAATATTATTCTCTACTATTATTTTCTACTATTATTTCTACTTAATTTCTGAATAGATTGTAGAGGTTACAAGTTCATAACTATTAAAATGTGTTCAGACATATTTAACATTTAAAAATATTAATATTGTAATAGTTATGATTTCATAATTATTATAATACTATTCAATTCACTATTATAGTAATTATAAAATCATAGTTACTATAATTGTAAATAATTATTTCATAATTGTTATAACTATAAATAATTGTAATTATAGTAACTATGAAACTGTAATTGTTACAATATGATTTTATTCTATTCATATAATTGTCCAATTATGTCAGGGTTTAATACGTGTACCGAAAGATATTTATATCCTTTTACTGGCAAAGTTGGTGGGTTGAGCATCCTTTAGATAAAAAAAATCAAAATGGGGTGTTCCTTTGATAATTTGAAAATAAAAAGGCATCGTTTTGATTTTTACCCAAAATATTTTATATATAATATTTTGGATTTGGTCGGGGATATGACTGTAAATAAATTAAACATTCATAAATAAATTTGATATTTGATTTGATAAATAAATGGAAAATTTTTTAAAATGAATAAATAAGGGAGAGTTTGATTTGTTTGTATTTTCATTTTCATTTTCATTTTTATGAAATAATATTTTCTCATTTTTAAAAAAAAATGATTTTTTTTTGTATTTTTCATTTTTTTAGAAAATGTTCTATCTTTTTTTAAAAAATGAACATAAAAAATATAAACTAAATGTATTTTTCATTTTCTAAAATAAAAATTAACATGGAAAATATAAACCGAATGGTCTCTAAGCTTGTATTATTAAACTTAGCAACCAATAAATTAAGTTTCAAAATATAAAAAATTTCAAATAAGTTTGAATTTAAAGCTCTATAATATATAAATAAATCAAGTTCGAACCAAATTTAACTTATAAAAAAGAAATGAAGTCAAACTTGGATAACTATTTCAATAATTTAGATCATTTCAAACTTAGCTCGACTCTAAACAAATTCGAATATCACAAAACTTGACGCTATTTTACAGCGCGAGCTGAGGAGTACATTCTGGTTAAAACAAAATGCAAAAAAGGCTGTGGCTTGGTGCCAAAAGAATGTCTAGAATTTCAAGCATTGATTGAGGAATTAAGTCGAACAAGTTGTGGTTGTTGGGATGGTAACGTCGTATTGTCCTCTTCGCGCTGGGTGGCCAATCCTGTCTCACCAATGATTCATCAGCTGTCCCATGACAACATAATCGGCCTTGCAGTAGGTAGCGACGGTACATTTGCAAACGCTCCGAGGACTTCAACTCGCTGCGCCACCAAACGCTCAAACGTCCACACGTGAAAGCGCCTGAGCAGACACACCAGTCGGCATATATCTGATCGAAGTAGGTCGCTCTGGAAATAACTCAAATGTTGGATAATGTAGCTGGAGATACAAATATGCTGAATTTGAAATTACAGAATCAAAATCAATCTTATTTGTTAGATGACCTGAGCTAATGATTTTAAGCTGCAGGGCTAATTTGGCCAGGCTTCCGATTGTCCGAGTAGGTTGTCGAGTCCTTGTGTCGCCAGACTACCAAGTCGGCCGAGTAGCATATTCATCCCCCCAATAGTTGCTTTGAGATTACGATGAACGTTTATTTCCTAGAACATAATGGGAAGACGGATCGAAACGTCGGTATCCGTTTACACATCGACAATATGCAAAATAATTATTCACGCAAAATATCCACATCCATCATGTGCAAATCGTGCTCGCATGCGAGTCACCTTAGATTCAATGATCTAAGCCTTGCATGTATTTGCACCTCATACATGCTCACGCGTCTCTCATATATCTATTCACAATTACACTACTTTAATCATAATACCATTGAACTTCCACTGTGGAAGTAAAGTTCTCATACAACATACAGTCCTTTTTAATTCACCTCTTCTTTTCATTCACATTCTTTTATTTATATATAAAGTTCTCATACAACATAGAGTCCTTTTTAATTCACCTCTTCTTTTCATTCACATTCTTTTATATATATATATATATATATATATATATATATATATATATATATATATATATATATATATATAAATTAATGGTTTGGGTTAGAACTCCCTCTGAAATTAATATGCATAATTGTCATGTTCTTCGTATGTAAGTGTGCTTAGCAGCATATGAAACCATTAATTTAACTTTGTTGCCCTCTTCCTCACCCTTACCCCTGTATTTCTCCATCCAAGTAAACTAAGCCAGTTGCAAGCTATCAGGAATTTGTTCCCCATCGGTACTATCAGGGATTCAGAATATTTCAGAATTAACTTGGCCATCACTGCTATCAGGAATTTATTCGTCTTCAGCATTGTCTCTATGAGAGCCATCATCACTGCTTGTATTGAACTTACCTTCCAACTGTCGAGGAGAAATTTGGCATCCCTGGCTATCAGCCGAACCTTTCGATATGGCCTTCCATTTCCTCATTCTCAGAAGCATCCTCTCCTCTGCATGAAACATCAGTGGTCAGAAGTTTAGCAATTGCATTGTCCACTTCATTCACTGCCATTCATCCCTTTCTTACTTTCACACTGCACTTTTACCTCTTCTTTTCACCTTCCATATGCATTGATTAAGTGAATGTCCTGAATCTGTAGAGTGCAGCCAGGAGGAAATTGCTAAAATAAGATCAGGCCTACTATAAATGTTCTTGACAAGAGTTTTTAGTTGTGAATAAGCAGGTCATCTATATCAATAAGAAAGAATGCATTTTACTTTATGTCAGGGAAACATGTCTCAGTATTGTACAAGGTGTAGTTAGTGTATTTGTAATTTCCAAAGCCTAGAAGAACCTAAATGATCATGATCAGATAAATAAGAGATTTAAGTTAGGATAAAATTTCCAACCTTGGAGACAGTATCAGGCTGGTTTGCAGTTATTGTCAGTTGTCGAGTGCCGCAGAATTTAATCACCAGTGATCTTTGCAGGAGCATAGTCCATTTTCAAAATGATGGAACCTTTTCACATCCCTCACAACAATCTCCCGGTTTGCTATTTTCGCAATGTACTTTATCGCTTCATGGCAATCTCCACATATTCTTAAATTCTTTATGATGACAATTCTTGTGCCAGGACTGCTATTCAGCAACCCAAAAGCAATAGCCAATCTCTCACTGTGGTTGCCTAGCATTTTCTCTTTCACTTCCTCATCCAAGTCATGGAATACAAACTCAGTCTTCGGTATGTAACCCATTTTCTTCATCTCAAAGTCCAACCTCTTCAACAAATCAATGATCTTTTCATGTTGTGGATGGCTTCTATCCTCCATTAGGAAAGCATGAAGTTTTCCCATGATCTCCACTAAACTGTATCCAGGTACTTTTCTTCTGCCCATAGTTTTCATTGCTTTTCTTACCTCTGCTACCTTTTCCCAATTCTTTGCAGCGGCAAAAGTGTTTGAGACCAAAGAATATATGCCCAAGTCATCAGGATTTAACTCGATAACCTTCTGTGCTACATGTTGGCCCAACTCCAACTTTTTGTGATTATGACAACCAGAAAGAAGTGCCACCCAGACGGCGATTCCCGGTCCATCAGACATCGATTGGATGAGCTCATAAGCTTCTTCAACACGACCAGCACGAGCTAGAAGATCTACTATGCAAACATAGTGCTTCTCATTTGGCTCGATGTTGTGCTCCTGTGTCATGAGATTGAACCAGTGCCGCCCTTCTTCCACAAGACCAGAATGACTAAAAGCAGACAAGAGAGAGGCAAAAGTCGCGTGATCAGGCTTTAACTTGGTTTGATTCAATAATGCTAGGAAAACTGAAAGTGCCTCATTCCCATGGCCGTGTGCACCGTAGCTAGAGATCATTGCATTCCATGATATTATGTCTCTTGAGCAAACCGTATCGAACACAGAGTGAGCGCTCATGAGGGAGCCACACTTGGAGTACATGTCAATCACTGCAGTGCCCAAAATCTGGTCAAACTCGAACCTCCTCACGATAAACCCATGAACTGATTTGCCCATCTTCAGAAACCCAATATGTGAACAAGCCAAAATAGCACTCACAAGTGCAACAGAGTCAGGGCACAACCCAAATTCCTGCATTTTGATCAGCATCTGCAGTGCCTCACTGGCCAAACCATTTTGAGCATAGCCTGATATCAAGGCGCTCCATGAGACAACATTTCTACAAGAAATCCTGTCAAAGACGAACTGAGCTAGTTTCAGGAACCCATTCTTTGCATACATGTCCACAAGGCTAGTGCCAATGACAACATTCATTTGGAGGTGATGGCGTAATATATGCCCGTGAACCGACTTGCCGATCGCCATGTCGCCGAAAGCAGCACAGGCCTGTAACAGGCTGACCATAACAATCCCATCCCCCTCAAGACCTTCCTCTAGCATTCTCCTGTAGAACCCAATTGCGACGACAGGATTCCCTGCATTTGCGAACCCAGTGATCATTGTGGTCCAAGAAACGAGATCCTTCTTAGGCATTACGTCAAACAACTTCGCGGCATGGTTCATCTTCCCGCATTTCATATACAAATTGAGCACCGAAGAACAAACAAAGACGTCGTGGATGTAGCCAAGGTGGGAAGAATGGGCCACAATCTCTTGCCCGGTTCTGAGATCCATTAACTGCGCGCAAGCCTTAAGGGCGACAGTGAGCGTGGAGCTATCCGGCCGCGGGTGGCTGGCGGAGACTAAGAGGCGGTACAGGCGGAGGACCTGGCGCGGGGAGTCGCTCCGGGAGTGCGCGACGATGAGGGCGTTCCAGGTGGAAATGTTGGGGAGGGAGGCGGCGGCGAGGAGGACTGACTCGGCGGTGGTGGCGTCACCGAGGCGAGCATAGGCGGCGATCAAGTGGGCGGCAGAGTGAGGACGGGACAAGCAGCCTTCGACGGCCATGCGGGCGTGGATTCGGAGCAGCGTTTGGGTGTCGCGGCATGTGCTCAAGAGATGCACAAGATTTGACCAGAGGAGCATCGGATCACCCGCACAACCTCAAACTCAATTTCCCATTAAATAAAAAAGAAAGGATCAACAACTTCGCAGAATCGCAGGTCAAAAACGCAACTTTACCCTCCCTCCCGGAGATCTCCGATGGTTAGAAGCAGACTGTGTCGGCGTCCGCGGCCAGACAATGTGAACCGGCGATTAGAAGAGGATTGTGCTGCTGTCTGTAGGCTTGGAGCGGTCAGAAGAGGATTGCGTTCGCATCTACGTCTACGGGCGACTACCGACCGCTGCGCGCTGCGACCGACATTGGCGTGCAGTGATCAACGTCTGAGAGGATGCCTGCATACTGTGCTGGCGGCCGACGAGTGGCCGGCGACTGCGCTAGACTGTTTTCGGCGCACGGTAATTAATTATTTTTTAAATAGACAGACTTATTTATTAAAAGAAGAACATATCCTCGTCTAAGTTTATTATATCTATGCCCGCAAAATTTTTGAATACGAATAGATCTTTTAATAAAAAATCTGTCTATTTAAAAAAAAAAACCCTAATCTATTGCTAGACAACGTGGTGAAACCTAATAAACAAGGGCATTTTATCAAAAGATGTAGATAAATATGCTATTTATTAAAAGACTTATTATGCACAGTAATAAAAGGAGTTCGACAATAGCTGATGGAAGGAGAGTCGGAAATATTTACATATGAAAGAAAAGAAGAGGTGGATGGAAAATCGTAGACCGACTGTAAAATGATCTCGAAAGAAGGTGATACAGCCGGGCAGTGGATAATTCGATCGATCGGAAGGAGAGGGAATGATGACTTCATATTCAGAAGGAAGCTCAAAAGCGGTTTTTAGACTCTCAGCGCCACCGGTGTCGAACCGGGACTTGGTAGAAGTGTACCAGGGCCCTGAGATGTCGGTGGGAGGTTGCGATAAACTTGCCATTGTAAAACAAGAAAAAAGGAGAAGGAATGGAGTGGCAGAATGGTCGTCGGAACACTGAGATGACAAAAAACTCGAGAACAAGGAAGAGCAGACATTGGAAGACGAAAAAACTCGGAGGCCAGTGCGATAGGAAGGAAGCTTACGAGCAAAAGGTTGACAGAGAAAGGCTGATGGGGGAAGGTCACCGGAGGAGCAGTAGGGGAATGTCACCGGAGCACGAAGCAGGCAGCACCAAAGAGCACGAAGGCGAAATGCACAAAGGCGGCGACACGCACGGGCTTATAAGCCTGGGGGTTGACCGATCGAAGTCGTCCGATCTAGGTTGCAGAAACCCAGGCAAAGATCAGGCCATTGAATCCAAACCGCCAAACGTCACATTAATACCTTATCACGTCAGGCGTGCGACGACAGCGAGCGTGACACGTGGCGCATTGCCACAGGTCAACATTTAATGAAGGCATGGGAGCATGCTCAGCCTTAATGCATGGAGATTTGCACGATTTCCCATAAATCTGGGTGATGTAAGCCCTGCTTGCGCTCGCCCAAGACAGTCCAAGCAAAGATTTACAATTACAAACATTCGTGGTGTCGATCGGATTGAGGGAGCATACCTTTGACCGAACGACAAGCTTCAATAGGTCGATCGACAAGGAACAATCGCATCTCGATCAGCAACCACATAGTGTCAAAGGTCGATCGGAAGGAAATCTACTCAGACAATTATCCAGTCAGTCGGACTTACAAACTCCTTCGACTAGAATTGAGGGAGAGACTTATGATGCGGTGATGATGAAGGGCCCCACCCCGCTGCCACGGTGGAGGTCAGAGGAGGTCAAAGTCAAGGCGCTCAACACGCAGATGACATCAGCCGATCGGTCGAAGCATGCCCAAACCGGGAAGAAGGCTCTGACCCGCCGCCTCCTTCGACACGGGGAGCAATCAAACAATCAACGCTCAAGAAAATGTGCAGAAGCTGAGCTAGTGGCTATCCCGCTCGGCCTAGTGATGGCCTTCAGCCGAGCGGCTACTCTGCTCAGCCCGACAGCAGGCCTTGGCAATAACAAAGTGGACCTTTGATCGAGCAGACACATTGAGGTACAACAAGGTTCTGGCCGACCAAACAGGGCATCAGAACGGCGGAAGGACGATCGAGCGGCCAAGCCTCTCGGCCCAACAATACACTCATGATATCCAATGATATCCTTTTAAGAGTTGGTGCCGCTGACACCGGACATGAGCTGTCAGAAGATCGTACGAAGGAAATTTCTACTGTCACTTTAGAGATATGCTCGACCTGTTAAGGTACTGTGTCAGGGGCACTTTACTGACAAGTCTTTTCAGGGAATGCTTTGAGAAGTGTGCTCGCCTTAAGAAACGTGCACACGCGCTACCAGAGCTTTATATAAACGGGGTCCAAGTTGTAGGTGAAGCGGAGGCCGGCAAGAGGGGGGGTGAATTGCTTCTGGAAAAATTAAAACTATACCCTCCTCGTACTTTCAACTCAAATAGTGCAATAGTAAAATAAAGCAATAAAGAAACAAGAGACAGGAATTTAACCTGGTTACAACCAAGAGGGTTGTTAATCCAGGGCAGTAAGAAAAGCGCAGTAGAAGATCTCCTTTGCTGAAGGCGGAGAAGCCTTTTACACACTAACGGCTCAAAACTATTGCTAAGAATTGTTTAGAGAGTTGAACACTGAATCGAATGATTATTTCCTAGCTCCAGGAGCCTTTATATAGCTCCTAGAAACTCTATCCCGAGTGTTGAAGGTGCCTCCAAGAGGATTCAAGGCACCTCCATAAGGTTTGACCGGATAAAACTCTATCCGGTTGCAAACGACACTTTTGGCTGGGTCCGAGGCACCTTAAACAACCTTGGAGGTGCCTCGGACTGGGTCTGAGGCGCCTCCAAGCTGTCTGAGGCGCCTCAGACAGTGGAGGCAGCTGAGGCTCCTTCAGCATTGGTCTAAGGCGCCTCTGGCTAGCTTCTTCAGCTCCTTTTGACTTCCTTTCTCCTTCCGTAGCTCCGATTGATTGGGTGATTGCGGCCAACCGAAATAGGGCTCACCCGAACCCAATTTTCGGCCCTTTTCCTCGAGCAGGCTTCCGTCCAGCTTCTCGCCCCTCGAACGCCGCACACGTTCTTCTCGGCCACCGGAGTACTCTTCCGCAGCTCCCTCATTCTTCGGACGCACCGAGCCCGTCAGCTTCCTTCCCGTGTCGTCCTTCTCACTAGCTGCGTCTTCCGCTCGACTTCCTGCGCTCCTAAGCTCCTGCACACTCAAACACAGGGATCAAACACAAAGTAGGACCTAACCAACTTGGTTGATCACATCAAAACATCCACGAGGACCAACAATCTCCCCCTTTTTGATGTGCATCAACCCAAGTTCAAGTTAGGGTTAAAATAAACAGAAAAGTAATTTTAAAAGAAAATTACTAAACTAACATATTAAGCAAATTAAGAGTTAACCAGAAAAAATATTTTTAATTTTAAAAAATTGTTAACCAGAAATAAATAATTTTAATTTTAACAAGTTCTCTCCCCCTAAACATGTACTTCTCTAAATTTGTACTTTTCTCTCCCCCTTTGATCACAACAAAAACGGGGTGACAAAAAAATTTTAGCAAAAATTTTTAAGTTAGAAAAATTTCTAATTTAAGATGAAAAAATGTCTAAGTAAACTGAATTTATAGAATTTTCAAAAATGAAAAAAAATTATAAGTAACAAAAGAATTCTAACTAAAATGATTTATTTGAATTTTTCCAAATAATTTCTAAGTCAAAAATTGAATTTTAGAATTTTAAAAAAATTCTAAGTAAAACTTTCAAGAGACATTTTTCTAGTTAAAAAAAATGAATTTCTAAGGACATGTTTAAAAGTTTTTCAAAGTATTATTTAATTCTAATTTTAATGCTTTTATCATAAAGTTAATTAAATATTTTTATTTCGATATTTCGATTTCCAGGTCGTGGCGAGGCACTAGACCTTCTTGGTTATTGGAGCAACAACCACTTCCTTAGACAAAGCTTCCATAAAGAAACTCAAAGTTTAATTTTCTTACTGTAAGCTTTTAATTAAATAAATTAATTTAGCACAAATTTCAGAACCCAATAGAGGTTCCTTTCTATAGGGTTGGTAAAAAACTTAGGGGGTACATATCCTTTAGGTATTCTTCTAAATTGACCTTGATGTTTTCTTATATACCAGTTTAATTTTCCATATAACTTTATTTTTGATTTTGGAAATCTATTTAAACATGCATCAGTTTTTAAATTTTTAATTTCTAATTTTAGATTATCATTTTCTGATTTTAGATTATCATACATCTCAAGTGGACATGCTTTTGCTAATTTAAATTGTAATTCAGCATTTTCTTTTTCTAATTTGAATAGGTCTTTAGAAAGAGAATTAATAAAGCAAAAAGACTGAGTCGGGATTAGATTGCGTATCTGACTTACCTGACTCGGTGACGCTCCCCTTCATCGTCGCTTTCCGCTGATGATGTTCCTCCCCCTTCATCTATGCTCATTTATGAGCTTGACTCTTCTTCTATCTGATGGTTAGCCATTAGTGCTAACCCCCGAGAAGGCTTCGATGTCTGATTCGGAAGACGACGAATCTGACCAAGTGGCCTTCAGGTTCTTGTGCTTGGAGGATTCTGACTTCTTGTACTTGACCTTTTCTTTCTGCTTGCTCTTTAATTTCGGGCAATCATCTTTGATGTGCCCTTCTTCGTTGCAGTTGTAGCAACGAACCATTCTCCTTTTTCGCTCATGCTTCTACGATATAAATTTGTTAGATTTAAAAAACTTATTAAATCGTCTTACCATTAATGCAGCCTCGTTTTCGTCAATCGAGGCTTCGGAGTCAGAACCGTTTGCTCTTGCCTTCAAAGCAATGTTCTGACTTGTCTTTTCTACTCCAATGGGCTATGCAATTCGAGATTCGTGAAGTTCAAAAGTTGAAAATAAATTTTCTAGAGTACTTACCTCGAAGTCCTTAGAGATGTAGTACGCATCTACTAAGGACGTCCATTCTTGAGTTCTCGGGAAGGCGTTGAGCGCGTATCGGATCGAGTCCCGGTTCGTTACTTCTTCTCCAAGATTGGTTAGTTGCGTTATCAGCTCTTTGATCCTTGCTTGGAGTTGCGCTACTTTCTCGCCTTGGTTCATCTGGAGATTCGTCAATTGGGTCCGGAGGATGTCGCGCCTCGCTAGCTTGGCTTCCGAGGTACCTTCGTGAAGCTCCAGGAGTTTTTCTCAAAGCTCTTTCGCGGAGGAGTAGCTTCCGATTCGACTTACCTCTTGTGGTGGCAGCACGCTCAGCAGGTGGAATTCTGCCTTTCCGTTGGCAACAAACTCGGCCCGCTCTTTCTTGCTCCACTGATGCTCTTCTTTGTCTTTCAGAACTTCAAAACCATATTTCATAGTTAGTAAAATATCGAAGTCGGTTTTAAAGAATACCTCCATCCGGCGTTTCCATGTCGCGAAGTCTCCGTCGAACTTCGGGGGATGAATATTCACTCCGGCCATCGTCTTGATCGTTGTGCTTCAGTCGGCGGTTAGTCCTCTGAGGCAGTCTGTCTCTGATACCAATTGTAGGTGCAGCGGAGGCCGGCAAAAGGGGGGTGAATTGCTTCTGAAAAATTAAAACTATACCCTCCTCGTACTTTCAACTCAAATAGTGCAATAGTAAATAAAGTAATAAAGCAATAAAGAAACAAGAGATAGGAATTTAACCTGGTTATGACCAAGAGGGTTGTTAATCCAGGGCAGTAAGAAAAGCGCAGTAGAAGATCTCCTTTACTGAAGTCGGAGAAGCCTTTTACACACTAACGGCTTAGAACTATTGCTAGGAATTGCTTATAGAGTTGAACACTGAATCGAATGATTATTTCCTAGCTCCAGGAGCCTTTATATAGCTCTTGGAAACTCTATCCCAAGTGTTGAAGGCGCCTCCAAGAGGGTTCAAGGCGCCTCCATAAGGTTTGACCGGATAAAACTCTATCCTGTTGCAAACGACACTTTTGGTTGGGTCCGAGGCGCCTTAAACAACCTTAGAGGCGCCTCGGACTGGGTTTGAGGCGCCTCCAAGCTGTCTGAGGCGCCTAAGACAGTGGAGGCAGTTGAGGCGCCTTCAACATTGGTCTGAGGCGCCTCTGGCTAGCTTCTTCAGCTCCTTTTGGCTTCCTTTCTCCTTCCGAAGCTCCGATTGATTGGGTGATTGCGGCCAACCGAAATAGGGCTCACCCGAACCCAATTTCCTGCCCTTTCCCTCGAGCAGGCTTCTGTCCGGCTTCTCGTCCCTTGAACGCCGCGCACGTTCTTCTCGTCCACCGGAGTACTCTTCCACAGCTCTCTCATCTTTCGGACGCACCGAGCCCGTCGGCTCCCTTCCCGTGCCGTCCTTCTCGCTAGCGCGGAGTCCACAAGAGGTCAGCATGAGCGCCACATCCCCAGCTTTCCGTCTCTTCGACTTTTGGACAAGATCACATATTGTGGGCATTCGGTAAGTGAGTTTAAAACCATTCAAACACATAAATAATATACACTCAAATAGTAAATTTTTATTTATCAAAATAAATAGTATAAACTATAAGGCGATTGTCTTAGGACATCTCTCAAACATAACAATATGTTCATCTAGTTCTTCTAATTATATCTATATCCTCAAACATCAATATGACATACTATATTGAGAGTAATGATTTTTTTAATATGAATTAGATTTTTCTAATATATTCGTGTTAAAAAAAATCAAGTCAAAATTGGTTGATGGACTTAGAGAACTCTGAATGACATCTAACCAAGTCATTTGTATTTATTTAGTTCTCTTGATTATATTTATGTTCTTAAATATTAATTTGACATAGTATATTGAGAGTAATAATTTTTGTTAAATATGAATAATTTTTTAAAAAAAATCTATTTTTTTTTATAAATATCCTAATATAGCAATGAATAAATGAGAAGGGATAAAATGGATATAGAATATGCGGTTCAGTCTTTTAAAAAGTTGGGTATAGTAAAAGGTGACTATGCTCTCCTCTAGCGCTTCCGTCAATCCGTTTCTAGGATCAATATGAAGGAGGTAAATCACGAATGACTACTAGCCTTTGGAATAGTGACTGACGCATGAGGTTTAAAAATTGGATACCTGATTCGTTGGTAAAAAGTTGAAATGAAGAAGCGGGAAAAACATAAGGGGAAGGATCTTCTGGTCCATAAATACCGGACCACCCCTAGCCCAATACATAGTTTGCAAAATCGCGATACGGATCATAGGATCGTACGATCCGGAAACCCAAAATTGATCCATGATCATGCATAATTGATTTTTGCAATAGGATTGCAATAGAATTGGTAGAATCGAAACAGGATCAGAGCATAATCGGAGCAGGATCGGAGGAAGTTTTGAGAGGTCATAACTTTTGACTTAGATTGAACCACATGACCTATAATATATCAAATCAAAACTCATTCAGAGATCTTTAATAAATTTCAAAGTTTATCTTTAACCACCCTATTTCAAATCCAAAAAATATCATTTAAATTTTTTTCAGATGTCCAGAAGATTTTATCTTTTTTTTTATTATCTTTTTTCATCTTATTAGGGTTTTAAATTATTTAAACATATATTCAATTATTTTTGAGTTAGTTTTTTTATCAATAATATTCTGTCATTTATTTTCTCCAAAATGATGAGTTTTTGGATGCATATTGTCTAGTATTGTGTGGCATCAACCAGTCTTTAGAAAATTATTTCCGGTGCTCATATTTGATCAAAGGGTTCAATAGTTTCTGTTATATACGTTAGGTGCTTTGTTGGTCTTTAAATTGAATTATCTTATAAACAAAGGAAATATTTTTGACATTTGAATGTGTTATTATTATTGTGTTAATAGAAATTTTAAATTCTTTCATTTTATGATATATAAATATAAATATTATTAATATACGAGAATGATAGTGAAATTACAAGTTAATTTAAATTTATACATGTAATAATGTAATCTGTAGTGTTGAGTATAAATGATTACATATATATACAAAATTAGTTATCTATTTATATGTAAATGAGTTTTTAAAGTATTTTTTAATTATTAATCATGTATGATAAGATTTTAAGGATTTTTGGTAAGATCATACGATTCTACGATCCGATCATGACCGATCCGATCCTGATCTTAAATCGATTCTGCGTACGATCATGGTTCTACAAACTATGGTCCAATATTTATATTGATGGGAGGTAATGACCTCCACCTGTGGAGGTCATTGTCTCCTACCAATTCATCTTTCCTAGTCTAGGAGTGGACCAGGAAAAGTGATCCCGAATAGGGGTGTAAATGAACTAAGTCGCTCATGAACTATTCGAAGTTCGATTCAATAAAAGCTCGTTTGAGCTCGTTTAATGAGGCTCGTTAAAATAAACAAATCAAGCTCAAGTTTCATAATATTCGGCTCGTTAGCTCGTAAACATATTTGTTAAGATTATAAATCAACTTTTAAATAAAAAATAATAATTTTGATATTGAATTTATAGATTTTATACTCTACTTATAAAACATATAAATAAATATATTAAATTTATTTATTAGAATAAAATTATAAATTTTAATAAGGATATTAGAATTTTTTCTAAATATATAATTTAATTTTTAATGAATATTTAATTTTATAATTTATATTAATTAAGTTTGTTTAGGTTCGATAAAAGTTCGAATAAACTTGTGAGCCATGAATATATTCGTTAAATAAAGTTTGAGGTCGACTCGATTATAAACTAATTAAAGTCAAATATTTAAGAATTTAATTTGGCTCGACTCGATTACACCCCTAATCTCGAGCTCAAATCCCGAGGATCCCATCCCAAAACATAGACTCTCTTTTAATTTTTTACCCAAAATATATTAACCCTCGCTACAAGCTCCGACCGACCCAACTAACCACAAAAATTGGTCCCGCAAACCCTAGCTCTACAGGGAGAGCCTGTAGAGCGCGACTCGGCTTCTTCCTTCCCGCAAACCCTAATTGTCGTCGGATTCGCCTGATCCGGAAACCCCTAATTGCCTTCGGATTCGCCTGACTTCTCTCACCTGTATACACGAGCTGCGATGTACGCTGATCAGATAGCATCGGGGCGGAAGAGATCCATCAAAGAGCGCCTGCATGGCGATGTAGGGGGAGATTTCAGCCACTCTAGCGCGGTTCCGGCTAAAAGGTATAATCTTGAAGACGTTATCTGTTTTTCTTCTTCTTTTCAGAACTACCAGCAGGCAGGCCTTTCTTGTTTTCCTTCTATTGGTGATGTATATATTCTGGTGAATACTTTGTTGCTGCATCTATCATTTGCAATATGATATTTTCTAGTCACTAGTTGAAAAAACAATTGTCAATTCCTGTTACTTCGCATCCCCTCCTTTTTTTTTTTTTTTGAAATGTTTCTAATTTGAATTACTAACAGTTGTCCTGATGATTGATATTATGATTTTGGCTGAGATTAATCTCGATAGTATATTGATTGTGGAAACCATTATAGAGTAGCTGAGATGGCGCGGATGACTACTTTGCAAACTTTGACTATAATTTGCCAATATGTGAACAATGTTTGTGCGCTTCTATCTGTTCTTTGGTGTAGTAGTGGATAAGATACAAAACACAGCATCAGGATAGCATGGTTTGACTTCAAATCACCTTTTTTTCGTTTTAATGATTCCCACAATGGGTTAATGTATTGACTATCTTCAATGGTTTTTAAATTTTTCTTCAACTTTTTCTATTATTACAGTGTGATGTGGCCAATTGACACTATGTGATCCCTAAATGAATATTCAATTATGGTGGTTGTTGTTTTAGGATAGGTTTTGTTTTATTTTATTTTGTTTCCTTGTGAGGTTGGTGCTGGATTTAATTTCTCTTTATAAAAACAGATCCTAGGTAGCACTAGTAGTCATTTGTAAAACAAATGGTCCAATTGGGTAATGGCACTTTAATTTTGATAGGTTTCTTTTAATTTCCATATAATTGAGTGGTATACCAACTTTTTTTAACCAGATATTTTCTTTTAATTGAATGGTTGCCAATTCAACGCACGCCAAACTTTTGATAAACTGAATGGTATATGAATTATCGATCCTTATCATTTATACATACTTGGTAACCAGGTAAATACTCACAGTTGCATACTAGTATGATCAGTATTAATGAAGCATGGCTTTTGTTTACATAGTTCATCTTGATTCCTGGCTAGATTGGTTAATGGGATTTTATCATGTTGGAATTAAGAAATACAGTTACAAACTCTAACTCAAGTTTGGCAAGCTTGGTTGAGACTAGCCAAAGTTGCAGTACTAATGAAAAATTGCATCTTTACTATTGAGGCTGAAACTGCATTACTAAGGCCTCTTATTGTGTGACTTGCCTACAATTCAGATTGTTTTGACACAGTTCAGATATATCTACCAACAGTGTTGTAAATGGCGATTGGCAATGGCGGGGCGGTCAATGACTGCCTACTACCTTGGCCCTCTAGGCGGTGCTTAGGCAATGTTTAGGCGGTTGAATTTTTTTACTATTTTTTATACATAATATTATAAATAATCATTAGTCTTTATAATATTTACTTTTAATAAAAATATATTAATTAAAAATTAAAAATTTAATCTAAATTTTAAAAATAAAAAAATAATTATATATATTAAATTAATGGGATAATTTTATTAGACTTTAATTAAGTAAATTTAAATTATTCTAATTATAGTTAGGAGTTAATTAAAAATTATTAACTTAAATTAATTTAATTAAACCCTAACTTACAACTTACCTGCATACCTTGTTTCGGCCGGGCAACGAGTTTGACGCATCACCGAGACCGTGCGATGAGTTTGGACGTGTCGCCGAGCCCAAGCGACATGTCCGAGCTTGTCACTAGGTCCAGGTGATGCGTCCGATCCCGTCGCTGGGTTGGGGCAACTCCTCCGGACCCATTTTAAAGCTCGAGCGACACGTCCGAGCTTGCATGATGCTTTTGGACGCGTCACCAAGCTCAGACGACACTTCCATGCTCGCACGACACGTCCAGACTCATCGCCGGGCCCAAGCGATGCGTCCGGATGTGTTGTGGTGGCGAAACGGTGGTAGCGATGGCTCTAGGTGCGGCAGAGCTACCGCCTAATGCACCGCCTCTGAGGCAGTGCAGTTGATGCCCGCCTTCCGCCTAGGTGACCACCTTGACCGCCATTTAGAACACCGTCCATCAATAATAATATTTTGCTGCGAGGTATATTTCAAATAATGAGTGGATTTGATTTTTATGACGATTGCTGATAGATATACTGAACTACTTGGTACACATGGATTAAAATGCAAGTCACATTCTGTTCGATATGGGTGGCATGAACCATTCTACTGAAGAACAAAGACAAATGATTCACCTTCCTCTCAACTCATCCCTGAACACGTCCAATGCTTATTTTCCATCTCATGTTGATTCATCTCCATCTCAAGCCACTTCTTCTCTTGAGTATGATTACTGTTTCCTCCATCTCCTCTAGGTAAGCTGCTGCTGCCTCTTTTTCTTCTTCTGGATTTCTTCCTCCTACCAAGGCTTCTTCTTCTTTTTGTTATTTTGTTCCTCCTACTCATTGCCACTGGCACCTATATATTTCAGCATTTCAACACTGCACCAAGTACTGATAATGTGGCTCAGTTTGATATTTTAATCCTTGCTTAGTTCTAGAAGTAAACATAACGGAAGTTATTTAATAATAGTTGGTAATAATTTGAGCCTGCTATTTTACAAAGTCCATTGTAGGTGTTGGTTATAGTGATTATGCACTCTTTGAGTATTATAGATTTTCAAAATCATATTATTCATTGATATTCTCTATGACAGCAGTTTCTTCTGTATATATGTTAATGTACTTCTTTTGATGTTATGGGCATAAGCTGCCCATAAGCTTCATTTATTTAAAATTCTTACAAGTTATTATCAAACTGGTTATTCCGGACATTGTGCAGGCAACGCCAAAGTGATGACAAATGGAAGCATGATCTTTATGATGAGGACAGGGAACATGAAACATTCAGTTAAAACTTTTATGACCTCCCTGTATTTGCAACACAGTTCCTTATTTTGTGTGTTAACGTTAACTTTTCAGTGATACATGCCACACTTTGTATCTCTAGAATCTGTTAATCCCAATGACCTCAGATGGAAGCTTCAGAACAGAGGTTCACAGCAAGCTTTCCAGAGTGGAAAAGTTTCTGCAGTCAGAGATCTTCGTGACAAGCTAACTGGTACAATGCACTCACAGCCATCAAATAGTGAACCTTCAAAGGCTAAGCGAATGTCTGAAATATCTGAAGCCATCAAGAAGAGTCTCCGAAATGATCCACCCATACCGGAAACCAAAAAAACTAATGCCCCAAAAAAGGCATCTCAGAGCAAGGTGCATCAATTTACATGCATTATTTGCATGGGTACTTTTATCAACGAAACTAATATTTGATGATGCATATTAAAGTAGTTAGTCATTTGTAATTTTATATCTTTTCATCTTGAATATGATTCTCTTGATAGTGAGTGTGAATATGCATACTTTTGCACATTGGTAAATTCTACTGCACTTTGACCTAGTTTTGGCGACAGAGTTGGCAAGTTACATACTATGAAGGTTGTTAAATTTGAGTGGCACGGTATTCATATATGCTTCATGAAGTATGTTGAGATAGTTTTCCAGTAGATTTAAGTAGCTAACTTCTACTACCCTGCATACTATGAGTAAATGTTTCTTCCTCTTATTTTTTTTGTTGCTAAACTTTGGTTTCATTTACATTAATCGTGTGTGAAATTTTTATGTCCTCAATTTGTTGCTGCTGCTATTGCACGATTCCTTTCCTAAACTTTCTTGCCATAAATTTGCAGTCTGTATTGTCGGTAGATGGTTTCCTGGACTCTTTAGGTCTAGGGAAATATTCAATAACATTCCAGGCAGAGGAGGTATGCTGTACCTTTTCATGATTTTACATCTTTATCTTGTATTTTCTTTTGTTTGTTAGACTTGAAAGAAATTTTATTTGTAGGTTGACATGACAGTTCTCAAGCATATGAATGATGAGGATCTTAGAGCTCTAGGAATTCCAATGGTACATGAAGCCTTCTAACTTCTCATCATGTTTGCTGTTACTTCCTCTCTTTTTTCCTCTAATTTGCACCCTTTTTTGTTACAAAATTCTTATGATCTGGATCTTATGGCTTTTTCATCATTTGTTATTCCTTTCAGTAATCCAAATAGAAAAACTTTTAGCAGATTAATTTCCAAATGTATATATATACACAAACTGTATAAATTGGATATGTTCTGTAGTTTGGCTAAAATCAGTGCCATGAGTAATTTTAAAGGTTTATAAATGGTGTAATCTTGATGAGATGTGAAATTCTATTTTTTTTCCCTTACCTTTCCTCTGTTTAGTAAAACAGAGAGAGGACCTTATTGTTCAGAAATAATCTACATCTTGTTATCATATTTTCAGTAATCTTTTTATCCTTCGCTATTCCTTCCTTCCAATTAATTGCCTGATTACAATGTATTTAGTGTTTGGAATCGATGTTTCGTTTGTGATATCTGCAGCCTCAAGCTACATACCCATCACCTAAGTTGTTTTGGTTTATTTGGGTGGTTTCAGGGTCCAAGAAAAAAGATCCTATTGTCGTTGGAATCAAGAGCCTAAGGGAAGGTGCGCGATCTTGTAAGCTAAGGCTCCGATAGTTTCTCATTTCCTACTGAATGACGTGATGCACTATGCTCGGTTTGTTATCATCGTGTCCTGTTTTCCCCATTGTACATGCAACTATGCACCTTGTAGCGATATCCTGTTTGGTAGCTTCTTCCAACTGAAAATGTACGCTATGGTAGGCTCGTGCTAGTCATTTTTCCTTCTGCTTGTTGCGTTTCTTGTAAACTGAAATTTTTATATAGCATAGTTGATTGTGCTTCCAGCGTTCAGTTCCCTTTTGCTGCTAGCTTAATGCTAGACATTGCATTTTCATGATGCCATTTCGAACAGGGGACTGCAAGTCGATAACACAGTTTTTTGGTTAATTGGTGACCTTAATTGGTGTGTGACGGCCTCGTGCATTGACTACTCATAATCATACCACACACACCTTAATCTCATTAACCATGCTAACCTTCTGCTTCAAGGTGGTCATGGACGAAGTCTTCCATCAACAGCGTACCAACGACTTTGGCCTTCCGGCTTCTGGGTTCAATGGCTACTTCTCTACTGAGTTATCTCCGGTGCCATCAGTGGAAGAAATTGACTTGGCCACTAATGGTGTTACCTTCATCCTCTCTACTGAGTTCTCTCCGGTGCCATCAGTGGAAGAAATTGACTTGGCCACTAATGGTGTTACCTTCATCCTCTCTACTGAGTTCTCTCCGGTGCCATCAGTGGAAGAATTAGACTTGGCCACTAGCAGCGTTCCAGGCCTTTCGCCAAAAGCTTGGAGCTCAATGTTAAGTGGCTTGAAGCCCACGCCTGGTCCAAGGAATGGGGAGAAGGCTCGGAGGAAGACAACTGCAACTCTTGAAGAAGAACAAGACTATAAATATAGATCTGGCCATAACGAAAAAGACGGAACAAAAAAAGAAAAGAAAGAACAGATCTGGGGCAGGTCATCATAGAATACAGATAAAAATATGTAAAAATAGAATAGCTATAAATGATAGTTAACAGAGGAACAAAACTATAACACGATCAAATTGGATCCCTAGAAAACGTAAAATATGGAAATCAACCATGCTTATAATAAGCAAATGACACTATGACAGAGAACATCCGGTCATGCTAATAAAGCCGGTGCTATCTTCTAGCAGAAACACTGGATAGGATGAGAGTCTTTAACACTTGATGGAGGCTTATCCTCGCAATAAAACTGCAAAAAGGATACAACGCATCCATGCGAAGAACACTTCAATGACCAGAACAATCATCAGTTTGCATTGAGGTCATGTTATTTGTTGGAAGGCAATTCTTGGTTCTCAGAGCTAGAGAACTCTGGATCTTCAATCGGTAGATGTAGACAGTTTGCATCTGTCTCAACTGGGCTTGAACGTTGTCTCTCATCGCAGTCAGGTCTGGTGGAAATGAGGGATTCTTCAACTCCATTTGGCGTGTGGTTGTCGGAAATCGGAGGTGGATTTACATCAAGGAAGAGGCATACCGCGGCACAGTCATCGATTCTAGAAGTAGGGTATTTAACTTTCCAGGCCTTCACAGCTGACTCGACGAGGAGATGAGCTGCAGATGACCTATCTGGAGCTGATGCTACAATGTCTACCACTTGTTGGTTGGACAGGACATCCCACACCTGCAAGATCAGCCAGGTTCAGGTATGTAACTCCCAAATGCCCACAATATGCCTTTTACCGTGTGCTTTCGAAGTGGCAAAACAAACATCTAACTCGTTAAAGCTAAAAGGAAACGTACTGTCTGAAATGAGAATAAGAATCAGATAATTAACAGATCCATGCTCACTCACCCCATCAGTAGCCAAGACAACGAACTCATCCCTTTCTGTGATGTGCCTGTATGATATCTCTGGAACAGAACTCAAACCATAATCCTTTAGAATAAAATCCCCCAGCGCTCGGGCCATTGCCAAGCCTGGCATGTCCTTGTCTGGTAGCCAAACTCTAGTCACATCAGGCTCCTCCCTTAAAGCAAAAACTCTGCCCCTGCACTTTCTTATTCTTTCTGCCTCGCCTGTCAAAGAAACACATGATATTATATTTGAAGAGTAATTAAATGTTGCATTTAGAAAATTGAAGAAGAAACAACCTGATTATATGATAAAAAAAAATGTACGGGAAATTAGCAGAAGCATGAAATTAGCAAAAAGAAGAAAAGAAAGAAAGAAAATACTACATTTAGGAAGTACTATAACCTACTGCATTTTCTGGTCTTCCACAAATTACATGAAAACTAGTTTACAAGCAGGTTCCCTTGATTTTAAAGAATAGGTGAGCTCATATCAAATAGAAAATAATCACAAGCTCAGATACTTTAACATTATGAACAAATCCACAGTCAGGGTACATTGCTGGTTTTGTATTCACATTGAAGAACTTCCTTTATCAGTTAGAACTTGGTGTCTCTGCAAACAACCTGCTACTTCAATAACATGTTTGATATAAGAAACGATAAATAAATTGAAACAGAAAAAAATACAATCTTCTTCTGTTTGTATCCTAAAATCAAACTTGATATAATCTCAACTTGTTCATTGTGCCTATTCAGCTCTGAACATCATTGTTGGTTTTCCATCCTCTACCAATTTGCTTATTACAAACTTTCCAAGACCTTGCCAGATTTCACTACTACCTTTTGGTGGTGAAACATATGCAGACACAGATGAGAGATTTGATCCATAAACTTGGGCCAAACCACCGGGCCAAAATACTAAGTTCGAGTTAATGTAACTCACTAATCTAAAGTTATGAAGTCCCTAAATAAGCCCACAACTAATTGTGTAAGACTAAGATACCACAATCTCTCCTACTTAAGATTTTACATTCATATCAAGACTAAAAATTTCATAATCTAGAATTCTCCCTAAGTGGAGGCATGTGAGGCACAATGGAGGCTCCAACAACGCGTGCAACCCTTTTGAATATGATGTCACACTTAAAGACGTCATATAAATATTAAATACTTCTGAGGAAATAGAGAAAATGGGCACATATTATTTCTTCTCTAGAAACCTATCTTTCATCATCCAAGTCCTCCATACTTAGTTTGAAAGCTAAAATTATGGCAAGGACGTAAACAAACAACAATTATTTCACATAACAATCTAGATGCCCTGAGAAATTTTGCTGTTCACACAACATCTACACCCAAAATAAGTGTGCACCATGATATTAATAGGGGACATCTAGGCAACTATCAAGAAGTCTCAGCAGAATGCTACCAGTATTAATTACACCTTCAAGGAAATCAGAAAAATGGAACCATTTGTTCTAAACAACATAATATATATAGAACATTCAAATTATAAGTTAGTGGGAACTACAAGCAAACAACTATTTTGTTCTGTTTAACTGGATAAATAGTTGGCATTCATGTATATGCTTTCTATGTAAAGGAGATAGAAAGGATTAGAAGGAAAGGGCAAGCAAATGATCTGTCAAAATACTAAGCAAACCTGGAAACTAGAAATTAAGGGGGAGGTAGTATCTTAGTATGAATTTCATGAAAATCAAAACATCATCTGCTACTTCATGTCACTATGAAGAAAGGTCAGGTATATTTGCTAACTGTTTGCACATTTAAGATTGTAAATAAAATTCATGTGTTTGTGTATGCAAATGGTAAAATACAATTACTATACATTAAGTATGCATCTGTCATGACATCCAGAAACAAAATTATATTTTATATTTATCTAACTTCATTTAGTAAAAAGGTACCTGGAAGATTTGGTTTAAGGTCCACAGTCAATTGAATTGCAATCAATGAGTTATTTTGATCCCGAGTTCCAAGCACCGCTCTTGAGTCTCCAACATTTCCAATAACAAGTTCATCACCCTGCAAACAAGACAACAAATTATATCAGTCAATCCAGACAGTTATTTATCATGGTTTCTCAAAATAACCGTAATTAGGCTTTTGTTTCATAAAATTGAGGAAATGTCATGGCACTCTGGCAAAGTTTCTCTTTAGCAACTAATATGAAAATAACATCTTTTTTTAGTGATAATACTGTATATCAACAGACCCTTTATTGTTAGGAGAGTAATAAACTCAGTTTGAAAATTTGTTTCAAAAGACATTAAAAATGTAAGATGCTAAAGGGTTAAGCCAAACCTGTTTAATCAAAGTAACTGCAGTTGTCCCACTGTAGGAGCAGTCTATATCGTTATACTGTCTCAGTTCTCTATCCACAAACCTAAAAGCCTTTAGCAAAGGAATTTCAAGTCTCCTCAGCATCTGGGAGCACTCTCCATTCTCTTCAAAATCTATAGAATCCTTGAGCTCCTCATGGAGGGATAAAGTTGAACTTGCCTCTGGATTGATGTTTCCAGAATTATTTATAGATCCTTCCAAACTGGAAGTCAGCTTTAAAGGGAGTATATCTCTTACTCTCTTAGCCACCATATGGCCATATGGCCCGTGACCATCAAATACTCCACAAAGTATGGTGTCATTCATTGACCCAAAATTCTGAAGATGGCAGACAAAGTTCTAGTTAGTAATTCATGTAATTGGCTGTATAGCGAAAATATATCAATTACAAATTGTCAGTTATAAGAGTGGAAAAAAAAATAATTCAAATGAGAAATATGCACAAATAAGAAAATTAGAAAGGATGAGGGAAAATTGCAAAGGATTTCCATCTCAAAAGAGAGAAAGCGAGAAATTTAGTGAAAGAAATCAGTCATAGCCGCTGACTTAGAGGATGTATGGATTTATTTACAAAGTGCAAGATCAGAGAAATCATGTGAAGAGAGACAAACAACATGAGATTCATCTTTTTGTATCTTATTGAACTTCTGAAATTTGTCCCATAGCATCCAATTTGAACATCTATGATGGTTTCCAAGAGTAGGTGACCGACATGAAGACTAAAAGTGTAGGAGAATTCTAGTACCAGAGGTAAATATCGATGGCAATTAAAGAAGCATATTGAGTATTGCAAATTGAATGTCAAGCTACTAAAAAAGATGCATCTACATATGAAGGGGATAAAAACTCTAAATTCATACAATAATCTGAAAATGTTGCAAACAAGCATCGAGCATGGAGGAGAATCTTAGGCAAACAAAGATGGAATTCTTGCGCATTCGAACCTCCCAAACGAGCATGGCATCTTGGTTGATTCCCTTCCTCCCTTGCTGGGTGAAAAGCGAAGCGACCTCACTGGCCCCGTTCAAGAACATCCTCCCAGAGATCCCATGGAGCTGCTCCTCCCTCCTGGAGGAGCCCCGCTTCCTCCTCCTCGCCCCCTTCAGGGGCTTCTTTTCCTGCGACGAAGAAACACCAGAGGAGGCGCTGCTCCTATCATCCGACGACAGGAAGGAATCCAGCCAGAGCGCCCTGACGACGCCCAGCAAGCACTCCAGCCCAGCCGCGCAGCCGAACCCACCGCTCCCGGCCCTCGCCGACGGATCCGCGGAGGTTTCCCCCGATCCGCCGCTTCGCTCACTCCCGAGCGAATCCTTCCTCGAGTGGATCACAAACATCGAGGCTCAATCCATTCAAAGCGAGAAGGATCGCAATGAACGAAGCGCAGAGAGAATCCAGTCCTCCTTCTCGTGATCCCAGGGATCGAAGGAGGAGGGATGAATAATGGAGCCGAATCCAGTCGAGCGCACGAAAAACAGGCGAGGGAAAGTATGGGGAAAAGGAAAAGGCCACGCTGCCGGAGTTTGGTCTCTCCTCTTAAGTCTGACCTAGTAGGGCTGCCGTTGGCGTGATGCTTACGCTTCGACCTATTGCTGTCGATGGGCGAAATCGGCAGTGCCCAAGACTGAACGTATTATTTTTTATATATATATAATCCATTATCTTATCGATTTAGTCTCATAAAATTTTTTTTCATAATTTCTAAAAAAAAATCCATATATAAAATAGTCGAGTTAATTGTTACATGACATATTTATAAAATTGGATAATAATTGAATACCAATAAACATTGAGAAATTATCCATTCACTAACTTTTCTTAATTCACTTCCTCTGGAACAATAGTGACTCCTTATGAGTGCATTCTATTTCTTAGCGATTTCAATTATAACAAACGGTGTTATGCTCGTCCTAATCGCTTTTCACCGTCTGTTATTAAATTATGGGAAGAAAATTAATCACGTGACTGGGGAGTGGAACCACTGACATTCTTTAATGTTTCGAACAATCAACTGTTACTAATTAATTGGATGGCATGGGTGGTGAAAGATGATTAAACAAACGGTAAATGATAGACAGGTTGTTTTTTAAAAAATAAAAAATACAATTTATTAAAGGTCGTAAAATAGAAGCTAGAAAATTGTAAAATGTAATAGATTTAGTGATTAAACTATAATAAAAAATAATTTAAATATTATTGTATTGGAGAAATATTAATGAAGGAATTTGAATTTTGTAATAATTAGGGCGAAGGAGAAATTTCCCTGATTGCATTTTTTTTAATAAAACGGAATCTCCTTTTAAGGTTTTACCGTAGAGCTTTTCTAATAATGAAACTTTGAAAACTCAGAAAGTACGACGAAAAATATAGAAAAACAAATGTAAACAAACCGACCATCCACCAGACTCTCCTTTTTTAGTCAATGACAGAAGCCAGAGCGGGCCCTCCATTTATCATACAGATTCCAAAATTGCATTCAATATTACATTTTTTTGATTCTGATTTTATTTTTTTTCTATTTCTCAGCGATTTTTGAAATATTTTTTTCTACATTTTTTTGTTTAAAAACGGCAGCAAATATTTTACTTATTTTTTGTAAAATAATAAATTTCATTCTACAGTCAAAATTTTTAGTTTCAAACTCCATTTTTTTCCCCAACACTTTATAATATTTTTGTAATAACTTATTTCTTAAAATTTTGAAATACGATAATACATATACTGTTATATTTCTCAAATTCCCAGAAATATATAAATATTACCATATTTAATATGACAAATGAAATAATTGATATTTACAAAAAGTAAAACCATTTACATGAAACAAAATAATATAATATTAAATTTAAATAAATATACAATATGTTTTAAAAAATTAACTACCATTATCTCTTTTTATTTATTTTTTAAAGTTTTAATAAAAAAAATTATAGTAATTTTAGGTACTGCACTTTTTTTAAAAAAAAACTTTTTGAGTCGGACGCCAAAATTTGTCCCTCTATAGTGTGTAATGTATCTCGGAAAGAACGAAGATGCCCTCGCCAACAAATGAAGCAACCTGCAAAAACAAATCAAAGAACGAATCAGTACTCAATTAATCAACACGACATAAATAAATTAAAAAGGCAATTACTTTCGTCTTTTTAAAGGAAAGATGCAGTCCTAGAAAGTACTGACGACGTCAACAAACGGAGGTAACGGCTCAACCAAAATGCAATAAAAGTAAAGGAAATGGGCTGACACGGAGACGGAACCCTAACCCATGAACAAACAAAAGAATGGGCAGATGAAGGACAGGAACACAAAGAGGGCAACAGGCGAAGTTAATTGATCGGAGAAGTTTGGTTTTTAGTGGGTTTCTGTGTGTTTTTAAAATTTTAATTGTATTGTACTGAAAGCATACGAGATTGCTACATCGATCGATGGTCCTCGGTCTACAAGCAAATCAGTTTTGTTTGGTCCATTGATTTACCTCAGCTTCTTTTACAGCCAACTCTGGCCATGGCAGCGGTGCCGGCGATGGTATTATTACGGTCAGCGGTTGCCGTGGTGCACCAGGTGGTAGTTCGACGGCCGGGCAGCCACAGGATGGCCATGGAGGTGGTGGTGCCCGTGGTATCGAACCACCCGGCCAGTGTGCCTCGCCGGGGAGGCGATCTGGCGTGCGAAGGGCAGGGCAGCAAAGATCGGACGAGTAGGGCTCCCTGCCTGGCCGATGCTACTCTTGCTGCCAGGCTTGGCCGCAGTGGCAGGGAAAAAGAAAGTACGGACCTTCTCGCTGCCAGCGGCATCGTACTCCGCCACCACGTTGGTGAGATCCTCGTCAGACTTGACCGAGACGAGGGCGTCGAGATCCAAAGTCGG
Source organism: Zingiber officinale (assembly GCF_018446385.1). Taxonomy (NCBI): domain Eukaryota; kingdom Viridiplantae; phylum Streptophyta; class Magnoliopsida; order Zingiberales; family Zingiberaceae; genus Zingiber; species Zingiber officinale. The sequence continues at coordinate 99,215,457 of NC_055988.1, read as the reverse complement.
AAGTTGGCACCGAACGCTCACAGGGCCACCCCACCCACACATCTCGCTCAACTTCTCCTGCAGTTCTGTTCACCAAACCAAATTAACACCCACCGATCTCACAGCTTGGACGAAACCTAATCCCATGGCTGAAAAAAAAAGGGAAGAAAAAAGAACCTGAGAAGGGGAGGGATCGTTGTACAGAGAGCACACGAGTGTCGCCGCCGACGTAACGGAGCTTGCCGTCGGGGTAACGGGGGAGGATCTTGCCGCCATAGCTGCAGAGGAACTTGACGGTAGCGGAGACGGCGGAGGAGGGCTTGGATGCGTCGTCGAAGGAGCCAGAGGAGGTGCAGGAGGAAGAGGAGGAAGCGCTCACCATCGCCCTTGAAGGTGAGCAAGCTGCTTCCTTCAAGCCTAGAATTGGAGATCCTATGGCAACCATTTATAGGGGAAGGGGAAGGGGAAGAGGAAGCACGACACGCAATGGTATTAACAATTAGACCCCTCTCTCTCGCGTGATTTTGCTTTTTTAATTTTGTAAAACATTAGGTAAAAATAAGTAGTGCGCCTCAATTTTTTAAAATATCAAAAACCACCTCATCTTTTATTTTAAAAATATTTAAATTTTAGTAATAATATGGGCATAGATTAAAAAAGGCACCTAATATTTAAATTTTAGTTTTAGTTTCTTTATCGTTTTAACATAGCCAATGAATATAGACTTGAGCAAGGTAAGTCAGTCAAAGAGAGAAATGTGGAGTATATTCCAATCTCTCACGGTACATTACGTTGAAAGTCAAAAGCCCGACTAATGAAATTAAAGCAATTAAGCACCGCCATGCGTTGGAGAATCCAAAATTCCAAAGTCCATGGCCTCTTGCAGCTCTACCTCCCCTCCAAAGTCCAATCTGGGAGAATCTCTCCCCACTTCTTCCGCGTCATCTCTTCCCGTTCGCATCCAACAAAACGGTGCGGTGTCCGCTTGCTTCGATCCTGACGGCTAAAATCATGCCCTTCTGAAAAAACATGAGCATAATTTTCCGCAGCCCTGTGGTTTTATTAAGGTGGAGAGCGAAAGGATATCCTTTGTCTATCTCCGCATCATCCTTTATAATGAAAAAAAAAAAAGGTTCTTTAGGATGATCTTATGTAATCTAGATAGAAAGAGATAAATCATGAGAATTTATTGAAATTTAGAAACAGGAGATAATCTAAAATAATATTTAGATCCAAAATCGAACTATGTCTTGCTAATGAGAAATCCTGTCTGAACACAAACTGATCATCGATATCCTCCTCTAGCAACGTACTGGGAATAACAATCTTTGGAATCCGTCCAAAGCCACTGCGCTGCGCTGCATTGCACTGAAGCGTGAGTGGTGTTTGCTTTCTCATGCTCGACGTGTTGTGTCTGCCTGCTCCACGTGTTGTGTCTCTGCCTACGTAATAAAATGGATAAGTCGTGTATGCTTTTATCGTTTGAGGGGCGGTGGATTCGGACCACTCGATGGTACTATTGCTGAGTATACATCTGACTGCGTGCGGGATTTCTGCTGGGTAATCGTCTCCATCTTCTACGAGAGAAATGATGCGAAAGTGGAAATGACTGGGCACCAACTAGTGATCTCCTAGCCGATGTTATTGTACAATGTCACATAAATGTAGCATAAAGTTAAATAAATAAATTGCCCGGAGTACGCTGAGAAATTTTTTTTTTTATTTTGCAGACCTTTAAAAATTGAATCGCAGTTTAGGATGAATTTTTAATTAATGAATGATTTATCTAAGAATATCTATTGTGTTTTTTTTAAACTTATCTTGATGGTCGATCACCTTTAAATTAATAGGCGTAACTAAATATCTAATCTCTCTACTATTATATAAAAAAAGCTCCATATGATTTTATTTATGATGATAAGTGATCCTGTCCGAAAGCTGAGTCGGACGGAGGCTGGTCGCGACGGCCTGATTGTTGACGGAAAGTTGTGGGCGATTCGGCTCCCACAGGCGGCTGACGGTGCTGCAAGATCCTGCACACACTCAGACGATCACCCCTTCGCGTTAGAGACCAGAACCCAGGGAAAAAGTCCCCGGATCAGGCCCTCCGACGCTCCAGTCAGGTCCTTTCTCCCCAGAAAAAAGCAGAGAGACTGAAAATGAAAAGTTTCCAGAAAAAGTGACCAGAGAGCGCGTACCCGCGTACGAGGAAATCCTCTTCTTTTATGCACCCGCCTCGCTTCTAGAACCTGCAACCTTGTCAGAAAACGTTAGACGCTGGGCTTTGTCGTGTAGTCCTGGACACCTGTCATGCTGCTATTGGTTGTGAAAGCATCTTCTTGTTTAGGAACCTCCGCCTTTACACCTGGGTTTTGTCTTGTAGTGAAGGACACCTGTCAGACTACTATTAGTCATGAGAGCGTCTTTTCCTTTAGAAACCTCCGCCTTCGCACATCTCACTGGTATGTAATGATTACCCTTGACGGACAATTGTGATCCTTCAACTCCTGCACAGCTTGACTCATCCTATTTATCGCGGTCGGCATCTACCTCACACCCCTCGACCAGATCTCGCCTCTATGCGTTACTTGTTAGTCGGGCTAACCCTGAACAACCCTGTCGATCACGGTCTGTATTCTGTACCCTGTATTTGCTGGCCCTCGACTGTAAGCCCGTAGATCGGGCTGTCTTTACACAGCCCTGTCGCCTTCGACCTATGAGTTATGACTTGCACTTCCGGCTCTTCGAGTCGCAGACCCTCAGACCGAGCCGTTTCTACACAGCCCTGCCGCTTCCGACCTATGAGTTATGACTTGCACTTCCGGCTCTTCGAGTCGCAGACCTGCAGACCGAGCCGTTTCTACACAGCCCTGCCGCTTCCGACCTATGAGTTATGACTTGCACTTCCGGATCTTCGAGTCGCAGACCTGCAGACCGAGCCGTCTCTACACAGCCCTGCTGCTTCCGACCTTTGATTTATGGCTTGTACTTCCGGGCCTTCGAGTCGCAGACCGAGCCGTCTCTACACAGCCTTGTCGCTTTCGACCTTTGATTGTTTCCTGTCCCTCGATCATAGGCCTGCAGCTCGAGCTGCCTCTACCCAGCTCTGCCGATCCCGACCTGTACCCCATGTTCCGCCTGCCGGCTTCCTTTGTTTTCCCACGGCCTCGCCTGCTTGAACAACAAGTCTGCCTGACCTCTGCCTATTCCATAGGCTAGCCTTTTGACTGCCTAGTCAGCTTGACTATTGACCGCCACGTCCTCTTAACTTTTGACCGTTATATGGCCTTGACCTTTCTCACCCTTTCCTCTTGGGCCCCTCCACTGCCAACCATATCACAAGCCTCCCTCACAAGTCTAGTCGAAGGAGGACGAAAGTCTGACTGACTAGACCTCAGCATATCTCTGAGATCTCAGCATATCTCTGTGACCTCAGCCTATCTCTGCGTCTCTACCTCAGCATATCTCTGTGCGCTCTGCTTCTTGCCTTACGCATCGACCTTTGTGTCGCGTCGCCTGGGATACCATGCCTCCTTAATTGCTTTGCCAGTCGCTTGGGGTACCGTGCCCACGTAGTTGCTTTGACTTGGCCACCCATCCTCTTTATAAAGAGCCTTCCGGTCGTTTCTTTATTCTATCTTCTCCTGCCACGCCTTCCCACTTTCCTTGCTAACCGGCGCTACACCAACTTCTTCCCCACGCGATGCATTCTCCTTTTTCTGAGGAGGTTGATTAACCACCTTCCCAAACGCGAATAGATCAGCTCACCCTACAACTTGCCGAGAAAGAACGTGAACTGGAGCATGTATCCCAGGACCGAGCTCGTCAGCTAGCTGCCCTGCGCTCCATGGAAGCCCAGTATCGTGTCGCGAAGTCTTGCGTGCATTCTGAGAAGGCGAGGAAAGAGGAATGCCAGGCTAGCCTGCAGCGCCAACTCAGCCTTCAGGAACGCTTGAAACAAGAGCATGAAACGGAGCTATCTCTCCTCCGTGCGTATCTTGACGACAAGCAAGACACGATCGCACGGCAACAAACAGTCATCAACTCCCTACATGCGCAGCTGGCTCGAGCCTTGAACGCCCCAGGGGCTCCTGAGTCCCCAGACATTTCTTCACGCGGCAGTGCTCATTCTCCATGACCAATCCTTTCCCCGAGTTAAAATGAGTTCAGGCCATAGTTGTCTCAGTGGCTCCTTTGCCGCAAAGCGTTCACTCTTGTGGCCTTAGCTGTATCGCCTGCTTATTGAACTGCGCTGCTGTACTTGTATATCTGTCCTTTTCCGGCATAGTCTTTCCTGCTCAAATTTCATCTAGCAAGCATTTTTAGAAACTGACCCGTATGTAGGAGCTAAGAGTTGCATCATGACTTCTTTTTATGTATGAATTTTGGATAATAAAACCAACATAGTGCTTGAAAATTAAAACTACAATAAACGTGCAAAACCTGATTCCGCAGTTAACATTGATGCTTTAGGGGTAGGGTGTATGACCTCCCGTACTCCGTACCTTGCTTGTTTGATGCATATTTGCAATTTGCATAAAGGAGCTAAAATGAAGCCAGATGTAGCTGACCTGATTATTTGGAAACGCTCCGCACAATGTGAGGCATGTCCCTCTGAGAGGTAGTTAGGTGTGGGCGCCGAGTTCGCTTATGATTTTCGCAGGGGGGTTGATTTTTGATTCCCGCACGGGGGCCGACCTGAAAGGTCGTTGGGCGTGAGGACAGAGCTCACTTTTGATTCTCGCATGGGAGCCGACCTGAAAGGTCGTTGGGCGTGAGGACAGAGCTCACTTTTGATTCTCGCATGGGAGCCGACCTGAAAGGTCGTTGGGCGTGAGAACAGAGCTCACTTATAACTCGCACTAGGGCGAGAGTTTGGGACTACCGACCTAAAAGGTCGTTGGGCGTGAGAACAAGGCTCACTTATAATTCTCGCAAGGGAGCCAACCTGAAAGGTCGTTGGACGTGAGAACAGAGCTCACTTATAACTCGCACTGGGGCGAGAGCCTGGGACTACCGACTTAAAAGGTCGTTGGGCGTGAGCACAATGCTCACTTATAATTCTCGCATGGGAGCTGACCTGAAAGGTCGTTGGGCGTGAGAACAGAGCTCACTTATAACTCGCACTGGGGCGAGAGTCTGGGACTACCGACTTAAAAGGTCGTTGGGCGTGAGCACAAGGCTCACTTATAATTCTCGAATGGGAGCCGACCTGAAAGGTCGCGTGTGAGCAGGCTCACTTATAACTCGCCTTGGGGCGAGTCTGGGACTACCGACCTAAAGGTCGTTGGGCGTGAGCACAAGCTCACTTATAATTCTCTCATGGGAACCGACCAGAAGGTCGTTGGGCGTGAGCAGGCTCACTTATAACTTGAGGCGAGAGTCTGGGACTACCGACCTAAAAGGTCGTTGGGCGTGAGCACAAGACTCACTTATAATTCTCGCATGGGAGATGACCTGAAAGGTCGTTGGGCGTGAGAACAGAGCTCACTTATAACTCGCACTGGGGCGAGAGTCTGGGACTACCGACCTAAAAGGTCGTTGGGCGTGAGCACAAGGCTCACTTATAATTCTCGCATGGGAGCCGACCTGAAAGGTCGTTGGGCGTGAGAACAGAGCTCACTTATAACTCGCACTGGGGCGAGAGTCTGGGACTACTGACCTAAAAGGTCGTTGGGCGTGAGCACAAGGCTCACTTATAATTCTCGCATGGGAGCCGACCTGAAAGGTCGTTGGGCGTGAGAACAGAGCTCACTTATAACTCGCACTGGGGCTAGAGTCTGGGACTACCGACCTGAAAGGTCGTTGGGCGTGAGCACAAGGCTCACTTATAATTCTCGATGGGAGACGACCGGAAGGTCGTTGGGCGTGAGCAGAGCTCACTTATAACTCGCCTTGGGCGAGTGCAGAGATACTCGGTCGAGACCGGTGGCGATGGCGGTGCGAGACCGATGATACTCCGGTCCGAGACCGGTGGCGATGGCGCTGGTCTGAGACCAATAATGATACTCCGGTCCGAGACCGGTGGCGATGGCGCTGGTCTGAGACCAGTAATGATACTCCGGTCTGAGACCGGTGGCGATGGCGCTGGTCTGAGACCAGTAATGATACTCCCAACGACGAAGGCATAGATGCATCGCTCTTCTCCGCCTTCATCCGTCCCGCCTACGCCGACCTCATTGCTTTAGTTGATCCGGTCGTTATTGCTAGCTTTGGGCTTACTCATTCCCGTCGCGTTTCTTCCTGCAATTGCATCACGTACGGTATAGGATTAAGAATAGAGGAGGGAGCGTAAAAACCTTACTCAACCCCTGGGCCACAGTGCCTTTGCAGCTTATGATGACCCCGCAGCTCTCGCGATGCGCTTGGTTAGCTGCCCAAATCAGGGGCTGTCTACGCAGAGCTACTTGCCCGGATGGTCCGAGCAAGCAACACCCCCACAGGCCCGCTTGATACTCCTCTGATCTGACATTCACTTCTGCTGACCTGCTTTGTCTCATTCGCGACCCTTTTGAATTGCCTGGCGTCTGTAGCTTTATGAAACTTCCCGCCTAGCCTTGAGCCTTTCACGAAGAATGCTTCTTTTTTGATGCCACGCCCCTTCATGATTACCTTGCCTTGTCGATCTTTAATGTGTTTCTTCTCGCGATGACACCTGTCCGACGCCTTTACTGCGCACGCCTCCTGACGCCAGCCTCTGATCCTTTTTTGCACCCTTCGGCGCTTATTTCCCATCAGACGGCGTTGGGGCGCGTTACCCAAAAAGATACTCGGCTCGACTCTCGATGTTTCCTAGGAATGAATGGGCTTTATAAACCCTAAAGGCAGTCCACTTTCCTTACTTCGACGCTTCACTACCCTCCTCCCTTCGATCGCGACTGTTTCTTGCAGTGCAACTCCTCGTTCACCTGCTTGCGCCCGACCTGTGACCCCTCTTATCTTCCTTCCCCTCGCTTGCTTACTCCTCATAATCATGGATGGTAAGGAACTCTTCTGGTATTCATGTTACATCTCTGATTTAGACCATCACGACCTGTCTTCACTGCAATCCAATTTGGGGCTAGGCGCCGCATATGAGTTTCGTCTTCCCTCGCCAGATGAACATCCTTCTTCTCCTCCCGAAGGGTTTATCACTATTTTTAGGGATCAAATCTTAGGCGGTCATCGTTTTCCTTTGCATCCTTTTTTCTCCGAGTTGAGTCAGTATTGCGGTATTGGTATCTCTCAGTTTGCCCCCAATGTATTCCGAGCGGTCTGCGGAACCATCATCTTGTGCCGCATTTATCAAATTCCCTTGACTGCTAGACTATTCCATCACTTCTATTCCTTCCGGCGAGCCGAAGCAGGGGTATTCAACGTTCAGGCCAAGCCGGGCCATAAGTTTTTTGATGACCTACCTTCTTCCAATAAAGGCTGGAGGTCTCGCTTTTTCTTCCTCAAGCCCCCGGTCCCCTTAGCCGGGCCTTCCCAATGGCATCCCCTCCTCGCTTCGGACTTCCCTTCGCATGTCCATGAACCTGCCTGCTCCGCGGCTGCAGACAAGCTGAGAGGTGTTGTTGTTCGCCTGTCTGTGCTGATGCTAGAAGGCATTCTGCACGCTTTTGGTCTTAGTCCTGTCTCCACAGAAATCGAAGCTCCTTTTGGTAAGTTGTTATTTTTTTTGTATACCGCTCTTCGCTAACTGAGGTGCTTTTTCTTCTTATTTTTGTAGTGGCTGCCATCCTCCGTTCCTTCGCCAGTCAGGAGACACCCTCAGTGGCCGTTCTGCAAGCTCTGAATGAGGAGCTAACACAAGGCCTATCCTCTGACCCCGCTGTTTCCGCCGGTCCACAGCCTTCGAGACACCGACCCTCAGAGACGGTAGCTGCCTTGGCGCTTATTGAGCCACCAGCCCCCAACCCTGCAGACTCAGTACTGATCAACCCGCACCTGAGCCATCGCCAGCAGGGCAAGTGCCTTCGCTCCCTCCTATTATGAAGCTGCGCCTTACGCGCAAGGGCAAGAGAACGGCCCCAGTCACCGCAATTTCTCCTCCACCTCCTCGCCGTCAACGCGTAGTGAGCATCTCTTCTCCCACCAGGTCCTCGGATACGAGCTCAACCCAGGAGACAAGCTTGGCCCGGGAGAAGGCCTTTGATCTGGAGGCGGCAGACCCGCCATTGGACCTGACCGCTCCGATGCCAATCCAGAGCGTATTACATGCCCTGCCTTCGTCCTCTGACGATCAGCCCCCGAACTCGCTGGCTCCCTCCGCCTCTCCTCTTCTCGGGCCTCCGAGCTCGGCCATGCCGACTCTGAACCTGCCTTCTGTAGACCTGGCCTTTGAAGCTTCCTCGAGGCTCCCTTCAGAGACCGACCCGGCCTACGTGCCCGCTGCCGACCTATCACCTATCTTTGGTAGGGTCGACTTCTATGGGGACTTGGTCATCTCCTGGCAATCAGCCAATCGGCAATTCTGGGAGAGCAGTTCCCCTTTGGAGGACTTTGATCAAATTGCTCGCTCCTTGGTAGCGGTAAGCTCTTTCTCTTCTTCTTCCTGGTATCCGTGTGTTTCTGTAACCCCCTTTCTCTTCTTCCGGCCACTTGCAGACCTGCTCCACGAGTCTGAGCGCCGTGCAACGAGCGGCCGAGCTTCAACGAGAGAACGCGGTGCTCAAGGCACGTCTTCGGGAACTAGAGCCCCCTGCGGTTTCCTCGGCTCCTCCTGAGCCTTCTCTTGGAAGCTTGGATGCTTATCTGCGTGCCGCCGGGGAATCTGCGGCCTCTGCTCGGGCCATTTCCCACGCCACCTTCGATAAACTTCAACAGTTGGAGGCGGCTTTGAAGACAAGTGAGTCTTCCTTGGCTTCTGAAGCGGATCGTCATCAAGCGACAGTTTCTGAGCTAAAAGCCAAAGAGGCAGAGCTGCTCTCCCGATCGGCGGATTTGAGTTCGCTACAATAAAGTCAGGAGCTCCTGCAGACGGGGTTGGCCGATGCCCAGGCCCTGGTTAGTGCTGCCGCTAGCCGAGAAGCAACCATGCGGACTCAGTGGGAAGCTTACCAAGCCACTCTCCAATCCTTGCAAGCGGAGTTATCGAAGGCCCAGGAAGCAGTGTCGCAGGGCCAGAGTGATTTATCCGTGGCCCGCACCGAGGTTGCCGAGAACAAGAACAGTTTGGAAGCGTACTGAGCTGGCGAATCAGAGCGGCTAAAGGCGTACAGACTGGCCTACGTCCGCTCTTCCTTCTTCCTCCAAAAGCTGGGACGCTGGATGGTCTTGTTGCTCAGTCATGGGGCCGCTGGTGGGGTTAGGCAGGCCTTCGAGCAAGGTTTCCTACGCTCGGCACCTCCTGCCACCTTTCTGGACACAGCTCGCCTATCCAGGGAATTGCCGCAGGAAACTTTCCCTTCCTTTGAAGCTGATGACGGACTTTTCCTCCTGGAGGCTCCTCATCCTGCGGCCGATCCAGCTCCCGAGGATATTTCTGCCCAGGCCCCTCCTGTTGCTACTTCTGAAACATCCGCTGATCCTGCGTCTTCCGACATAGTGCCAGCCGGCCCCGGGCTCCTTCCGTTGGCTTCCAGTGACCCTGCCCCCTCTTCTTCAGATGTTGTGTAGTCGGGACCATGTTGTAACGTTTACCTTTTATGTGTTGATGCTGAACCTTCCCTGATTGTACTTATTCGTATGGTCGTATTGAACCCTAGATGACTGTACTTATCTTCTCTTACATCCGGATAATCGCATCGCTTCCCCTTCGTGTATCCTTAGCTTGTTTCTTTTCTTAGTAGGTCATCCGTGACTTTGGTTGAGCTCTGCCAGTCTGCCCGCCCTTGCTCCTTTTGCCCTGCTACATCGCTCTTCCTTCAATAATTGCTTTTATACCGAGCCCGGCGAGGGCTAGACTCATGCCCTCTATTCCTGATACATGCCCATGAAGTCCGCTGATCTGGTCTGCACACCTTTCTAATGACCCCTCCGTACATTCGTGTCATGCTTGGGGCAATCTCCTTAGGAGGCGCTTCGTATCTTGGGCCCCTGCCTTTCCTATAATACCCCCTGGTTATATTCCCGAGGATCATCACAGGGCGTTCCCTGTTTATCTCAGATGCTGCATCAACCGTCCGTTGTCAACTTTACGAAAATGTCCTTCATCCGCCATATCTATAAGTATTCTCTTGCTTCTTGCCTTCCCTTATGATTCGCCGCCGCCACGAAGCACCCAAGCGTCGCTGCTGCCGACTGACTTCCTCCGAGACTTTGCCGCGATCCTTCCTCTTCTCTAAGCCTCTTCTTTTCGTTTGTTCTTTCTATCACCTGAGATAATCTCTTTCGCAATGACTTCTCCTACTTGGGTCTCCTTGTTGGCGGAGCACTTCTCAGACGCTTCGACTTTTGTTGAGTTGGATTGGGACGACCCACGGTACACTTACGAAATCCCTACTAGCTTCCACCCCATCATCCCTACTGATGTGAACCTGTACTTCGATCCTCCACCTGGTTATTGTACTTTCTTTACTGAACAATTTGTATCTGGCCTCCGTTTACCCCCACATCCTTTTTTATTTGGAGTGTGCCGCTACTTTAAGATCCCCCTAGGTCAGCTAACTCCCAATTCTATAAAGATTTTATGTGGCTTCGTAATACTCTGCGAAGTTTGTGAGGTTTCCTGGTCAGCTCCCCTTTTTCACTGCTTCTTTGCTCTTGCTCGGCACGCCGACGGTCTTTTTTATTTCCAAGCTCGTAGTCATACTGCTTTCTTCTCTTCTCTCCCTCCTCCCAGTGCTAACTGGAGGAAAAAGTTCTTTTTTCTCCGGTTTCCAGAGGAAACAGACTGGCCCATGCGCTGGCAACCTGCTCTGCCTCTACCCCCGGCATTGGAAAAGTTCCATATGGATCTCCACTTTAGTATGACTGCAACCCAGATGGAGGATTGGCGCCTGAATCTATCAAAACTGCTATCTGGCGACCTACTTTCTTATTTCAGGCTGAGCCCACCTTCTCCTGAAACACCACACTCCTTAGGTAAGTTTGTGCTGAGCTCCCCCTTTCGCTCATTTTTTATTAGACTGATTTTTCGCGTTGGCGCCTACAGCTGAGGTTTTGCGCCGCGCATCAGAGGTTCTGCCTTTGCCCCTCAGTGATCTGGAAATAATGCGGCGCGGTCGGGCGATCTTGGAGAGGAGGCTACTCCCTCATTTTGGATCCACCTCATCTGGGGCAGCGCCTTAGTCTACTTCCAACCCCGCCTCACACAACGCTTCTCCTTCACCCGCTGCCCCGAGCCGAGGTCGGGGTCGTGATCCAGCAGGTCATCTGGCCAGACGCGTCTTCCGAGGAGCCCCCCGGGCCTCCAGACGTGGTCACGTAGCCCTTCATTGCGCAGGTCGAAGCTCATCCGGTCGGGGCGCCATAGACAGGGGCGCTGCAGCTTCTTCTCAGGGTCGGCCTCGCTCTGATGACTCTGACTCTAATAACCAGCCCCTGCTCCACAGGCGGCGCCGCAGACCAGGTCTGACTTTATAAAACGCTTAATCCTGTTCCTTTTATTGCCATATTGCCCCTTGCGGTCATCGTGGCTGACTCTGACCCCACTCCCTTCTTAATTTTGGTTTTGTTTATTTGGCAGCCTCTCCCAACCCTTACAGGGGAAGACCAGCTGCATTCCGCTCTGCCCCCACTCCTGCAGAGGAAGACAGCCCAGGCGATCGTCAAGACCCCGTGCCAACTGAGCCCGTTCCCGAGCCACCTCCTGCTCCTCCTGGTTCGGACGCCGGCCCTTCTCAACCTTCCTCCTCCTCCCGCCATCATTACAGGACCACTATCCCCTCTGAAGCTGCTCTAGCTCGGCGACATGACACCCCCACGAGCCTTCTGATGATGAAGGGCTGTCTTGGCAGCTTGTGGGCGGAGAGCATGAGTCAAATGGGTAGTTTGTCACCATTAGCCCAGATGGATAGGTTCTCAAAGTCCTGGGCTAAAGTAAGTACTTCTCACCTCGCCCTTGCCATTAATTTACCTCAGCTGAAGGTTGTTTCTTCCCTCTAGACTCATGCAGAATCTTTGGTGCTGAACCAATCCTTCCACACCCTCCATCATGAAAGCAAAGCACTCCGGGAGAGAGTCTCCGAATTAGAGCTGCAACTGAATGACCCTGCCCAAGCCAGTTATGCTTTGCGGGCGGAGATTCAAGCCCTAACCAATTAGACCGACCGGCAGAAACGATCTCTGATATAGGTGAAAGATGAGCTTCGAGCTATGAGGGAGGAAAGAGCTGCCTCCGAGGCGGGGTATCAACAACAACTAACCCACCAAGCTCAGGAAATTCAGTCCAAGGATACTCTTCTGCAGGAGAAGAACAATAAACTGGAGGTTCAGGCGGCACAGTTGGAGACTCAAGGGGCTGAGCTGGAGGCCCTGAGGGCGGAACTATCCCAGTCTCGGGCGGCTTTGACAGGAGTATCCACTGCCCTGGCGGTCTATCAAGAAGGAGAGGATGATCGTTGCCTGCGAAGTCGAAGGTCCTATCTGAGCTCCCATGAATTTTTATCCCAGGCTGGGGCACGCTTTGCTGCGACCGTACCATACACGGCGGCTAGAGTTATCAGACAACTGCATGCACAGGACTTCTTGAGCTCCATCCCTCCCGCAAACTTCTTGGATCAAGGCCAGATCATTCAAGGCTTTCCCGATGAGATCTTTGCTCCTTTTAAATGATTTGTTCCAACTGCTTAAAACTGATGAGCTTTTTACATGTACATGAGTATCTTCGAATTTTTGCTTGACTATCCTACCGTCTCCAGAACCCTCGGCCGACCTGGCTTATACCCATAGAGTTGGCACCCTTCAAACTCGATAGGGCCGTAGGTAGTTAGCACTCCAAGGTTGGTCTAGACTCCTTCCTTGAACATCCTGCAAATAATAGGCCCCTGATGCCAGTTTTTTGATGACTTTGTATGGTCCGTCCCATTGTGGCGCCAGCTTTGTCACTTCCCCTAAGGGCTTCACCTGCTTCCAGACTAGGTCTCCTTCTCCGAAGAAACGAGGGATCACCCTTCTGTTATAGTTTTGTCTCATCCTCTATCTATAGGCTTCCAGCCTGGCAGCTGTTTGCTCGCGGATTTCGCTGATGAAATCCAGTTCGGCCAGCCGCCGCTCTGTGTTTTCTTGGTCGTACATCATTCTTCTCACGGATGGTATCCCGACCTCCAAAGGTACTACTGCTTCATTACCATACACTAAATGGAAAGGTGTCAGACCTGTACTCTCTCGGGGTGTCGTACGGTAGGTCCATAAAATGCTCGGCAGCTCGTCCACCCAACTGCCTCCTGTGTGATCCAGCTTGACCTTGAGCCTTCGCACTATTTCTCGATTGACCACCTCTGTCTGGCCATTACTCTGAGGATGCGCCACCGAAGTAAAGGCTTGAGTTATGCCGAACCCCTTGCACCAATTCTGTATCTTGCGTCCTTGAAATTGTCTGTCATTGTCCGACACCAATTTGTGAGGCAAGCCGAATTTGCAAAAGATGTTCTTCCATAAGAACTGGATCACCGCATCTTCAGTGATTTTGGCCAGAGCTTCCGCTTCCACCCACTTGGAGAAGTAATCTACCGCTACCAGCAAGAAACGTCTTTGCCCTGTAGCCATCGGGAAAGGTCCCACGATATCCATACCCCATTGGTCAAATGGGCAAGACACTATAGAAGTCCTCAGCAACTCTGTGGGTCGGTGCATCAGGTTCTGATACCTCTGGCACGACAAACAAGTATTCACCAGCTTCTGTGCGTCCTTCTACAGGGTAGGCCAGAAATACCCGGCCAATAGCACTTTCTGGGCCAGCGTCCTTCCACCTGCGTGGTTGCCACAGCATCCCAAATGTATCTCCCGCAAGGCCTGATCCGCTTCTTCCATATTCAAGCACTTGAGCAGAGGTCTGGAGAAAGACTTTTTGTACAACTGATCTCCGATCATAACATAAGAACGAGCCTGTCTCCTGAGCGTACGCGCCTCTTCTAAGTTGGTGGGTACAACTCCTTGTTGGAGGAAGCTTATTATGGGTGTCCTCCAATTAATTACTTCTTCCAGGTTATTTTGTAGATCTATCTGAGCTACAAGGAAGGTCTGTGTTATAGATCTGTCAAACGTCCAAGTGGTCAGGGAGCTGGCCATTTTAGCTAACTCATCCGCTCTTTCATTTTCAGCCCTGGGAATCTTAGTGACTGTGACCTCTTTAAAATCTTTCCTCGTCTTCTCATAGGCTTTGTAACGACCCAAATTTTCTCATTTTGAGCTCCAAAAATAATTCAAAAATATTTTGAAATGCTATAGAAAAATTGTAGAGATTTTTAGGAATTTATAGAGTATTTTTATGTAATTTTTGGAGGTCGTTTGATATTTTTACAAAACGAAAGAAGTTTTGACAAAAATACATCCAAGTCGAGGTTTGAACCGGAAACCTCGGGTTAAGCAAAGATTCGTTTAACCAACAGACCAGCCGCGGGTTTCTTAATAAAACCCGAATCAAATAGTATTTAAGCTATAATTAAAACCGAAATATCTTAGGTTTAAAAAGGTTGCATAAAAATGACCGAGCCGAAGCTCGACCCGGCAACCTAGGGTTTTGGCGGAAATGCAGATAACCAGCTGTGCCAGCGAGTTTTTGTTAATTAAGGAAAGAGATGAATATATTTAAGCAGTAGTTAGATAATAAGAATCCTAGAGATAAAAGATAACTTAGGTTTATTTTCTCCCGACCCGAATTCCTCTTCTCTCACGCTCGCGACGGCGCACGACGGTCTCGGGCAGAAACGCAGCGAGGTTAGGATTTCGTCTCCGACGCCGGCCAAGGGGTGTTTTCGCGAGATTCTCACACGTTCGTGGCCATCTCGTCGAGGGGAGCACGCGAACGCGAGGAAACGCCGGGTTTGGAGCTCACCCGAAACCCTAGAACCTCTCTTTCTCGGTTGTAAGTCCAAGAAAACGAAGGTGAGTTGCTACTCACCTGCAGTAGGATAGCTCCGAGGTTTACCTTTTATTCCTTTCCTTGTTCCCGAAAGTTTTGAACAAACGAATTCAGAATTTCAGATTTCAAGTCGAGATTGTTTTGCATCATGTCTCGTATTGCTGTGTTTTCGTGCTTTTGATTGGATTCTATGCTACTTAGTTTCATGCTTTGTGATACTGTAATGCAGTGAACTTTGGGTGTTTCAGTGCTAGCATGAGTATTTTGCCGTGGCTCGATGTTGTATCCCTGAATAGAATAGGTTGATTCAACTTCCATGCTAAGTTAACCTGTTGATTGGTGTTGATTTAGGAATGGTATTTGTTTAGTGTTCCAGTAGCAAACCCTTTACTGGTTGTGATGGTTTTCTTGCCGGGGTAATGAACAGGGAATTAGTAGAGGTTTCGGCTGGTTCTATTTGATACTTGCTGTTATGAATCTTAATGCAGATTTGTTTAGATCCGGAAGAAATGTTAAGTTGTTGCCATGAATTTCAAAGAAGAACATGAATGGTTTATTTAGTATAAGGCTGAGTTGTATCTCATCTTGGCACAAATGTAATGGATATGGATATACATCTAATTACTAGTTAATAGGAATATAAAAGCATAAGGGAAAGGTCCACATTGTTGGTGAATAAGCCGTAGGTTACCTTGGTTTTAGTTTAGTTCCTAAAGTGTGTAATTTAAATGTTCTGCAGATTTCTTTTGGTTAAACTCAAAAACAGATTTATGTTAAGCTTGATTTCCGTGCGATAATAGTTTCCTTTGTATATTGTAATGCACAGATTTATGAGGTATCCGATTTAAAATTAGTCAGGTAGCAATTGGTCTTAGGTGTAAAATATTCAAGCTTTGAGATCTTGTTTCCTTGTTTAGTGATAATGCTAAGGTTGTTCAAGTATAGAGTGAGGAGGTTAAGACATGATTGAGTACAGTTTATATGTATTGAAATCTTCAGGTTTGAGTGACAGTGCCATAATTTCATCAAGATTATTTATGTCGAATAGAGATTTGTCTTCTTTAGCCAGTATTAGCTAGTTTTCTTTAAAGTTTATAGTGCATATTTGGTTAAGTTTACAAGTGCAGATTTTATAAGTTTAGTGTGCAGTTTTCTGTTAATTTAATATGCAGAATTAAGCCTAAGTTGGTATTAGATTTTATAAAGCCATTATTATTGAACCTCTAAGGGCAGGTCTTATAGAAGTTAAAGCTTCAACAAGTTCAGTTCTTTTGGTGCTATAAGGTGGCATGTACAACCCGTAATCTAAGCACCTAGGATTAGTTTTTCCTTGCAAATCAGTGAGCTTGAATGGTCTAATTTAATGTATGCAAATCTTTGATTTCCTTGTTATTGAACAACATGTATAGTTAGATGCAATCCCTTATGTTCACAGCAAGTCTTAACGAATTGAACTTGTTTTATGCAACTCTAGCATCTATATGTACATATAGTATTCTACTTAATCCTTTTAAGGATTTATGAGAAGTTATAAGTAAAGTAAAGACCAAGGTCTGAAGAAGAAAAAGATAAATATTTTAAAGTATAAGAAGTATAAGTTTTATAGAGTTTCAAGTTCTAACCAGTTAGACCCTTTTGTTATCAATTGTTGTAATAAATTTAATAGGTGAGAAGTATGTGATTGATTTAGATATGCAAGTAGTAACTTCAGAGTAGAAGTTTAGTTTAGAAGATGAGAAAAGAGATAAGGATTCAAAGTTGGTAAACATGTTTTTGTAAGTTTAAAGAATCCAGAAAGTTTAAAGTCTGAAAAGAGAAGATTTTCAAATGTTTTACTCTAAGGTTCAGATGACAATTGTGAAAGTCTTATAGTTGCTAGGGAGGATTATAAGGAATCAAGGTAGTTTTATAACAATTTAGTACAATTAAAGGATGATTTATCACGCATGGTAGGAATTAAGGTTTCAGAAGAGAAGACTGCAAGATGTACCCCATTTCTAATGGAATATAACTCCATTTGGGAATTAGCTGCAAGATTTAGAAATCCTCACGTTGAAGTGAAGTTCTTATGTGAAGCAAAAGGATTTAAGTTCTTATATGCCTTGTTAACTGAAATAGCAATGAACTGTTATAAAATTGGTTTTCGGGTTTTAGTAGTTAGCTGTGATTTAGAGAAGTATACAGATTTGATGTTTAGATATGTTACTTTCATTCAAGTATGCAGATTTTAGATAAGCTTAGAATGCAGATTTTTATTAAGCTTATATGCAGATTTTTGTTAAGCTAGAATGCAGATTTCTGTTAAGCATTAGTGAAGATTTTTGATAAGTATTGTATGTGCAGATTTCTTTTGTATTCTATGCATGATTATGTGTTACATAGTTAGTTTCATTCATAGATGCATACGAAGGATACCCTAACAGTATTTTGGATTTAAGAAAAGTATAAGAAAGATAAAGAAAAAGAAGTAAAAGGCCAAGGCCTTAAGTAGATCCCAAAGTCAAGACTTTAGGGATTTTTGACACACAAGGTGCATATTAAAATGCCAAGGCATTTAAAGAAGAAGTAATTAAGATAATAAGTATTTTACTTTTAAGAAGAGGCTAGTACCCGACTTCCAAGGTTGTCGTTAAACAAATCCAGGTGTCCAATTCCAAGGTCTTGGCCCTGGTAGACCAAGGTCTGCTCTTTTAGGATTGGTGGCTCGCTACCCCAACCTATTAGGGAACGCGCATAAGATGGTACTAAGCCTGGGCCCAAGAGAAGTTGATTATTATTTTCAAGTATTAAAGTATAAATTTTAAACAAGTGAAATAAAAGAATAAGATTAGAGTAAAAGAAGTAAGTTTCACTTTGTTTTAAAGATCAGCAAGTTTAGTTTTCTTTTATGCTAGCAGCTTTTACATGTTTAGTTTCTTACATGTTATTTATTTGCTAGTTGATGAGCATGTTTAGCTTTATATGTTAGCATTCCAGTTAGTTTGCTTTCTTTATTAGTTTATGAGCATGAGTAGTTATACATGTTATCTTTCTGTTAGTTGATTTCTTTGCTATTTATGAGCATGAGTAGCTTTACATATTAGCATTCAGTTTTAGCATGTTTTTTTTTATTTGTATACATGCATATCGAGTTTTTGTGAGTTAGATAGCGCTCACTAAGCTTTATGCTTATAGACTGCACTTTCTCCTACTGCAGATAAAGAAAAAGGAAAGCTAATATGAAGGAAGGCGACAAGGAGATGCAAGAGGGGTGTGTGATGTCTGCACTATGGAAGTTCTAGGGATCCTTGCGAATAAGATGAATTATGATTTGTTCTTCGAGTTAATTAAGTTTTTATGTGTTAAGGAAATTTGATAACTGTTTATAAGGACACTTGATACTGTGTTTGCTATTCAGTTGTGGTTGTGGATTAGTTCTTCTTTATTGTTGCTGAGTTAGATTTATTATACTGCGTGGTTGTTAGTTATGTGTTCCAGCCGCTTGTGGCTGAGTATATATACTGCATGTATTGTTGAATATGGTCACCGGTACAGGGGAGACTCTGTCAAAATTTTTCGGTAGGGTTTCCATGTGGTTTTTAATCACACCGGTTAAGTAGAGTTAATAGACAAGTAACGGTCACTCTTAGAGAGTAGTAGTAGTAGTAAGAAGGGTGGTCGTTACAGTTGGTATCAGAGTAGGTCCCATTCTCCAGCATCACACACATCAGCATCATCCTTGTCGTCTTCAAGTAAGAAAGTATTTAAGTTCTTTCTTTATTGCTTTTCTTTATTATTATTTATAGTATAGAGTAATTGTTTATAAGTGCTTAAGTCTGATAAGAATTTTTGCTGTTTTCTTTATTCATATACAATTATGTATGTTTAGAAAGGATAGAGAAGATATCAGGAATTATTCTTGGCATAACTAGATGCTAAGATAAAGGACAAGACAGTGGGGAGTCAAAAGCCCCAGTTAAATAATTAGAACTAGAAGGATAATGATAACAAGAAAGACCCAAGCAGGAAGACGTTCGGGTAGTCTGTGAATATCCAGACGTATTTCTAGAAGAGCTACTTGGACTATCTCCCAACAGAGAAGTAGAGTTCGAAATTGAGTTGTTTCCTGATACCAGTTCAATTTCAAAAGCTCTGTATCAAATTTTTCTAGCAGAGCTAAGAGAGTTACAAGAACAATTTTAGGAGCTACTTGACAAGGGTTTCATTCGCCCTAGTTATTCATCCCGGGGAGCTCCAGAGTTGTTCGTTAAGGAGAAAGACGGATCTATGCGGATGTGCATAGATTTTAGAGCGCTGAGCAAAGTAGCAGTTAAGGACAAGTACCCTCTTCCCAGAATAGATGATCTATTGGATCAGCTAAAGAGGGCAATGATGTTCTCTAAAACAGACCTGCGTTTTGGGGAACCATCAGTTGAAAGTGAAAGGAAGTGATGCACCGAACAGTTTCCAGATCCGATATGGACACTACGAAGTTGTAGTCATGCCATTTGGTGTGACCAGTACACCTATGGTCTCCAGAGACTTTATAACAGCCTTCCAAGGACCACTAATGGATATGATTCGATATGAATGATAGAGGACCGAGAAGTTAAGAGACTGAGGAACAAAGAGTACCATTGGTGAAAGTTATTTAGAACCAGAAGCACGAGGAAATTATTTAGGGTGTAAGGACAGTATGAGACAGAGAGATCTAGAATTATTCTAAGTTCGAGGACGAACTTTTTATAAGGTGTGGGGAATTGTAACGACCCAAATTTTCTCATTTTGAGCTCCAAAAATAATTCAAAAATATTTTGAAATGCTATAGAAAAATTGTAGAGATTTTTAGGAATTTATAGAGTATTTTTATGTAATTTTTGGAGATCGTTTGATATTTTTACAAAACGAAAGAAGTTTTGACAAAAATACATCCAAGTCGAGGTTTGAACCGGAAACCTCGGGTTAAGCAAAGATTCGTTTAACCAACAGACCAGCCGCAGGTTTCTTAATAAAATCCGAATCAAATAGTATTTAAGCTATAATTAAAACCGAAATATCTTAGGTTTAAAAAGGTTGCATAAAAATGACCGAGCCGAAGCTCGACCCGGCAACCTAGGGTTTTGGCGGAAATGCAGATAACCAGCTGTGCCAGCGAGTTTTTGTTAATTAAGGAAAGAGATGAATATATTTAAGCAGTAGTTAGATAATAAGAATCCTAGAGATAAAAGATAACTTAGGTTTATTTTCTCCCGACCCGAATTCCTCTTCTCTCACGCTCGCGACGGCGCACGACGGTCTCGGGCAGAAACGCAGCGAGGTTAGGATTTCGTCTCCGACGCCGGCCAAGGGGTGTTTTCGCGGTTTGGGGCTGATACTGTATATCATATTCCCCTAGCTCGGTTGCCCATTTGATAAGCCGACCTGCTACCTCCACCTTGGTGAGAGCTCGACCCATTGTACTATTTGTCAGGACGGTGATGGGATGCGCAAAAAAATATGGTCGGAGGCGCCGAGCCATGAGAACAAGTCCGTAAACCAACTTTTCCAGGGCCGAATACCGAGACTCAGCCCCCTTCAATAGATGGTTGAAAAAATACACTGGCCGTTGTACATTGTCCTGCTCTTTAACCAGCACGGCCCCCACGGCCTCGGGGGTGGCTGACAGGTAGACCCAAAGGGGCTCTCCCACAACAGGCTTGAACAGCGATGGCAAGGACTCTAGGTATTGCTTTAGCTCCTCAAAGGCCTGTGTGCATTCTTCCGTCCACTGAAATTTGGCCGCTTTCCTGAGCACTTTGAAGAAGGGCGCCGCTCGATTTGCAGATCTGGAGATGAATCAGGACAGTGCTGTTATCCTGCCGACCAGCTTCTGTGTTTCCTTCAGATTCTGAGGGATCTGCATGTCCCGAAGTGCTTGAACCTTCTCAGGATTGGCTTCTATCCCTCGTTCAGTCACCAGATACCCCAAAAGCTTCCCTCCTTTGGCCCCGAACAAGCATTTCAGGGGATTCAGCATTACCCCATATTGCCTCAGAGTCCCACAGGTTTCTTCTACATCTTTTATTAGACTTGACGCCAGGGGGGACTTGATCAGGATGTCATCAACATAGACCTCTACGTTCCGCCCGATCTGACTCCGAAAGACTTTGTCCATCATTCTTTGGTAAGTAGCCCCAGCATTTCTGAGTCCAAATGGCATGACCGTATAGCAAAAGTACCGTCGGCCGTTATGAAGCTGACTTTCTCCTGATCCTCCCTATCCAAGGGTATCTGATGATATCCTTGATAAGCGTCCATCATGCATATCCTTTCACAGCCAGCAGTTGAATCCACCACCTGATCGATCCGCGGGAGAGGATAACAGTCTTTGGGGGTGGCTTTGTTGAGGTCGCGAAAGTCTATGCACACCCTCCACTTATTGTTAGGCTTTTTTACCAATACAACGTTGGAGAGCCAGGACGGGAATTGCACCTCTCGAACATGTCCTGCCTTCCTAAGCTGATCCACTTCAACTCAGATAATCTTATTCTGATCGGCAGAGAAGTTTCTCTTCTTCTGCTTGACTGGCTTGACCTCGGGTATAATATGCAGCTTGTGCTCAGCTACCTCTGGTTTGACCCTGGGCAGCTCTTCCGGTGACCAAGAAAAAACGTCCCTATTGTGGATCAGACACTGTATCAGCTCCGACTTAAGCTCCGGTGGTAAGTCACTGGCAATGCGGGTGATGCTCTCTGCTCTGTCAGCATGCAGCCGAATTTCTTCCCAAGGGATAGGCTCCTCGGCAATAGGTAGGGGTTCCTCTTGGATAGCGTGCACTCCCCCATCTTGCGTCCTCCGGCTCTTGCGCGCCTCCACCCCGACCATATCAATGTAGCAGCTGCAGGACACCTTCTGCCCTCCCTTGACTTCTCCGACCTGCTCGCCGACTGGAAACTTGATCTTTTGGTGAAAAGTGGAGACGGCAGCCCAGAACTCATGCAGAGCTGGCCTTCCCAGGATGACGTTGTAGGAGGAAGGCGAATCCACTACTATAAAGGTACTCCTCCGAGTGCGCACCAGTAGCTCAGTGCCCATGGAGATGGCCAGCTTGATCTGACCCATGGGCTTGACTTCATTGCCTGTGAACCCGTACAAAGAAGTGGTTACGGGTTGGAGCTCAGCGGCGTCAATCTGCATCTCCTCGAACGTGGCTCTGAATAAAATGTTGACCGAGCTCCCGGTATCCACAAAGACCCGAGCCACTCGGCTGTTAGCGATAACGACCTTGATTATGAGGGCGTCGTCGTGGGGCAGTTCCAGACCCTCCAAATCTTGTGGCCCAAAGCTAATGACAGGGCCAGACGCCTGCTCGTGGTTGCACCCCACAGCTCCCACATACAATCGCCGACCGTGTGACTTACGGGCTCGGCCTGAGTCCCCGTCAATGGGCCCTCCTGAAATCATACCAATCTCTCACACAGCAGCGTTGCCCCGGTTCTCCAGTTCTCCGGCATCTCTTCGGTCTTCGCCGAGGCCAACTTGGTTAGATGGGCCAGCTAGGTCGGGTCGGGTCTGACGAGCACGTCCAGCCGCGGCCCGTTCTTCCTCCATTCTCTGTATTTGGGGTGCTAACTCCGGGGGGGGGGGCAGTCCTTGCTCGGCGGCTCGCCTGGAATCACGAGCGAATTGGAAGCAGTTGCTGAGATCGTGCGTCCTGGACCGATGGTAGGTGTAATATGGTGCTCCCCTTGTTCCCGGCCTGGGCGCTTGTATGGCAGCTACTCGTGGGGCTGGTCTGACTCCCTGAGCTGGCTGAGGGGCGGGCCTGGGTTGAACGCGCTGAAAGGGCTGAGCTGGTTGGGGTGCTCTCCTTTCAGGTCGGTTGCTAGGAGTCACCGTCTTTTCAGCCTTTCGCCTAGCGGCCTGAGCCTCCTCCACCTTGATGTAGCAAGAAGCTTTCTCCACCATATCGTCAAAACTCCGGGCGGGGTTTTTGATGAGGTCCCTGAAGAATTCCCCTTCTAGCAATCCGTGGGAGAAGACGCTCATCAATATTTCTGAGGTGGCGGAGGGGACGTCATTGGCCACCTGACTGAACCGGTTGATGTAGTTTCGCAAAGGCTCGGTCGGCTCCTGTTTAAGAGCGAAAAGGCAGTGATCGATTTTTTGATACTTACGACTACTGGCGAAACGGCGTAGGAAGGTCGTTTTGAAATTCATGAAGCGATTGATGGACTCTGGGGGCAATCCATCGAACCACTTCTGCGCCGACCCGGACAGGGTGTGTAGGAATACTCGGCATTTGACAGCATCGCTGTATTGATACAAGATAGCCGCATTCTTGAACTTCCGCAGATGCTCTTCTGGGTTCTTGCTTCCATCATATTCTCCGATGTTTGGGGCTCGATAACCCCTTGGCAGGCTTTCCCTCAAGATCTGAGCCGAGAAGGGTACCTTATCATCCGGATCTTCAGGCAGATCTCTGGCGGAGGCTATAGCTTTCCCCTTTCCTGCCTCCCGGGGTGGATGTAGAGAGCTCTCCGCCACCGACGCCTGCGGCTCTTCTTTCTTCAGACTATGCTCGCGAGGTCCGGGTTGCTGATAGTTGCGGCGAGGCTCTCGGAATGAAGTACAAGGGAGTTCTTCCTGCTGCTTCCTCTTTGAGCCCCTGTCGGAGGCAAGAGCTGGTTCTTTAGACGCTTCGGGCGCTAGGCGAGGTCGTGAAACTGTTCCTTGTTTTTTAGACGCGGCTTGCTTCCTGACCTCCTTGAAGAGCTCGTACTCCCCCGCGGTCATAGTGACATTAATCCTCCTGCTGGAACTTCGACCGGAGTCCTCCATCTTCACGCTTCGGATCAGGCTGTTGTGTTTTCCACAGACGGCGCCAAATTTGATCCTGTCCGAAAGCTGAGTCGGATGGAGGCTGGTCGCGACGACCTGGTTGTTGACGGAAAGTCATGGGCGATTCGGCTCCCACGGGCGGCTGACGGTGCTGCAAGACCCTGCACACACTCAGACGATCTCCCCTTCGCGTTAGAGACCAGAACCCAGGGAAAAAGTCCCCGGCTCAGGCCCTTCGACGCTCCAGTCAGGTCCTTTCTCCCCAGAAAAAAGCAGAGAGACTGAAAATGAAAAGTTTCCAGAAAAAGTAACCAGAGAGCGCGTACCCGCGTACGAGGAAATCCTCTTCTTTTATGCACCCGCCTCGCTTTTAGAACCTGCAACCTTGTCAGAAAACGTTAGACGCTGGGCTTTGTCGTGTAGTCATGGACACCTGTCGTGCTGCTATTGGTTGTGAAAGCATCTGCTTGTTTAGGAACCTCCGCCTTTACACCTAGATTTTGTCTTGTAGTGAAGGACACCTGTCAGACTACTATTGGTCATGAGAGCATCTTTTCCTTTAGAAACCTCCGCCTTCGCACATCTCACTGGTATGTAATGATTACTCTTGACGGACAATTGTGATCCTTCAACTCCTGCATAGCTTGACTCATCCTATTTATCGCGGTCGGCATCTACCTCACACCCCTCGACCAGATCTAGCCTCTATGCGTTACTTGTTAGTCGGGCTAACCCTGAACAACCCTATCGATCACGGTCTGTATTCTGTACCTTGTATTTGCTGGCCCTTGACTGTAAGCCCGTAGATTGGGCTGTCTTTACACAGCCCTGTCGCCTTCGACCTATGAGTTATGACTTGCACTTCCGGCTCTTCGAGTCGCAGACCCTCAGACCGAGCCGTTTCTACACAACCCTGCCGCTTCCGACCTATGAGTTATGACTTGTACTTCCGTCTCTTCGAGTCGTAGACCTACAGACCGAGCCGTTTCTACACAGCTCTGCCGCTTCCGACCTATGAGTTATGACTTGCACTTCCGGATTTTCGAGTCGCAGACCTGCAGACCGAGCCGTCTCTACACAACCCTGCTGCTTCCGACCTTTGATTTGTGGCTTGTACTTCCGGGCCTTCGAGTCGCAGACCTGCAGACCGAGCCGTCTCTACACAGCCTTGCCGCTTCCGACCTTTGATTGTTTCCTGTCCCTCGATCATAGGCCTGCAGCTCGAGCTGCCTCTACCCAGCTCTGCCGATCCCGACCTGTACCCCATGTTCCTCCTGCCGGCTTCCTTTGTTTTCCCACGGCCTCGCCTGCTTGAACAACAAGTCTGCCTGACCTCTGCCTATTCCATAGGCTAGCCTTTTGACTGCCTAGTTAGCTTGACTATTGACCGCCACGTCCTCTTGACTTTTGACCACTATATGGCCTTGACCTTTCTCACCCTTTCCTCTAGAGCCCCTCCACTGCCAACTGTATCAATAAGTTTTATTTAGGGGGTGTTTGGTTCTTTCCTAGGAATAGGTATCGGAATGGGAATCATTGTATAGTGGAATGGGAATGGGTATGAGCATGAATATCACTCTTAAAAGCAATGTTTTGTTAGTTGCATATTTTCTATCGGAATAAATCAAAATTTTCTTTTTTACCCTTAAAGGAAAATAGGAGAAAGAAATATATGTAAGAGAAAGATGAATATGAGAGAAAAATATGATGAAAGAGAATGAAGAGAGAGAAAGTATGATGAAAAAGAAAGTGTGATGAGAAAGAATGAAGAGAGAGAAAGTATGATGAGAGAAAATGAGAAAAGAGAGTGTGATAGGAGAGAGCATGACTAGAGAAGATGAGAGAGAAAGTATGATGAGAGAGGATGAAGAGAGAGAAAATGTAACGAGGAAAAATGAGGAGAGAGAGTGTGATGAGAGAAATTGAGGAGAGAGAAAGTATTGTGAGAGAGAAAGTATTGTGAGAGAGAAAGTGTGATGAGAAAAAAAGAGAACAGTGAGTGTGATGAGAAAGATTGAGGAGAGAGATAGTATGATGAGGAAAAAAAAGGAGGGAGTGTGACAAGAGAGATTGAAGAGAGAGAAAGTATGATGAGAGCGAAAGTGTGATGAGAAAAAAAGAGAAAAGAGGGTGTGATGTGAGAGATTGAGGAGAGAGAAAGTAATGATGAGAAAAAAAAGAAGGAAGAGAGTGTGATGAAAGAGATTGAGGAGAGAGAAAGTATGATGAGAGAGAAAGTGTAATGAGAAAAAAGAGGAAGTAAAGTGTGATAGGAGCGATTAATGATAGAGAAAGTGTGTGATAAAATAAAGAGAGAGAAAATATGATGAGAGAGGATAAGGAGAGAAAAGTGATATAAAAGAAAAAATAAATAAATATATTTTGATATTTGATATTAAGGGAGAAAATTTTAGTTTTAGGTCAAGGGTATTTTTGGAATAAGGGAATATTTTGATTGATGAAAATAGGATAATGGCTCATTGAAGGGGAGGTATATGGGAATGAGTTATTACCCAATTTCAAGGATTCATTCCCTTATTTGTATTCCTATTCCTATAATCCAAACATTAACAATGACAATAAATGATTCTCATTCTCATTCCCCACTCCTATTCCCCTAAATCAAACACCCCCTTATATTATGTATGGAACAACCGTTTATTTTTTACTATTAAACAACTGTTTTTTCCTTTTTATTAATTTTATTTTAAAACAAAACAAAAATTAAAATTATAAAATCATTTTATTTTATTTTTTAAATAATAAATAGCGGCTCCCCTACTCTTAGATGGAAAACTAATGGATTCTTATAAAGCGGTGATTAAGTAAAAACAATTTAAGAGATAATGATTTGTTAAACATTTGGCGAAATTTAGTCTTAGCCGTGATGTACGGGGAACGATAAATGGAGCCTTCCCACCTTTATTGTTAATAGAATCATTTTCTTCAATTATGAAAATATTATCTATGGGAAAAGGGCGTTTTTTTTTTATTTACATTGTCATAAAAAAATAGTTTTTTATTTACATTATCATAAAAAAATATTTCTTATTTTTATTATTATTAAAGAGTAATTTGTTTTTTTAATTAATTAATTTTATTTTATTAAATTTGACTTAGATTACCTTAGCAGGCAACAATTGAATTATTAATAAAAGTGCTTTTGAATATATCTAGTACCGTCACATTTGAAACAATAAATAAAAGTGCTTTTGAATAAGTTTGTTGTTTTTATGTTTATCCAATATATATAATATTATTAAATAAATAAATTTAAATAACTAGTTAAATTAAATAAATAAATAAATATATATATATATATATTTCATTAATGTTCATAAACAATATCTTTGAACAATACTTGTTGATCAATAAATAACCTAACGAACAAAAATTTCAGAATTTGATAATATCTAAATTCTAAACAAACTAAGGGGGCGTTTGGTTCTTTCCTAGGAATAGGAATCAGAATGGGAATCATTGTATTGTGGAATAAGAATGGGTATGAACATGGATATCACTCTTAAAAGTAATGTTTGGTTAGTTGTATATCTTCTATCGGAATAAATCAAAGTTTCCTTTTTTACCCTTAAAGAAAAATAAGAGAAAAAATTAGATGTGAGAGAAAGATGAATGTGAGAGAAAAATATGATGAAAGAGAATGATGAGAGAGAAAGTGTGATAAAAAGAATGAAGAGAGAGAAAGTGTGATGAGAGAAAATGAAAAAAGAGAGTGTGATTGGAGAGAGCATGATGAGAGAAAATATGATGTGAGAGAAAGTATGATAGGAGAGAATGAAGAGAGAGAAAATATAGTGAAAAAAATGAGGAGAGAGAGTGTGATGAGAGAGATTGAGGAGAGAGAAAGTATGGTGAGAGAAAAAGAGAATAGTGAATATGATGGGAGAGATTGAGGAGAGAGAAAATATGATGAGAGAGAACGTGTGTTGAGGAAAAAAGGAGTAAGTGTGATAAGAGAGATTGAGGAGAGAGAAAGTATGATGAGAGAGAAAGTGTGATGAGAAAAAAGAGAAAAGAGAGTGTGATGGGAGAGATTGAGGAAAGAGAAAGTATGATGAGAGAGAAAGTATGATGAGAGAGAAAGTGTAATGAGGAAAAAAAGAAGGAAGAGAGTGCGATGGAAGAAATTGAGGAGAGAGAAAGTATGATGAGAGAGAAAGTGTAATGAGAAAAAAAGAGGAAAGAGAGTATGATAGGAGAGATTAAGGAGAGAGAAAGTGTGTGATAAAATGATGAGAGAGAAACTATGATGAGAGATAAAATATAATGAGAGAGAATAAGGAGAGATAAGTGATATGAAAGAAAAAAATGAATAAATATATTTTGATATTTGATATTAATGGAGAAAATTTTAGTTTTAAGCAAGGGTATTTTTGGAATAAGGGAATATTTTGATTGATGAAAATAGGGTAATGACTCATTGAAGGGGAGGTACATGAGAATGAGTTATTACCCAATTTCAAGGATTCATTCCCTTATTTGCATTCTTATTCCTATAATCCAAACATTAACAATGGGAATCAATGATTCCCATTCCCATTCCCCACTCCTATTACCCTAAACCAAACACCCCCTAAGTACAAGAAAGTTCAAGCCAAACTCAAATTCATAATAAAAAAAAAAATCAAATTGAATATGTTTGAATGTCACTCTAATCAAATTGTTCTAATATTTGAATAATTTTGATTATTTTAAATTTAATTTAATTTAATAATTAAAATAAAAAATCGGATACTGAATTAAAAAAAATAATTTTGATGAATATTAAAATAATTTTAATTATTTATCTCAAATCATATTTTTGAGATATGACTATTTTAAAATCAGTTCATTTTTTATTAGGAGGGCGCCGTAAAGTAGCGATTTTCCCAAATTACCCTCGAACGGCGCCGCCCCCTCCTTATCACCGGCGCCTGAGAGCCGGAGATTCGGCTGGAAGAGTTGTTGGGTGGGAGCCGATGGAAGAGTGGGAGTGGCGCGGTAGCAGTCCACTTCGATCTCCTCGCCGACTCCGTCAAATCCGCCCTCCTGCCGGTGGATCGCCGAGTAATCCTTCTGGGTTCACCTCGCTGCTGCCTGGGCCGCCTTCCTACTCTGCGTCTCTGTCGTCTCCGCCAATCGATTTACTTCCTGGCCCTGTTCGTGGCGCTCGGCTTCGCCGCCAGTGTTGAAGATGCTGCTGCTGCAGATGCCAAGGCAGCCGATGCAGATCGATGCGACGAATAGCCGGAATCTGAGTCAGAAGTTGGGGCCGGCGAAGAGGCGAACCTGCCGCAAAAAGGGTACCGAGGGCCACCGCGTGCGTTGATGATGAGACGGGGGTGCCGGATGGAGGTAATTTGAGAAAATTTGATAATTTTGGGGTGCCCTTTGTTAATTTTTGATAATTTGGGACGCCCTTTTCTTCTCTGTTAAGGCGGCGGCGGCGGCGGCTTCCATTGCACGAAGCACCACTTCCGGAATATTTTGTCGGGCGGTATCCTCCTCGTCCCTGCCTCGCTCGCATCGCATCGCATCTCAAGTGAAGGATGCTTCAGTTCCCTGCGTTCATGGGGCAGATGACGTCCCCTCCACTCATCCCCACTTCTACCCTGCTCCCCGTCGCTGCCCACGCCCACAGCGATGACGAATCTCTCGCCGTCTTGGAAGCCGAGCTTGAAGAAAAGGCAATCTTTCCTATTTTTATGCTTCCTCCCATCATATCTTTCTTCCTTTCTCTTCGTTCTCGAATCTAGGGTTTCTGATTTCGAGTTTTTATTGACCAAATATTCTGATAGCATTTGGTACGGATTCTCACCTGATGATTATGGCTAATTTTGATCCTCTAATGTGAATGCTTGTCATTCGGAATGGTGCACTGATCACTTTGAGGATCAAGCCTTTTGATTTCTTAGGTTTTGCAGTGGGTTATCCTTTTAATATGCAAACTACATATTATCATCAACCAATGGGATCTAGAATTGCCAGTATTGTCCCCTTTGTCATCCTAATCGTGGGAATAGGAGGTAGTTTCACTAAGGCCTATCTATGATGACTGTGTGATAAAGTTTGTTCATTTAGTATCCTGGATGCATAAATATCATTATTATTCTTTTCCACTTATCCAGATTGATGAAATCAGGGAATTCTTCTTAGAGATATCTTCTATTAATGTGGTCAAGTATGAAATCAAATTAGATGAAAGTAGTGTACATTGCCTTGACGATGGATACAACTGCTTTTAGATCATTTTTTGTAAGACAATATAGATGGGAAAAAATGTCTTAAAAAACAAGAGTTAGGTTTTTTGTTTTAATAATTAAGGAGGTTTGTGTGTCTTTCTCTTGTTTTGTTTACTAATTGCAAACCATTAGATTAAAACGAATAACTAATGATTTCAAGGGTAGGCATCCAGAAAAATGTGTTTACATTGGGATTTTGAGGATGAGATATTAAAGTTTGTCTATAGGTTGATGTCATATTGTTTAAGGTGATTTTATCAGAAGGTAACCTATGTGCCATTTGGGTAGATTTATCATGATGCTATACTTGTTCTGACTTTATTACTTCTTGAGTTTGATACAAGGTAATATAATATTAATATTCAAATAAATTAGATCAATTTTTGTTCCATCAACTAAAATTTTCTTTGCTTCCCAATCTCCTTCTGCGGTTCTGCCATCCACTCTAATCAATTCAATCTATTGATCACCTTTTTAAACATGTTCATATCATATAGTAGCTATTGCCCAATATCATTCTCACATATAGAATCTTCAAGTGGACCTTCTATTGATAGCAAACCCAACAAAATCAATAGTAGATAAAAACATTAATAATCGGATTTTTATGCATAAAGCAGGCCTGGAACACCTTAGACTAACCATTAGCAAGTGAAGTGACTGTGATCAGCATGTACTTAGAAGCACAAGCTCAGGTAACTAAGAGTCACATCTAGAAACAAGCAAGTGAAGTGACTATGGGACAAAAAATACTTAGGAGCTCGTGTAAAGAGTCATCTAGTCTTAAGAGAACTTTCAGCATGAAGAAATTTCCTGCTAGAATTTGAGATTCACGATGACAATGGTAATTGTATTATAGTCAGTTTCATTTTGCTCTGCTCAAGTCAATGAAGTCCTAAATAGAGAAGTCATCATGTTTGAGTTTGAGATTGAAGATGCTGACTGTTATCTTGTTTGGAGACTCAAGATTCATTCGTGCCATTATAGTACATTTGTTTGTTTCTATAAAGGAAAGAGAAATCATAATAAAATAAACATGAAGTTCCATCCCAATGAAAAACCAAGAAGAAAAGTAAAACTTTTCCAAGGAACTAATAGAATCCAATCAATTTTGTCTGATTTCTAGCTAAATCTTTTGACTGAGATATTTGTGATCTTTTCTTTGTCTTCTGATGGAATAAGATGAGGTTTCCAATTTCACAGTCAAACTACATCATCTATTGACCGATAGAGTTGATTGTGTAGCCAAATCAGAATTAATAATCTAGACTGGAATCAAATGGTCCGCAAACTGTGGTTAAATGACAAAATGACTTAACAAACCAAGTGTAACATCTGTGATGGTAGAAAATGCTTTTTTTGGCTCAAATAGTTCTAGCAGTCACATACCTTCTTGTTGTGCAATAAAAGATAGCCATAATATTGGCAAGACCAGCATTGCATACCTTCACCATGCTAGGGTCGGGGATGGTGCTTCCTATGTTTCTTATTTTCTAGAAGAATTTTGGCTAGATTAAATCTTTGTCTTATTGTTTAGATTATTCATTACTTTCTGCTCTTTCTAGCCAAATTTCTTCTGGAGAAAGTAATCTTTGAATTAATAAATTTAGTACCTGATGATCTACTAGTCCCACAAATGAAGGTTATTGTAGTTCATTAGTTGGTCCTCTCGGGACGGTGCAATAGTTGAGACATGGGTGTTGCCACATTAGATCATGGGATCGAAACTCGACACATCTAAGCATATCTTCCCCCATACCTTGGCCACTACACTAATGGCTAGTAGCCATCTGTAATTTACCTCCTCCCTGTTAACGTAGAGACGTATTAACGAGGGTGCTAGGAATGAGTGAACCACTTTTTATCACATTGTAGTTCATTAGTTGAATTAATAAAGGCAATTAGTTCATTTATATTTCACTTTGTTTATAATTCTCTTTTACCTATTCTCATAAATCTCACATGGAATTTTTTCAAGTAAAGGAAGTTTCACGTTTGCCTTTTTCTCAGTTAATTTGGTAGTCTTCAATCCATTTCAGTGAAAAGTCTTTGCTTACCAAGTGAGTTCTATTTTGTTTTTTCTTCCTTTAGAACTTGGTAGTTGTATAAAAAAGTTTGGCTCAAGATAAGTTAAGGATCATATCCGTCAAAAGCATTATTTATAAGATCTGTGGTTAGACTACGTAATAAGTAGATTATGGATATGTTTTCCATCAGATCTTTGCATCATTGTTATTCTTTTTGGGCGTCATTAAGTTTGTGATTTGACCATCAAAAATATTAATCCCGTTTGGAAGTTGAGTAGATGGATGACCGACGAGATGGTAGGAGTGTTGATGGAGGAAAGACTTCGAGTTGAGAATTACGGACCTTGAGTTGGAAGTTACGAATCTACGCACATCATAGACAGAGCCAACAGGAATGTTAGAGCGAGAACTAGGAAGAGGTCTTTGGTACAGACACTCCAACGCTCAACTCAGAACAGTAGTCAGACGAAAATGGAGAGAAGATGAACAGTAGAATAGTAGTTGTATGTGTGTGTGCGCGTACCTCGTCAACGGAGATAATTCCTTTTTATACCGGTTTTAATAACCTCCGCAATAATGAAGCGTCAGATATATTGGGTGTCAGAATATGTCAGATGATAGAGAATGTACAACAGTCTTCCTCTAGGCGAAGGAAGATTCCATTGCGGGTATATGTCAGAGTAATGAAATATCTTTGGTGAGCAACCGTTATTCTCTGATAGGTTGTTGCGATTCTTTGACAATGTTGTCTCCTAGAGGTATTTTGGCTAGCGTTGTGTCCATCCGAGTTTATGTAGAGAGCCGTACCCATGAGAAGTGGGGAGCTAAGCCTATAGGTCCGGCCTGCTTTAGGACAGCCCAGGTTTATGCTGAGAATCGTTCCTATGAAAAGTGGGGAGCTAAACCCTATATGTCCGGTCGACTCTAGGGCTGCTTTGGTTTATGCTAGGAGTCTTACCCATGAGAGTGGGGAGTTGAGTCCTGTATGTCCAACTGACTCTAAGGTCGCTTGGGTTTATACTGGGAGCCTTGCCCATGAGAAGTAGGGAAATGAATCCCGTATGTCTGATCAACTCTAGGCGCCCAAGTTTATGCTGAGAGTCTTGCTCATGAGATTGGAAAGCTAAGCCCCATATGTCCGGTTGGCTCTAGGGCTGCCCGGGTTTATATTGGGAGCCTTGTCCATGAGAAGTGGGGAGTTGAACCTTATATGCCCTACCGACTTTAGAGTCTCTCGGGTTTATGTTGTGAGTCTTGCTCATGAGAAGTGGAGAACTGAGTCTTGTATGTTTGGCTGACTCTAGGGCCGTTTGGGTTTATGCTGGGAGTCTTGCTTTTGAGAAGTGGAGAGCTAAGCATCGTATGCCCAGATAACTCTATGGCCGTCTGAATTTATGTTGAGAGTCTTGCTCATGAGAAATGGAGAACTGAGCTCCATAAATTTGTTGGAGGTGATTCATTCGGCTATGCACACTCTAACTTCGATTATCACATTTCTTGATTTTGAGTTGCCATATTAGTTTGATTATCGATTCTATAATACCTTTGTGATATTCACGACACGCTGTATCACATATGAAAACAAAGGAAGAAAAAACGTTATTCATCTTCCTATGATTTGTTAATTTGTTTGACTCTGCATTTATCTTCCTCGCAGTTAAGTGAAATTAGGAAGGGGGACGTAAACCAGTCGGTTATCGGTAAAAAAGTCGTCGATAACAAGGAGGAACTGGAAGCTGGTGCAGAAGATGATGATGTGGACAATGTTGGCGACTCAGAAGGCGATGAGTTCGAGCAGGAAACTGGTTGACGCACCACACCTCCTCGTCTCGTTGGGAACCTCAGTTATTTCAGTCTACTTAAGCACTTCCATCGGCAATGTTTAACATTTTAAATCGTAACAGGTGTTTATCGACGTGAAGTTAATGATCAAATTAGAATTTAAATATGCAGGAATTAAAGGACATGCATGCAGAAGCAACACAGGAATTGCTTAATTCACAGAACGTGGAGCCAAAGTTAATGCACACAACTGGTCACAGCATGTATGTTCAGTAGCGCAGAGCAGACAGAGAATCAGAGATACAAGTTCGGAGAAGCAGCAGCATTTGCTCTCCCTGATTCGTCGTCTCCATTTCCACCTATTGATCTTAAAACCCTCAGGCGACCAGCAGGGAACAATCTCTGATCGCCGACAGTCGTAATCATTCCAAATCATAGTCATGCACTAACCGTGCTCCAGCTTCACTCCCTCTGCAAGCAAAGCAAGCCATGGATAGTTGGATACCGAGAGGAGCAGTGACTTATTCTATTGGTTATTCACTGACTATTTTTCCGCACAGGCACGGCCAAGCCCATCAATCAGATGCATGCCGTCCATTCTTTCCCTAGACGCAGTGACAGCTCTTAGCTGGCCTGCATGACATGCTTCATCTCCATCCCTCCTAAGTCGAAAGGTCAAACCTAAACCTACGCGAAGGATTTGCAGGATGTATAGTTTCCATAGAAGAGTGCCTCCGCAAAAGAAGAAATCGCTCGTATCAGTGTCGAACTCAATCTAAGGTCATCATGAAAAAAATAAATTACGGATAATCGAGAGGACAAATAGTGAAAAGAATGAGATACACAGGATCCGAAAATTTACGGACTAACATCTTTATAATTCAACTCACATTTTTAACTGTAAACATAATCACTATTTATCATCTTGAATAATTTTATAAGATTTTCCACAGAAACATGCATTGTGCAAAAAGACGGGTCCCGCTGCCCAGCGGCCCCCTAGGCCTGGCCTCACAGGGATCCTAGGAGGAGGTAAATCAACGGTGAATGCTGGCTCGGATGAAGCGTGATGTCTCCGGAATTTAACACAGTCGGCCCAGATTATTCATCCAGTGCGCGTCCGTGGACCTTCGATCCTACGACTCATTGTGCAAGGATGTCATGCCTTAACTGGTTGATCCAGCCTGCGGGGAGCTCCACAGAAGCATGCATGATTATATGCATGGATGTCTTTAACTTGTACAATAAATTGGAGTTTGGAGGTTTTCGCTTGTTTTAAGCGAAGGAACCTATAAATTATGAAGGTAAAATAATTGAATCGAATAATATGAAAATATTAATATTTAAATTTAAATTTAAAAAATATATTAAAATTATATTCGAAATTCAAAAATATAATTAATTTTTGGTTGGAGATCTATTCGAAATAAAATTAAGTTGTTTAAATTGTTGAAACTTTAATTCGATCATAATTAAATTATAATTTAAAATGACTTAAATGATTTGCGCCCCTGTCGTACCCACGCACAAGATTAATTACTCAACCTGCCGATCCAATTCTACGGTTTTCAAAGTGGGATTAGGATTGATTATTTGAGCCGTTAAATCGGAATAATTAATTTCAGTAATTATTTATGATTAATTTCGTGAGTGGAGCAGTCGGAAACCTCAAACTCCCAATTAATGATCTATTAATTAAATAATTTTCTTCTATAAATATACGTACACTCTCCTACTGCTACGGGAGAAGGCGACGGCGACGACATGGAGGATCATGGCGACGGTGTCCATCCCAACGGACGGAGGAGAGGGGGCTGTGGGAGCAAGGACGGCACGGGTTACCGTGGCGTCCGGCGGCGCCCGTGGGGGCGCTACGCGGCGGAGATCCGCGACCCGAAGTCGAAGGAGCGGCGCTGGCTCGGCACCTTCGACACGGCGGAGCAGGCGGCCTGTGCCTACGACATTGCGGCGCGCGCCATGCGCGGCCTCAAGGCGCGGACTAACTTCCACTACCAACCTCCTATAATCTCCTCCTCCTCCTCCTCCTCCACCGCCGCCGGAGGCCAAACTCCCTCCGCCGCCTCCGCTGCCATTCTTCACTCCTCCGACTGGCCTTGGCCCGACACTTCGCTTCTTCTTCGCGATCTCGCCAACCATTCGATCCTTAATTTCAACGCTTGCCCTTCCTGCTCCCTTCCCTCTTCTCTCCCGAGCCCCAACTTTCTCCCCCATTCCGGCTCAATCACTGCCTCTGCTGCTCCCTCGTACAACTTCAGCACTACTCCGAGTTGGACCGCCGCCGCCGCTCCATCACCACCGCCCGCAGCTACCGAACTCTTCGCCGTCGACGACGAAGGCGATTTCTTCCGCACGGAACCTCCCGGCTCCGGCCTCCTCCAAGAGATCGTCAACGGCTGCCGGAAACAGAGCAAGCGAACCGAAAAACCCCTCCACTCCACCTTCGACAGTAGTTCTTCCATCTGCGACGCTGCCGGCAACTTCCCCATGATCCCTCCGGGCCGCCTCGTCCTCGAGGACATCATCCGGTACCCGGACTTCTTCGAGCTCTCATCCACCAACTCGCACCAAGCTTAATCAAAACACTTCCAATTTCCTTGCACGTACGTCAGCGATGGAAGAACAAGGCGCATGATATCTGTATAATTAGAAGTTCTTAGGCATGCATGAAATTGCATGGTGAAGTTTGAATCTGTGTGTGCAGGTAGAACAGAATATGTTTGAGTTGACAAAAATCAAAGATGGTTAATTAATTTCTTGTCAAATCACAAGGTCAATTTGTGGCATCAGTTGCACTGTTTCCCAAGATGGTTTTTTTGCTGAACAGGGCCAACATCCATATCTCTACTGTCACAGGAGAGAACACACAATTGAAGGAAAGGAGACTAGCATAATTAGCGTTTCCATGACTTTATTAATTACAATCACGGGACGTAATTAGTGCCAAATGATGAATTAGGATGAAGGTGATGATAACTGATCACATGGTATTAGTGGGTGATTAGTGCAGAATATTTTGGTGTTGACAGCTTGATGTTTTTGCAGAGGTTATTTAAAGCTAGGGCAGAGTTTGTCTGGCCTTTTTCTCTTTCCAGGTATTTGTTCATCGTGCAGTACAAGTAGGGCCGCTGCTTGCTCCTTGCATGAGGCTGCAGTGTCAATGGACTCAGGCCTCATATTTTTTAGGACTCATTTTTTTAGAGTTTGTGTTAATGAAAATTAATAGATTAATAGGCCCATATTCTACAATCCACTTAACTTATTTACCTAATACCTATATGTTTTATTTAAAAAAAAACGTGTCTTTTCCTCTGCGAAAGCCTTTAGTTCTGCAAAAAAGCTTGCCGAGTTGCCGAAACCCTTTAGCTCTGTAAAAAAGCTCGTAAATTCTCTCTTTGCCATTCGTACTTCCAATTTTGAGAATTTTTAACTGCTACACACGGTGAGTGCTCCTCCATCTCTCCACGTTAATTAATGTGCAAAAAATTATTTTGATGATTTATTTATTAGGTTGTCAAGTGTACAAAGTTTTTGCTTCGTGTGCCCTAACATACTGCATACCAAAGATCTATATGGTTGAAATTTCAATAAGATTGGTTTTTAGAACGACGCAAATATATGCTAGCTGCCTAGATTTAAGTGATGACGATTTTCATGTTGGATTAGGTTATTAGGTATTTAGGTTGCAAGATTGGGTTTTTTTAATGTAGTTTAATTTTCCTTTTAATTTGAAGGATTGATTATTGGTCTTTGAAGTAAAATAGTAAATATTCATCTATTTCTTATTGATTTTTCATTAATTTGATGGTTGGTCGTTGGTTTGTATGGATCCTTGTCAGGTGAAGGCAATTCTTCAGTGTTCGTTTTTCCTTGAATTGCTTTTAATTTATTTAATTTGCTACTTTGGAGTGTTTGAGCTTTTCATCATAAATTCAAAATTAGTGTAGAGAACTTAATCAAATTGTAAAACCTACTGTCTACACTCTATAGGTTAGTATATATAATATATGAAATCTTTCTTTGTACCTCTTGCTTAAATTATGATGCTGAAATTAATTTGTAGATTTTAGAATTGAGAAATTTTATAGTGAATTAATATTCTGAAATTAATTTTTAGATTTTGGAATTGGATAACCACCAACTTAGTATTGTGTAGAATATGTGAATTGTAATTTTGTGTTATAGGAAATTTGTGTATTTATATCAATATGAATATATATATGTCTTAACTTAACTAAACTTGAGCATTTATCTGAAACTTGAAATTATATTTTCTTTGTTTGTTAAGCAAATTCATATACCATGCCTCCCAAGTACATGTCTGGATATCAAAAGGAGAAAAGAAAGCTGAGAATAGAATCATTAATTCAAAGTCAAACTGGAGATATCAATAAGTACTTTACTCCCAATCTTGTAGAAAGTAAAATATGTGACTAAAAATTTGTTGAAAAACGAAGAGGATATGGGATTAAATGATGATGATAAAGTGCTTGAACCTGTCAATATGGATGAAATTGTTAACAATAATAATGAAGAGGTTCTTGAATCTCTCATTGTAGATGAATCTATTTTTTTTGAGAAAGATGATGAGCAAGTTCAACATGAAACTTTAAGTCAAGAGACTTGTTCTGATGATCCAGGAAAGTGGGATAACATTGATAAAAAAAGTAGAGACTTTTTAGTGGAGAGAGGTCCAAAGAGAGATGCTTGTACGTTGTTTCCAAAAGATAGTACCAACAGACATTTTAATGTATTGCATTATAAAAGAATTTTGTCAAACGGGGAGGAAAATGATAGAAGATGGCTATTATATTCAATTTCTTTAGACAAAATTTTTTGCTTTTGTTGTAAACTGTTCAAAAAGCAAAAGCACAAGATTGGTACTCAATTAGCTAATGAAGGATACAACGACTGACATAATTTCAGTCGTTGTCTTACATCCCATGAAGCGAGTAAGGAGCATATGGAATGTATGACTGATTGGCTTGAATTAGAAAGAAGGTTGCAAAAGAATCAGACAATTGATGCAAGAGCACAGGTACAATTGAACAAAGAAAAAGAACACTGGAAACATGTGTTACATAGGATAATTGCTATTGTGCAAAGACTAGCAAAAAATAACTTGGCCTTTAGAGGAAGTTGTGAGAAGCTTTATGTTGAAAACAATGGTCTCTTTCTGCAAATGGTTGAAATGATTGCTGAGTTTGATCCAATAATGAATGAGCACCTTCGGCGTATTAAAGACCATGAAACTTATACTACATATCTCGGTAGCAGAATTCAAAATGAATTGATAGAAATGTTGGCAGGTGAGGTAAGAAAGAAATTACTTGCAAAAGTCAAAAAGACAAAATACTTTTCAGTCATCTTAGATTGTACTCCAGATATTAGTCATAAGGAGCAAATGTCTCTTGTCATAAGGTGTTTGGATGAGTCAGAAAATTCAACAAAAGTGAAAGAATACTGGATAGAATTTTTAGAGGTGGATGACACTTCTGTGCTTGGACTTTTTACGCATCTTAAGGATGCTTTAATCCATCTTGAGCTTGATATTGATGATATACGAGGTCAAGGATATGACAACGGATCTAACATGAAAGGGAAACACAAAGGTGTACAAAGAAGGTTGCTTGAAATAAATCCCAGAGCCTTTTATACTCCTTGTGGTTGTCATAGCCTTAATTTGACATTATGTGATATGGTGAACTGTTGTCCTCAAGCTATGTCATTTTTTGGAGTAATACAACGCATTTATACATTATTCTCCTCTTCTATGAAGAGATGGAGAATTTTTAAAGATCATGTAAAGGGTTTGACAGTTAAGTCATTGTCACAAACACGCTGGGAAAGTCATGTTGAGAGCGTGAAACCTATAAAAGAACAAACTGTCCAAATTAGAGATGCTTTACTTGACTTAACAAATGATATTGAAGATCCCAAAACAAAAAGTGAAGCAGAGTCCTTGGCATTATATGAACTTGAGAAGTATGAATTCTTACTTGGTGTGGTCATTTGGTATAAGTTGTTATTCACAATTAACACTGTGAGTAAATTTCTTCAATCCGAAAATATGGATATTGATGTTGTTATCAAACTCTTGCAAGGAATTATTATATTTCTTGAAGAGTATAGAGAATCTGGTTTTGATAAGGCAATGGTTGAAGCTAAAGAAATGGCAAGTGAAATGGGCATTGAAGCAGTATTTCGAGAAAAGCGAGTTGTTCGTAGAAAAAAACAATTTAATGAAAGTAGTAGTACAGAAATAGCATTGTCAGCAGAGGAGTCCTTCACAGTTAACTACTTTCTCTTTATAGTTGATCAAGCTCATTCATCTATTGAGTTTCGATTTGCACAATTTAAAAAATATCAAGAAATATTTGGCTTTCTATTCAATGTGGAGAGGTTACAATGTTCTGATGATGAAAGCTTGTTGAGGTCTTGCAAGAATCTTGAAAGTTCTCTTGCACATAATGGTTGTTCTGACGTTAATGGAGATGATTTGTTTTCAGAGTTAACATTTTTAAAGTGCTCTTTACCAGAGGAATCAAAATCAGCTATTGATGTATTAGATTATTTGAAAAAGATGGATGGTTGTTTTCCAAATGCTCATGTTGCTTACAAAATCTTGCTGACAATACCAGTTACAGTAGCAAGTGCAGAAAGAAGTTTCTCAAAGTTGAAGCTTATTAAAACTTTTCTTCGATCGACCATGTCACAAGAAAGATTGAATGGGCTAGCTATGTTATCAATTGAAAAAGAAATTATTGAACAACTTGATTATACAGACTTGATTAATATTTTTGCCGCCAAAACTGTAAGGCGAGTTGTCTTTAACTGACAATTTTCAATATGTTTGTCATTACTATTTAGTTATGATTGAAATATTTAGACTATTGTACATGGTATTGTATTGTATTGTATTATATATTGTCTTTAAATTTGTTGATTTAATTCAAAAAAAAAATCACTATAAAGTAGCATGATTAATATAGGGGCCTGTTTTCTAAGTTAGACTCAGACCAAAAAATTAGTAGGATCGGCCCTGAGTACAAGTAGAAAAGTTGGGAAGAACATGCAGATTTAATTACAGTAAATTTTGTTCGTTATAATCTGCCAAGCTAGAAATGGGTCAGAAATGAATTGAAGTATATATATATATAATTAATATATAAATATAATATTATTAAAATATTTTTAATAATAATTTATAAAATATATTTTAATTGATCAGATTTTAATTATTTAGCATTATCTTTAAAATTAATTGTTTCATTATTTTTTTTGTTTGATGCATTGGTTGACTACTGACTAGCATGCTGTTAATGCAATCTTACAGTTGATTTGGTAACGTAGATATTTAATTTTAAAATTAATTAATAGTGATGATTATTGATTACTAAAGTAAATTTAAAATTAAATTTAGAAATGCAAGTGAGGAGTATCCAATAATCTAATATCCTAGATTTTTTTATAATACTAAAAAAAATATCCTATAATATGTTATAGTTGAAAATTAAATTATAAGTGTTTGAGTGTGCATATACACTAACGGTGTTGCCTGAGGGCATCTTCTCAATGGTTGTATATATAAACTCAAATTCTTTTCCGTTATTATTCTATTTGATTAATTATTACAAATCAATGATTTTTGTGTAAGGGTCATTAACATGATATAGAAGTTATTTCGGGACGGTCTAGTAGCTAGCGTATAAAGTATTATCATCATAAGATCTGGGTTCGAATTTTACCATAGCCGAGGTGAATACCTCCTTCATACGTCAGTCATTATTCCAAAGGCTAGTAGTCACTCATGATTTATCTCCTTTGTATTGATCCTGGGATAGGTTGGCGGGGATACTGAGAGCGAGCGTAGTCGTCTTTTGTCACCATTAACATAATATAGAAAAATATAGTAAAAATGTATTTGCCAATATTGAATAGGGTTTAGAGCAACAATAAAAACATTATCGAGATTACTCGAGGAATACGATTTGATTCTCTACTAAGACTGTTGGTTGCTACTCGGAAAGCCTAGAGGTTCCACTGTACAAAAATTTTGTACAAAGGTCTGAACCTTTTCCTAGCTACCATGTGTTCTTTTAAATTAAATTTTGGATCGCCTGCGGAACTTAACACGTTTGATCCAAAACTTAATCTATTTGTTCTTTTAGGTTTTGACTTGGGTCTCCTGCGGAACTTAACACGTTCGACCCAAATCACCTTAAGTTATTAATTCCATTAAATATTAATTTCCATAATCAGTTCCCAGTACTGACGTGGCGAGGCACATGACCTTCTTGGATATGGGAGCAACCACCACCGACTAGACAAAACCTTTTATAGAAAGCTAATATTTAATTTCCTAAAATAACTTTAGGTTAACCGAAAAGAACAATCAAATCACAAGGAAAAGAAAAAACAAAAGAACACAACATCGAAAAAATATATTCGAAATTCTAGAATCGTAAGCCTCTTGTATTTGGTATTATTTCCATAAATAACTAGTATGATACGGAAAGAAAAATTACTAGTTATACCTTGTAGAAAAACCTCTTGATCTTCTACCGTATTCCACTTCTAATCTCGGACGTTGTGTGGGCAACGATCTTCCAAGATGAGAAACCACCAACCACCTTCTTCTCCTCCTAGCTAGGTTCGGCCACAAAAAATAAAGCTTCACCAAGGAAGAAGAAAAAACACCAACCAAGCTCCAAGAGATGCAAGCTTTCTCTCCTTCTTCTTCTTCTTCTCCAAGTAGTATCCGGCCTCCACAAGAGCTCCAAGCAATAGAGAATTTCGGCCACCACAAAGAGGAAGAAAGGGAGAAGATGTTGGCCGGCCACACCAAAGAATAGGAGAGGGAGAATAATAGAGATTGTTCACCATAAAGCCTTCTCTACCCCCTCTTTTATAATCCTTGGTCTTGACAAATAAGGAAATTTAATTAAAAACTTCCTTAATTCTTTTGCCATGAAAAGGAAAAATTTATTTATTTAAAACAATTTTCCTTTTCTCAATTTACATGGCCGGCCACCCCAAAGCTACAAACAAGGAGAGTTTTAATTAATTAAAACTTCCTAATTTGTCTCCAGAAATTTATAAAATTTCTTCAATAATTTAATCCCTTCATGATTGGTTTATAAAAAGGAAATTTAAAAATCTTTCTTTTAAACATGTGGATAAAAAGAAAGTTATCTCTAAAATTAAAATCTCTTTTAATCTACAAATAAGGAAAGATATCAAATCTTTTCTCAATCTTTTGTAGAAACTAATAAAAGAGAATTATTAATTTTAAACTTTCTTTAAATCATGAACATGGTTAA
Source organism: Zingiber officinale (assembly GCF_018446385.1). Taxonomy (NCBI): domain Eukaryota; kingdom Viridiplantae; phylum Streptophyta; class Magnoliopsida; order Zingiberales; family Zingiberaceae; genus Zingiber; species Zingiber officinale. The sequence continues at coordinate 99,172,340 of NC_055988.1, read as the reverse complement.
AAGGAAAGTTTTCTTAAAATTTAAAATCCTCCTTTAATCAACAAATAAGGAAAGATTTCAAATTTTAAACTCTCTTTTAAACATGTAGATGATTTACAAATAAGGAAAGTTTTTACCAAAAATTAAAACTATCCTTTTAATCTACAAATAAGGAAAGAGATTAATCTCTTCTCTTAATCTTTTGTAGAAAGTTATAAAAGGAAATTTTTAATTTTTAAACTCTCTTTTAAAATCATGATATCCACATAAGAAATAATTTTAATAAAAATCCTTTTAATATTCTAGTGGCCGGCCACCTAAGCTTGGGACCCAAGCTTTGGCCGGCCACCTACTTGACTCATCCACTTGGTCTTGGCCGGCCCTAGCTTGGGTTCCAAGCTAGCTTGGCCGACCCCATTGGATGGGTAAGAAGGTGGGTATGCGGTGGGTAAATCTCTATATACTAGAGGCTACGATAGGGACCGAGAGGAGGAATTGGTTTTGGTCTCCTGATGAAATTAAGCATCCCGTGTTCGCCCCAAACACACAACTTAATTTCATCAATAATAATTCATTCCACTAAAGAACTATTATTGAACTACCGCACCAATCCCAAATTACATTTTGGGCTCCTTCTTATTATGAGTGTGTTAGTCTCCCTGTGTTTAAGATAACAAATGTCCACTAATTAAGTAAGTTACTGACAACTCACTTAATTAATATCTAGCTCCAAGAGTAGTACCACTCAACTTCATCGTCATGTCGGACTATGTCCACCTGCAAGGTTTAACATGACAATCCTTATGAGCTCCTCTTGGGGACATTCTCAACCTAGATTACTAGGACACAGTTTCCTTCTATAATCAACAACACACACTATAAGTGATATCATTTCCCAACTTATCGGGCTTATTGATTCATCGAACTAAATCTCACCCATTGATAAATTAAAGAAATAAATATCAAATATATGTGCTTGTTATTATATTAGGATTAAGAGCACACACTTCCATAATAACTGAGGTCTTTGTTTCTTTATAAAGTCAGTATAAAAGAAACGACCTCTAATGGTCCTACTCAATACACTCTAAGTGTACTAGTGTAATTATATAATTAAGATAAACTAATACCTAATTACACTACGACCTTCCAATGGTTTGTTCCTTTCCATTATGGTCGTGAGCTACTGTTTATAATTTATAAGGTACTGATAACATGATCCTCTGTGTGTGACACCACACACCATGTTATCTACAATATAAATTAATTGAACAACTTCATTTATCATAAATGTAGACATTTGACCAATGTGATTCTTATTTCTATATAAATGTTTATACCAAAAGCTAGGCTTTTAGTATACACTCTAGCAATCTCCCACTTATACTAAAAGACTAAGCTGCCATATCTGCTGCCATACATCTGATTCTCATCCCTTCAACATGCCCATCAAAAGCACTTGCCTTAAGGACCTTAGTGAAAGGATCTATAGGTCATCACCTGATGCAATCTAGGCGGCAACAACTTCTCCTCGTTTATACGATTCCTCGTATTGGGTGGTACTTGCGTTCTATTGTGTTTACTTGCCTTATAGACTTATGGTTTCTTCGAGTTTGCTACTGCACCAACATTATTACAATAAATTGTAATAATTTTTGGACAAACCAGAAATCATATCTAAGTCCATCTTGAGGTTATTGAGTCATTCAGCTTTTATGGCTACCTCAGAGGCTTGTCATATACTAAGCTTCTATGGTGGAGTCCAGAAAAACACCTATGCTTATCACTCTTCCATAGTTATGACTTTACCTCCTAAAGTAAACACAAAACCCCGAGGTTGACTTATTATTGTCCCTATCCGATTGGAAGTCAAAATCCATGCAACCCACAAGGACTAAATTAACTGCCTTGTAAGCTAGCATATAATCTCTAGTGCCTCTAAGGTACTACAATATATGCTTTACTGCAGTCCACTGTCCTTGTCCAGGGTTACTTTGATATCTGCTAACTATGTCCTTGGCAAAACAGATTTCTGATCTCATGCATAGCATACATTAGGCTTCCAACAGCCGTAGCATAAAGAACTACCTTTATTTCCTTTATCTCCTTTGATGTCTACAGAGACATATCTTTAGATAAAGTTACTCCATCTTGAAAAGGTAAGAAACCTTTCTTGGAGTTTTGTATGCTTAAAACGAGCAAGGATTTTTCCGATGTATGAAGCTTAGGATAAGTAAAATATTCTTTTCTTGCGATCCCTTATTACTTTGATCTCAAGAATATATACATTCTCCCAAGTCCTTTATATCGAATTGTTTGGACAACCATACCCTTACTTCTGACAACATTTTGATATTATTTCCAACTACCAAAAATGTTATCTGAGTATAGTACAAGAAATATCACCACGTTTCCATCACATCTTTTGTATACACAAGACTTATCCGGTTACTAAATCCATAGATCTGGATTACTTTGATAAACCGGATGTTCCAAGACCTTGAAGCTTTGCCTCAGTCCATACACTGATTGAGCTTACACACAAGATGCTCTTAGCCCTTTGCAATGAACCCTTCTGGTTGCTTTATATGTATGTTTTCTTCAAGACTTCCATTAAGGAATGTTGTCTTGACATCCATTTGCCAAATAGATAAAAGAATGCGGATAGACTTAAGCATGGCTACCAGTGAAAAAGTTTCCTTTTTCATCTAGCCTTGCTTTGAAAGTTTCTACCTTCCTGTCTATCCCTCTTTTCCTAATATAGACCTTTTTACACCAAACGGCTTTTACACCATTTGGTGATTCTACAAGCTTCCAGATTTTATTAGAATACATATATTCTAATTCTATTATTCTTTACTTTTTGCCAAGATGCTGCATCTTTATCTTGGAGTGCTTCATCATATGACCGGAGATTAGGTTCATGTCCTCCAGGGATCGAGTCCAAAAACTCTCCCAAAACATGAATCTTTTTAGGTTGCCTGACAACCCTCCCACTACGACAAGGCACTTACTGCAATTGTGTATCATTTGTGATACGTGTTGCAGTTTTCTTGTGGTATCTCATCTTGTACAGTTGGTACTAGGTTAGACATGTCCTTTACAAATTTAGTTATGGGCACGTGGTTCATTATATAGTCCTTTTCTAAAAAATCAGTTATTGATGCTAACAATGACCTTCTGATTTTTAAGACTATAAACCTACTTTTGTTTATCTAGGATAACTTACAAACAAGTGAACTCCTATCCAACTTATCATTGTCTCTCTTTAACATATGTGCTGGATTACCCGAATCCGAATATGCTTCAAAATAGGTTTTCACCTATTCAGCAATTCTATATGAGTAGAGAGTTCTAACTTGGAAGGTACTATGTTCACTTTCGTTTTCAGAGTTTATCCTTAAAACTAATTTGATAATTTTCTGAATAACTCATCATCTATCTAATTATTCCATAAGAGTCCTTTACCTTCTTTCTACTACACCATTCTGTTGGGGTGTACCAGATGCAGTTAGTTGGGATTGAAATCCAACTTCTGATAAGTGACTCCTAAAATCTCTCAAGAGGTACTTGCCACTACGATCTTCCATAGTGACTTTTTACTTTAACATTTCTCCGCATCAACCTTGTACTCTTTGAACTAATCAAAGTACTCAATCTTGCGGTACATTAAGTAAATTTATTTGTATCTTGAATAGTTGTCTATAAAATAGACAAAATATTCAATACTACCTCTTGTCTGGATAGTCATAGGATCACACAAATCAGAATGAACTGTTTTCAACATATCTTTGACTCCATACCCCTTGGACTTAAAAGCTTCTTGGTTATTTTCCTTCCAAGTAAGACTCGTAAGTTGGAAAGATTCCCACTACTAATGAACCCAAAAGTTCATCAGCTACCAATGAATCCTACTCAAGTATAACCTAGCTTTAGATGCCAAAGATATAATTAGTTCATTTCCGAAGGTTGCTTTCTCTTAAAATTAGAAGATGTGTTATTAATTTTCATTTGTTGCATCGTAGGAGTTATTGGATTATAAATTGTCAACCATCATACCAGAATAGATAATTTCCCTATTTTTCTTGATAACAACCTTGTTATCAAAATAGACACAATATCTATAATAGTTTAGAAACTGAAATCAGGTTCTTTCTAAACTTGGTACGTAAAGACAATTACTTAAAATCCATATTTTATTCTTATCAAAAGATAAACATCTCCCACTGCAACAGCTACCACTTTTACAGTAGTGCCCATGTGGACGGTGATTTACCTTTCATTTAGTTGTCGGGTTTCTTGGAACCCTGCAATGTATTGCAGACATGATTAATGGCATCTTGTATCTACACTCCAGGTTCTGGTAGATAACACCACTAGACATGTTTCAACTAATGAATTAAATACACCTAAATTGTTCTTAGTTCTTAGAAGACAGTCTACCTTAATGTCCAAGTCCTATTTCCAATCATTACAATTGGGACTACTAAGTCTTTTCTATAGTATGACTACTAGGGAATTGACAAATATTTAAATCCTAAGAATCAAAAAAAAAAAAAAATATTTGGTCAAGATCAACTCCTTAAAAATCCCATGAATTTTGTATGCCACGTTAGTGTGGACGTATACAAAATCAAAGAGGAGATTTTATCCATTAATTTTATTATCTTGTCAACTTTACTTTATGACGAATAAAATTAATAGTTGATCTGTCTTTGATCAAATATTTGGTCAAAAACTTTTGAAAAATATTGATTCCTCAAACAATATTATTTAAATTCACCAACACCTCAAACACCGTGAATTTTGCATGCCACGTTAGTGTGGACGTATACAAATTCAACATTTGTAAAAGGAGGGTTTTAACCGATTAATTTTATTATCTTGTCAACCTAACTTTTTGACAAATAAAATTAATAGTTAGTATCATTTGGTCACACAAATAATAGCAGTGACTCCGATGGGGAGGATACTATTAAATGTGTCTAAGTGTATACCATTACTTGACACTAAGTCCATTAATAAGATTATGCCCCTTCCGTTGGGGAAGATCACACGCTCTTAATTAACTTCCTATAGTCATCCAAAAATGGAAGTCTGTTCTAGTGATCCACAAACAAGCTCATCCGTTATGGAGGAAGGCACTCAGAGCCAACGCGCAAGCTTGTTTGCATCACTTACAAACCAGTAATGGAGACCATGGGATTTACTTAAAAATCCCTCTCCCACTTAGTTATTTATAAATGAGGAATTTTAACTATGCTAGCCTACTAAATATGTAAACTAACATGCACACACAGCATAATATAAAAGCAATAAATAGAAAATCTAATTTTCAACTATTATGACTTTTATCTCTAGTTGTTCTCCGTGTGTTGTCATCCCAAGCTGCTGCCATATTTGGCCACCGCCACCGGGTCTAGCTGTCACATCCATCTCTGCGCCTCTGGTCCTCAGAAGGTTCCACGCTTTGCAAGATTCGATCCGCGACATAAATAAAATTTTACATTTTGATCCTATATTCCATAAAAGGAATGTACATGTATCTAGATCAAAAATAAAATCCTAATAAAACTAAATACAGCTCCTGTTGTATTTTATAATACAATCATGCACATACAATAAAATGCCCTTGACATGTCCAAGGGTCCAATCACACACATAATAACTATAAGCCATAATAGTTGGATCCTGCATCCACAAAGTTAGCACATCCTACTATTATCCTGCCTAAATTATGTATGACATGTGCATGATTAAACTAATACCAAATACACAGAGGCAAAACCCTCGCTCTGATACCAATTGTTGGTTGCTACTCGGAAAGCCTAGAGGTTCCACTGTACAAAAATTTTGTACAAAGGTCTGAACCTTTTCCTAGCTACCATGTGTTCTTTTAAATTAAATTTTGGATCGCCTGCGGAACTTAACACGTTTGATCCAAAACTTAATCTATTTGTTCTTTTAGGTTTTGACTTGGGTCTCCTGCGGAACTTAACACGTTCGACCCAAATCACCTTAAGTTATTAATTCCATTAAATATTAATTTCCATAATCGGTTCCCAGTACTGACGTGGTGAGGCACATGGCCTTCTTGGATATGGGAGCAACCACCACCGACTAGACAAAACCTTTTATAGAAAGCTAATATTTAATTTCCTAAAATAACTTTAGGTTAACCGAAAAGAACAATCAAATCACAAGGAAAAAAAAACAAAAGAACACAACATCGAAAAAATATATTCGAAATTCTAGAATCGTAAGCCTCTTGTATTTGGTATTATTTCCATAAATAACTAGTATGATGCGGAAAGAAAAATTACTAGTTATACCTTGTAGAAAAACCTCTTGATCTTCTACCGTATTCCTCTTCTAATCTCGGACGTTGTGTGGGCAACGATCTTCCAAGATGAGAAACCACCAACCACCTTCTTCTCCTCCTAGCTAGGTTCGGCCACAAAAAATAAAGCTTCACCAAGGAAGAAAAAAAAACACCAACCAAGCTCCAAGAGATGCAAGCTTTCTCTCCTTCTTCTTCTTCTTCTCCAAGTAGTATCCGGCCTCCACAAGAGCTCCAAGCAATAGAGAATTTCGGCCACCACAAAGAGGAAGAAAGGGAGAAGATGTTGGCCGACCACACCAAAGAATAGGAGAGGGAGAATAATAGAGATTGTTCACCATGAAGCCTTCTCTACCCCCTCTTTTATAATCCTTGGTCTTGGCAAATAAGGAAATTTAATTAAAAACTTCCTTAATTCTTTTGCCATGAAAAGGAAAAATTTATTTAATTAAAACAATTTTCCTTTTCTCAATTTACATGGTCGGCCACACCAAAGCTACAAACAAGGAGAGTTTTAATTAATTAAAACTTCCTAATTTGTCTCCAGAAATTTATAAAATTTCTTCAATAATTTAATCCCTTCATGATTGGTTTATAAAAAGGAAATTTAATAAATTAAAATCTTTCTTTTAAACATGTGGATAAAAAGAAAGTTATCTCTAAAAATTAAAATCTCTTTTAATCTACAAATAAGGAAAGATATCAAATCTTTTCTCAATCTTTTGTAGAAACTAATAAAAGAGAATTATTAATTTTTAAACTTTCTTTTAAATCATGAACATGGTTAAAAAGGAAAGTTTTCTTAAAATTTAAAATCCTCCTTTAATCAACAAATAAGGAAAGATTTCAAATTTTAAACTCTCTTTTAAACATGTAGATGATTTACAAATAAGGAAAGTTTTTACCAAAAATTAAAACTATCCTTTTAATCTACAAATAAGGAAAGAGATTAATCTCTTCTCTTAATCTTTTGTAGAAAGTTATAAAAAGAAATTTTTAATTTTTAAACTCTCTTTTAAAATCATGATATCTACATAAGAAATAATTTTAATAAAAATCCTTTTAATATTCTAGTGGCCGGCCACCTAAGCTTGGGACCCAAGCTTTGGCCGGCCACCTACTTGACTCATCCACTTGGTCTTGGCCGGCCCTAGCTTGGGTTCCAAGCTAGCTTGGCCGGCCCCATTGGATGGGTAAGAAGGTGGGTATGCGGTGGGTAAATCTCTATATACTAGAGGCTACGATAGGGACTGAGAGGAGGAATTGGTTTTGGTCTCCCGATGAAATTAAGCATCCCGTGTTCGCCGAAACACAATTTCATCAATAATAATTCATTCCACTAAAGAACTATTATTGAACTCGCACCAATCCCAAATTACATTTGGGCTCCTTCTTATTATGAGTGTGTTAGTCTCCCGTGTTTAAGATAACAATGTCCACTAATTAAGTAAGTTCGACAACTCACTTAATTAATATCTAGCTCAAGAGTAGTACCACTCAACTTCATCGTCATGTCGGACTATGTCCACCTGCAGGGTTTAACATGACAATCCTTATGAGCTCCTCTTGGGGACATTCTCAACCTAGATTACTAGGACACAGTTTCCTTCTATAATCAACAACACACACTATAAGTGATATCATTTCCCAACTTATCGGGCTTATTGATTCATCGAACTAAATCTCACCCATTGATAAATTAAAGAAATAAATATCAAATATATGTGCTTGTTATTATATTAGGATTAAGAGCACACACTTCCATAATAACTGAGGTCTTTGTTTCTTTATAAAGTCAGTATAAAAGAAACGACCTCTAATGGTCCTACTCAATACACTCTAAGTGTACTAGTGTAATTATATAGTTAAGATAAACTAATACCTAATTATACTACGACCTTCCAATGGTTTGTTCCTTTCCATTATGGTCGTGAGCTACTGTTTATAATTTATAAGGTACTGATAACATGATCCTCTGTGTGTGACACCACACACCATGTTATCTACAATATAAATTAATTGAACAACTTCATTTATCATAAATGTAGACATTTGACCAATGTGATTCTTATTTCTAGATAAATGTTTATACCAAAAGCTAGGCTTTTAGTATACACTCAAACAAAGACATGTTCTGGCCTAAATATCGTAGATGGTTAAGTCACCGGCCAACGAATTTAGACGGACCGCATGACTCCTAGGGGATGCCAACAAGGTGTTGGGACCGATGTGCCCGCTAGAGGAGGGTGAATAGCGGCTCGTCGCGCTTGCGTCGGTTTGCTTCGTCTTGATAATGTGCAGCGGAATATAAAGACACTAACACTCACAACGCTGACAACTAGAATTTACTTGGTATCCACCTCAAGATGAGGTGACTAATCCAATGATCCACACACGACACGCTATCTCCACTATGAATAACTCCTTCTCGGTCGCAGCCGGAGGCGGAGAAGCCTCTTACAACCTCACACAACAATACACACAAAAATACAAGAAGAAGAAATACAAATACACGTAAAGGCATTCTCTTCTTGCTTACTTGTGCTTGTTGTTGCCTCTTGAACCTTGAGAGAACACTCCCAAGAGCCTTCAAGAACTAGCGGTGAAGATCGGAGAAAGTCGTTGAAGATCGCTGTAAGCTCGCAGGAAACAAATTGCAAAAGATCTACAGAGAAAACGCTCCGCCAAGGCTTTAAACAGTGCTCCCAATCGATCCAATCCATTCCCAATCGATTGCCATGTCAACACCACTCCATTGCAGTCGGTCATCACCTGCATCCTACCCAACGGTCGAATCCTAATCGATCGACCGATCGATTGGGAACATCTGAATCGATCGATGGATCGATTCAGAAGCTTTCTATGTTCTCGCGATCGCACGAGAACTCCCCTGGCCAATCGATCGGCTGATCGATCACCAGCTCCCAATCGATTACCCGATCGATTGGGAAGGCCTCTGTGCTCGCGAATTATGGTCCTAATCGATTGACCAATCGATTGAATCATTCCTTCCTTCGCAGCACACTCCAATTTATCCACTGATCGATTGAACCCTGGTTCAATCGATCGCCCGATTGATTAACCAGCTTGAACTTGACTCAAACTCAAGTCCAAAATCTCCAACCCAACTCCTAGTTAACCGTGACCTATTGGGTCTCCATGCCTAGCATTTGGCCACACCCGACCAACCATGAACTAGCCTTCTAGCCTCCTCCATCAGCCTTGCGTCCCTCGGATATCTCCCCATCCTTCACGCCTTGCCTTCAAGAGCTTCCTTCGGCCTCATCCTAGTTGTCGAGTTCTCCTTGCCAAGTCACACTAGGACTTACCTTGCCAAGACCACATGCTTGGACTTACAACCTTTGCCAAGATCACACTTGGACTTTCCAATTGTCTGGCTCCTCACCAAGACTTTCTCCTTTGCAAAGATCACACTTGGACTTTCCAATTGCCTTGCTCCTCACCAGGACTTTCTCCTGCCTAGCTCCTCACTAGGACTTTCCCGTTGCCTGACTCCTCACCAAAACTTTTCCCTGCCTAGATCCTCAATAGGACTTTACCACTACCTAACTTCCAGTTAGGATTTCCAGACGTCTAACCTCCAGTTAGGACTTACCCAATCAAGTCTCCTGTCATCCCTGACCTACTTGACTTGTCTTCTTATCAACTTGGTCTACCCTTTGACCATCTCCATAACCGGACGATTGCTCCAGCAATCTCCTTATATTGTCAATCTCCTTATATTGTCAAACATCAAAATTCAAATCCTGACTCAAGCTTGACTCAACTCAAGCTTGACTCAACTCAAGCTTAATCAAACTGGTCAAACTTGACCAAAGGAAATTACCCCAACAATCTCTCCATTTTTGATATTTGACAATAACTCTAAGTTAGGCTAAGTCTCATAGCCTTAACCTCTTCTTTATACCAAGGTTAAATCCCATAGCCTTAACTTTTTCTTTACACCAAGACTAAATCCCATAGTCTTAACTTTTTCTTTATCACAAGGATAAATCCCATTGCCTTACCTCTTCTTTACACCAAGGCTAAATCCCATAGCCTTAACCTCTTCTTTACTCCAAGGCTAAATCCCATAGTCTTACCTCTATGATAAAGCATGAATGAAGGTTTCATTCATTATCTCCCTTTCCTAGAGGGCAAACTCCCCCTGCTTGAGATAAATGCCTAACTTAACTTCCAATTCTCCCCCTTTGTCACACATCAAAACCAGAAAATAAACTCTTCTCCATAAGAGTTAACTCTTCGTTGTTTATAACCTCATATGTTGTTAACAACCCCACAATGCAGATCTCATAGTCTTCATTGCCGCCAAAGCTCCCCCTTGAGCTCTACTTCACTTCACAATGTTCATCCTAGAGCCTTTATCATCCTAGCAATGAAGATAATCAATCTTCCATTGCTCCCCAATACTCGACCCTGAGTATTAATTCATCACAAAGGTTTAACCCCCTTCCAAGGTCTTTGAAAAGTTTTTTATGTTTTCAAAGAGTAACTCCCCCTAAAAATATGGTCAAACTTCTATCATTGTACTAACAATGACTTGGGGTTCCTAAATAATTAGGAAAACCAAAACTCGAAGTTTTAAGGTTCAAAATTTAATAATGAAACTAAACCTCAACCTAAACTTCACTTAAGTCGATATTAACCAAACAATGTTTGTTTTCATCATAAAAACTCCCCCTAAGTGTATACAAATATATTCCAAAGGATTAGGAATGGTTAATGACCCTTGAAAATCAAAACTTAAAGTTTTAAGGTTCCAAATTTCAGAATTGAAACTAAACCTTATCCTAAACTTCACTTTGGTTTCTCTTAACCAATCCATACTTGTTTTCATCATGAAAAACTCCCCCTAAATGTAGACAAATGTATTCCAAGGGGTTTGGAATGGTTAACGGGACTCGAAGTGACTTGAAATGTTGAAATCAGGCTTTTAAGGCCAAAATCATACTTCCCAATCGATTGAAGTTGGGACTCAATCGATTAAAATCACTTCAATCAATCCATTAATCGATTCCGTAAGCTACAACTCGTAGAAATTCCTCTGAATCAATCGACTGATCGATCCAGACTGGGTCAATCGATTGGCTGATCGATTCACTACCCTTCTGTTCGTGGGGATTGGCTTCCCAATCGATCGGCTGATCGATTGAACTCAATTCAATCGATCAGTTGATCAATTGGGTTTATGATTTCTCTGAAATCCAATTTCAGCGAAATTCAGAAACTCCCCAAAAATTCTACAAAAATCTAAAAATCATGAAAACTCACGTAGACATTATTTAAGATATACTTTATCAAGGAAAAATAGTTTTCTATGAAAATACTGTTGGTTAGTCCTAGGAAAGTCGTACCGGTTCTACTGTACAAAAATTTTATATAAGTGTCGAACCTTTCCTTAAATAACCTATTGTGTTCTTTAGAAGTTAAATTAGAAATCGCGGATGGAACTTAACATCATTGATTCCAAATTTAACTTATCTGTTCTTAATGGTTTAGATTTGAATCACAAGCGGAACTTAACACTATTGATTCAAATCCACCTATATTATTAATTCCATTAAATATTAATTTCTAAAATTGGCTTCCAGGACTGCATGGCAAGGCACATGACCTTCTTGGATATGGGAGCAACCACCACCGCCTAGACAAAGCCTTTTAAGGAAAGCTAATATTTACTTTCCTTAAATAACTCTAGGTTAACCAAAAAGAACAATCGAATCACAAATTTGAAAAATAAAAGAAAAGAAACACAACTTCGAAACAAATCCGAAAACTCTAGAATCATATGCCTCTTGTGTTTGGTATTTCCAAAAATAACTATACAAAGAAAACTAATATGATGCGGAAAACAATTACTAGTTATACGTTTCTTTGTAAGCAAATAACCTCTTGATCTTCTACCATATTCCTCTTTTTATCCCGGACATTGTGTGGGCAACGATCTACCGAGATGAGAATCCACCTAAGCCACCTTCTTCTCCAAGCAAGATTCGGCCACCACAATTCTCCAAGAGAAGTAGAGGTCCGGCCACCATCACCAAGCTCCAAGGGATGCTAGAAACAAAACCTTCTTTCTCTCCTTCTTCTCCTAGCTAGAACCGGCCACCATGGACTTCTCTTGTGTTGATGCCGCCGGCCACAAAGGAGGAAGAGAAAAGAAGAAGAAGAGAAGACCCTAGGGCCGGCCACACCAAGAAGGAAAAGAGAGGAAGAAAAGAATAGAGGTTGTTCGCCATGAAGACACCTCTACCCCCTCTTTTATAATCCTTGGTCTTGGCAAATAAGGAAATTTAAATAAAAACTTCCTTAATTCTTTTACCATGAAAAGGAAAATTTATTTAATTAAAAAATAATAATAATTTCCTCTTCTCACATTACATGGTTGGCCACTTTTATTCTCCACCAAGGAAGTTTTTTTTTATTCACAAGAATAAAAACTTCCTAATTTATTTCCAAAAATTTATAAAAAAAATTCTCCAATAATTTTTCCCTTAATGGTAATTAATAAAAATTAAAAAATCCTCTCCTTTTAATTCCACGTGATCGGCTTAGCATTAATCAACGTTCACATTGACTTAATTTGCAATTAAAAACGTGAGTTGCTTAAACAAGCTTCTCACGTGAATTTGCAAAAAAAACCTGAGTTGCTTAAACAAGCTTCTCACGTGAATTTGCAAACAAAACTGTGAGTTGCTTAAACAAGCTTCTCACGTTGACTTAATTTACAAGCAAAAACCGTGTGTTGCTGTTGTGTTCATGTTAATTTCAGCCGTGTGAAGCAACACCAATAACATGAACTAGAAGATGGACTTAGATGAATATAATTTTCTATATACAAGAGGCTACGATAGGGACTGAGAGGAAGAATTGATTTTGGTCTCCTGATGAAATTAAGTTTTCCGTGTTCGCCCCGAACACATAACTTAATTTCATCAATAATAATTCATACCACTAAAGAATTATTATTGAACTACCACACCAATCCCAAATTACATTTTTGGGCTCCTTCTTATTATGAGTGTGTTAGTCTCCCTGTGTTTAAGATAATGAATGTCCACTAATTAAATAAGTTACTGACAACTCAATTAATATCTTAGTCCAAGAGTAATACCACTCAACCTTATCGTCATGTCGGACTAAGTCCACCTGTAGGGTTTAACATGACAATCCTTATGAGCTCCTCTTGGGGACATTCTCAACCTAGATTACTAGGACACAGTTTCCTTCTATAATCAACAACACATACTATAAGTGATATAATTTCCCAACTTATCGGGCTTATTTATCGAACTAAATCTCACCCATTGATAAATTAAAGAAATAAATATCAAATATATGTACTTATTATTATATTAGGATTAAGAGCACACACTTCCATAATAACTAAGGTTTTTGTTCCTTTATAAAGTCAGTATAAAAGAAACGACCTCTAATGGTCCTACTCAATACACTCTAAGTGTACTTGTGTAATTTTATAGTTAAGATAAACTAATACCTAATTACACTACGACCTTCCAATGGTTTGTTCCTTTTCATCTTGGTCGTGAGCTACTGTTTATAATTTATAAGGTACTGATAACATGATCCTCTGTGTGTGACACCACACACCATGTTATCTACAGTATAAATTAATTGAACAACTACATTTATCATAAATGTAGACATTTGACCAATGTGATTCTTATTTCTAGATAAATGTTTATATCAAAAGCTAGGCTTTTAGTATACATCCTAACAATCTCCCACTTATACTAAAAGACTAAGCTGTCATATCTGCTACCATACTTCTGATTCCCAACCCTTCAACATGCCCATCAAAAGCTTTTGCCTTAAGGGCTTTAGTGAAAAGATCTTCTAGGTTATCACTTGATGCAATCTAAGTGGCAACAACTTCTCCTCGTTTATACGATTTCTCGTATTGGGTGGTACTTGCGCTCTATTGTGTTTACTTTCCTTATGGACTTATGGTTTCTTCGAGTTTGCTACTGCACCAATAAATTGTAATAATTTTTGGGCAAACCAGAAAACATGTCTAAGTCCATCATGAAATATCTGAGTCATTCAGCTTCTATGACTACCTTAGAGGCTGTCATATATTCAGCTTTTATGGTGAAGTCCGAAAAAACACCTATGCTTATCACTTTTCCATAGTTATGATTTCACCTCCTAAAGTAAACACAAAACCCCAAGGTCGACTTACTATTGTCCCTATCTGATTGGAAGTCAAAATTCATGCAACCCACAGGGACCAAATTAACTGCCTTGTAAGCTAGCATATAATCTCAAGTACCTCTAAGGCACTTCATATATGATTTACCACAGTCCATTGTCCTTATTCAGGGTTACTTTGATATCTGCTAACTATGCCCTTGGCAAAAATAGATTCCTGATCTCGTGCATAGCATACATTAGGCTTCCGACAGCCGAAGCACAAGGAACTTCCTTCATTTACTTTATCTTCTTTGATGTCTTCGGAGACATCTCTTTAGATAAAGGTACTCCATGCTGAAAATGTAAGAAACATTTCTTGGAGTTTTGCATGCTTAAAACGAGCAAGGATTGTATGAAGCTCGGGATAGATATAATATTCTTTTCTTGCGATCCCTTATGTCTTTGATCCCAAGAATATGTGCACATTCTCCTAAGTTCTTCATATCAAATTGTTTGGACAACCATACCCTTACTTCCGACAACACTTTGATATTGTTTCCAACTACCAAAAATATCATCTACGTATAGTACAAGAAATACCACCACGTTTCCATCACACTTCTTGTATACACAAGACTTATCCGGTCACTAAATAAATCCATAGGTCTGGATTACTTCATTAGACCAGATGTCTAAGACCTTGAAGTTTTTCTTCAGTCCATAGACTGATTGAACTTGCACACAAGATGCTCTTTACCCTTTGCAATAAAACTCCACTGGTTGCTTTATATGGATGTTTTTCTTCAAGATTTCCATTAAGGAAAGCTGTCTTGACATCTACTTGCCAAATCTCATAATAGATAAAAGAATCTGGATTGACTTAAGCATGACTACTTGTGAAAAAGTTTTCTTTTTCAACAAGTCTTGTTTTGAAAGTTTCCACCTTGTCTATCCATCTTTTCCTATTATAGACCTATTTTCACCCAATGACTTTTACACCATTTGGTGATTTTATAAGCTTCCAGACTCTATTAGAATACATATATTCTAATTCTGTATTTATTGTTCTTTGCAAAGATGCTGCATCTTTATCTTGGAGTGCTTCGCCATATGTCCTGGAATCAGGTTCATGTCCACCAGGGATCGAGTCCAAAGACTCTCCTAAAACATGAATCTTTTAGGTTACCTAACAACCCTCCCACTACGACGAGACACTTTCTGTAATTGTGTATCATTTGTGATACGTGTTGCAGTTTCTTGTGATATTTCATCTTGTATAGTTGGTACTAGGTTAGACGTGTCCTTTAAAACAATTTTTACTTATGGGCTCGTGGTTTATTACATAGTCATTTTCTAAAAATCGGTCATTGATGCTAACAATGATGATCCGGCGGTAAGAACGCGGGACCCTATAGCGAGGGGTGAACGCCACGTGGAAGTCAAACGGCCAGGTGGTCCATCGGGGAAGGGTGAGCCGACCGGAGAAGGATGAGTCGGCCTCCCGACCGGCCGACCGATTAACATCCGATAATAAAAAGGCGCCCTGACAGGGATCGGGGTTCCGGCGCTCGATTGAACAGTAACAAAGAGCCGAGCGGAAGGCCTAAGAGAAGGTGACATACTGCTAAACAGTCCCTACATAGCACCCTACCGAAAATACCCCCAGCATATCGATGCCAACGGCAGGCCGGACATGATGTGAGTGTCGTCCGCCCGGCGCGTAAGATAAGGGCTGGCCGAACGAACTCCCCGTCCAACCGACCTGCCGGACGCCCCGGCCTGTGGTCGGTAGAGAGGGACAAGAACATCTTATGACAGCTGTCAAGTTCTATGGCTAGGCCATACTCCAAGTCTGACAACGAGGTGTTCTGTTGTCCCATCGAAGACGTGCTTGGACTGTAGCAGTATGGCGTCAGGTAAGCTTTCTGACAGACACATACCGAGGTATGGGCTACGGACACGTATGCGCCTCGGTGGACGTGCAGGAGCTCTTTCACCGCTCTATATAAAGAGTCTCATACTTCGTCGGAGGTACGCGTGAGACACCTTTGGAGCCACTTTTTTCATTACTTGCTTACCTGACTTGAGCGTCGGAGGGTCGCCGCCGGGAACTCCTTCCCGGCCCGACTTCTGTGCAGGTTCGTCGGAAGTTCGTGCGACCCGTCGGAGATCTACGTCAGCGACTCGGAGAGCGCCACGTGCCCAGCGTCCGTTGATTCAGCTTTCGGACAGGATCAAATGACCTTCTGATTTTTAAGACTATAAACCTTCTTTCATTTCTCTAGGATAACCTACAAACAAATGAATTCTTATCCAACTTATCATTGTCTCTCTTCAGCATATGTGTTGGACTACCCGAATCCGAATATGCTTCAAAATAGGTTTACGCCTATTCAACAATTCTATATGAGTAGAGAGTTCTGACTTTGGAAGGTACTATGTTCACTTCCGTTTTCTGAGTATATCCTTAAAATGAATTTGGTAATTTTCTGAATAACTCATCATCAATCTACTTATTCCATAAGAACCTTCTACCTTCTTTCTACTACACCATTCTGGTGGGGTGTATCAGGTGCAGTTAGTTAAGATTGAATCTCGACTTCTGATAAGTGACTCCTAAATTCTCCCAAGAGGTACTCGCCACTACGATCTTACCATAGTGACTTGATACTTTTATTTTGACGTTTCTCCGTATCAGTCTTGTATTCTTTGAACTAATCAAAGCACTTAGTCTTGCGGTACATCAAGTAAATGTATTTGTATCTTAAATAATTGTCTATAAAATAGATGAAATATTCGATACTACCTCTTGTCTGGATAGTCAAAGGTCTACACAAATCAGAATGAACCAATTCCAACATATCTTTGGCTCTACACCCCTTTAAAGCTTCTTGGTTATTTTTCCTTCCAAGTAAGACTCGCAGGTTGGAAAGATTTTCACTACCAATGAACTCAAGAGTTCATTGGTTATTATCCTTTGAATCCTACTCAAGTTAATATAACCTAGCCTTTGATGCCAAAAATATGATTGGTTCATTTCCAAAGGTTACTTTCTCTTAAAGTTAGAAAATGTGTTATTAATCTCTATTTATTGCATCATGGGAGTTATTGGATTATAAATTATCAACCAACGTACCAAAACAGATAACTTCCCTATTTTTCTTGATAACAAGTTTGTTATCAAAATAGACAGAATATCTATTCTTTAATAGTTTAGAAACTGAAATCAGACTCTTTCTAAACTTAGTACGTAAAGACAATTTCTAATAATACATATTTTATTTCTATCAAAAGATAAACATCTCCCACTGCAACAGTTGCTACTTTTACAGCAGTGCCCATGTGGATGGTGATTTATATAGTTGTCGGATTTCCTGGAATCCCTGCAATGAATTGCAGACATAATCAGTGGTTCCTGTATCTACACACCAAGTACTGGTAGATAACACCACTAAATATGTTTCAACAACTAATAAAATTCATCGTTATTGTTCTCAGTTTTGTGAGGATAGTCTACCTTAATGTCCAAGTTTTCCAATCATTACAATTGGGACTACTAAGTCTAATCTATAGTATAACAGCTAGGGGATTGACTAACATTTGTAAACCTAAGAATCACAAAATTATTTGGTTAAGACCAACATTTCAAAATCTCCGTGAATTTTGTATGCCACGTTAGTGTGGACGTATACAAATTCTAAAAAGAGATTTTATCCATTAATTTTATTATCTTGCCAACCTATGACAAATAAAATTAATAGTTGATCTGTCTTTGATCAAATATTTGGTCAAGACTCTAAATTTAAAATAATATTGATTCCTCTAACAATACTATTTCAATTTACCAACACCTCAAAACACCGTGAATTTTGCATGCCACGTTAGTGTGGACGTATACAAAATCATCATTTGTAAGAGGAGGGTTTTACCCATTAACTATCTTGTCAACCTAACTTTATGACAAATAAAATTATCTCAAACACCGTTAATTTTGTATGCCACGTTAGTGTGGACATATACAAAATCAATCATTTGTAAGAGGGATTTTAACCCATTAATTTTATTATCTTGTCACCCTAGTTTTATGACAAATTAATAGTTGGTTTCCCTTTGGTCACACAAGTGATAGCAATGACTCCGTTGGGGAGGATACTATTAAATGTGTCTAAGTGTATACCATTACTTGATACTAAGTCCATTAAATAGAATTGTGCCCCTTCAGTTGGAGAAGATCACACACATCCTAAATAACTTCCTATAACCATCCATTAAGGAAGTTTGATCTAGTGATCCGCAAACAAACTCATCCCTTGTGGAGGGAGGTACTCAGAGCCAACACGCAAGCTTGTTGCATCACTTATAAACCAGTAATGGAGACCGTGGGATTAATATACTAATCCCTCTCCCACTTAGTTATTTAAGGTGAGGAATTTTAACCTATGCTAGCATATAACACACGCATACACACACATCACAGTAAATAAAAGCAATAAACATGGAAATTAAATTTTCCAACTATTATGACATTTTCATCACTGTCCTCCGTGTGCTCCAACCCTAGCTGCTGCCATCTGTAGCCACCTCCATCGGGTCGAGTTGTCGCATCTATCTTGCGTCTTATTCCGCTGCGCCTCTGGTCCTCCGATATCACCACGTCTCGCAAGGATACGGTCCGCGACAAATATAGAATTTTACATACATTGATCTTATATTCCATAAAGGAATGTACATATATTCTAGATCGAACAAAAAAAATGTAAAATCCTAATAACTAATACAGCTCCTGCTGTATTTAATTTTACAATCATGCACACACAATTAAATGCCCTTGACATGTCCAAGGGTCCAATCACACACAATAAAAATATGTCATAATAGTTGGAGCCTGCAACCACAAAGTTAGTACATCCTACTATTATCCTGCCTAAATTATGTATGACATGTGCATAACCTAATTTGAAAACAAAACACACAGAGGCAAACCCTAGCTCTGATACCAATTGTTGATTAGTCCTAGGAAAGTCGTACCGGTTCCACTGTACAAAAATTTTGTACAAGTGTCGAACCTTTCCTTAAATAACCTATTGTGTTCTTTAGAAGTTAAATTAGAAATCGTAGATGGAACTTAACATCATTGATTCCAAATTTAACTTATCTGTTCTTAATGGTTTAGATTTGAATCACAAGCGGAACTTAACACTATTGATTCAAATCCACCTATATTATTAATTCCATTAAATATTAATTTCCAAAATTGGCTTCCAGGACTGCATGGCGAGGCACATGACCTTCTTGGATATGAGAGCAACCACCACCACCTAGACAAAGCCTTTTAAGGAAAGCTAATATTTAATTTCCTTAAATAACTCTAGGTTAACCAAAAAGAACAATCGAATCACAAATTCGAAAAATAAAAGAAAAGAAACACAACTTTGAAATAAATCCAAAAACTCTAGAATCATATGCCTCTTGTGTTTGGTATTTCCAAAAATAACTATACAAAGAAAACTAGTATGATGCGGAAAACAATTACTAGTTATACTTTTCTTTGTAAGCAAATAACCTCTTGATCTTCTACCATATTCCTCTTCTTATCCCGGACATTGTGTGGGCAACGATCTACCGAGATGAGAATCCACCTAAGCCACCTTCTTCTCCAAGCAAGATTCGGCCACCACAATTCTCCAAGAGAAGTAGAGGTCCGGCCACCACCACCAAGCTCCAAGGGATGCTAGAAACAAAACTTTCTTTCTCTCCTTCTTCTCCTAGCTAGAACCGACCACCATGGACTTCTCTTGTGTTGATGCCGCCGGCCACAAAGGAGGAAGAGAAAAGAAGAAGAAGAGAAGACCCTAGGGCCGGCCACACCAAGAAGGAAAAGAGAGGAAGAAAAGAATAGAGGTTGTTCGTCATGAAGACACCTCTACCCCCTCTTTTATAATCCTTGGTCTTGGCAAATAAGGAAATTTAAATAAAAACTTCCTTAATTCTTTTGCCATGAAAAAGAAAATTTATTTAATTAAAAAATAATAATTTCCTCTTCTCACATTACATGGCCGTCCACTTTTATTCTCCACCAAGGAAGTTTTTTTTTATTCACAAGAATAAAAACTTCCTAATTTATTTCCGAAAATTTATAAAAAAATTCTCCAATAATTTTTCCCTTAATGGTAATTAATAAAAATTAAAAAAATCCTCTCCTTTTAATTCCACGTGATCGGCTTAGCATTAATCAACGTTTACATTGACTTAATTTGCAATTAAAAACGTGAGTTGCTTAAACAAGCTTCTCACGTGAATTTGCAAACAAAAATGTGAGTTGCTTAAACAAGCTTCTCACGTTGACTTAATTTACAAGCAAAAACCGTGTGTTGCTGTTGTGTTCATGTTAATTTCAGCCGTGTGAAGCAACACCAATAATATGAACTAGAAGATGGACTTAGATGAATATAATTTTCTATATACAAGAGGCTACGATAGGGACTGAGAGGAAGAATTGATTTTGGTCTCCCAATGAAATTAAGTTTTCCGTGTTCGCCCCGAACACATAACTTAATTTCATCAATAATAATTCATACCACTAAAGAATTATTATTGAACTACCACACCAATCCCAAATTATATTTTTGGGCTCCTTCTTATTATGAGTGTGTTAGTCTCCCTGTGTTTAAGATAATGAATGTCCACTAATTAAATGAGTTACTGACAACTCAATTAATATCTTAGTCCAAGAGTAATACCACTCAACCTTATCGTCATGTCGGACTAAGTCCACCTACAGGGTTTAACATGACAATCCTTATGAGCTCCTCTTGGGGACATTCTCAACCTAGATTACTAGGACACAGTTTCCTTCTATAATCAACAACACATACTATAAGTGATATCATTTCCCAACTTATCGGGCTTATTTATCGAACTAAATCTCACCCATTGATAAATTAAAGAAATAAATATCAAATATATGTACTTATTATTATATTAGGATTAAGAGCACACACTTCCATAATAACTAAGGTTTTTGTTCCTTTATAAAGTCAGTATAAAAGAAACGACCTCTAATGGTCCTACTCAATACACTCTAAGTGTACTTGTGTAATTTTATAGTTAAGATAAACTAATACCTAATTACACTACGACCTTCCAATGGTTTGTTCCTTTTCATCTTGGTCGTGAGCTACTGTTTATAATTTATAAGGTACTGATAACATGATCCTCTGTGTGTGACACCACACACCATGTTATCTACAGTATAAATTAATTGAACAACTACATTTATCATAAATGTAGACATTTGACCAATGTGATTCTTATTTCTAGATAAATGTTTATACCAAAAGCTAGGCTTTTAGTATACTCCTAACAAATACTTCCTATTTTCAAAGATTGACACAAATTTGAAAACCCTTGAAAACTTCAATGTTTTCTCCTAATTTGTATCTAACTTTCCAATGATGATTACTATCAAAAGATAGTCTTCACCAAAGTTTTCCAAAAACATTTTAAAATGATTTTCAAAACCAATATCCAACCATGTTCTTTGAGCTCAATGCACATGATTTGTACATTAGCTTTCCCAATGATTGGAAGACACATAACTATATGTTTTGATGAACCTAAAACTCAACAAGATATACTAAATCAACATCTTGAGTTTTGTTCACTATCCTAACATCTCACTTGTATCTAACGTGTATTAAAACACATACAAGTCACCTTATAGTTCTTGTGAGATGTATATTTGTTTTTGCCCTAAACTAAGGGATCATGCATATCTATCTAGACATTATACGACTTATGATCATTCACCTAGAATGTCATTTGGTATAATCCCACTAATTGGGATATTTAACATTCATGATAAATGCCTTTTGTCCTTAATTACAAGGAAATTAACATAATGCATGATGATCAATGACATACATCAAAATAAGCAATTTTCATGCTATAGCTACATGATGTATGCCTGACATGACATGATATTTTTATATTTTTAATAATAAAATGAATGCAACACATGATGTCATGACATATAATATGCAATCAATCATGGCATTTTAGCATAAATAAAATATACCCAGATAATCTATCTAAGTATCCTTAAACCTTAGCTAAAACCTTAAAGTTAAGCCTAGGTTGCTTATCTCTTGAAGGAATGCCAAAACCCAACTTAGCATTTCTTTTACCCCTTTTATATTTGTGCCAATTGAAATTAAGAATTCAATCCTCAAATATTTGATTGGCACATATCACTCTCTTTAAGGATCAAACATTTAGATTGAGACTTAATTTTGCTCTTAATCCCTCAAGAACATACTAATATCTCAATTAGACATTTCTTATCCTTTCTCCAAGTGTGTCAACTTACCTTTGATGTGATTCCTCAAGGTTTGACACAACTTACTCTTCCAAAGAGTAATTAATTTGATTAAAGTTTAAATTTTCTCTTAACCCCTCAATAGAATACCAAATTTCTAACTTGGTATTCCTTTTTGCATTTGTACCAATTTAAATTTAAGTCTAATTCCTCAAGACTTGGCACATTTTACTCCTTCAAATAGTAACACTTTAGATTAACACTTAGATTTCCCTTAAATCACTAAGAAGATACCAAAATCCTAACTTGGTATTTCTTATAGTTTCCTTAGGTGTACCAATTTTTAGATTAATTTCAATTCCTCAAATTTTGGCACGTTTTGCTCTTCTCAAGGAGTAACACTTAATCCTCCTCATTTTCAAAGGTTAGTAAAACCTTGAAAATGCTCTCCAAATGTCAACTTCATCAAGGTTGGGTTGACTACCATTCCGATTAGAGTTGACACTCTCTAAACCCATCTAGGGTGTAGAGAATATGCTCCTAGGAACCCAATACCTATTAGTGCTCCTTAGATGCTCTAGGTACTCACTAGGGATAACTTCCCTAGATACCTTCCTAAGGACATTTTTGTTGGTTAGTCCTAGGAAAACATATCGGTTCCACTGTACAAAATTTTTTTATACAAGTGTCGAACCTTTCCTTAAATAACCTATTGTGTTCTTTAGAAGTTAAATTAGGAATCACAGACGGAACTTAACATCATTGATTCCAAATTTAACTTATCTGTTCTTAATGGTTTAGATTTGAATCGCAAGCGGAACTTAACACTATCGATTCAAATCCACCTATGTTATTAATTTCATTAAGTATTGTTTTCTAAAATTGGCTTCCAGGACTGCATGGCGAGGCACATGACCTTCTTGGATATGGGAGCAACCACCACCGCCTAGACAAAGCTTTTTAAGGAAAACTAATATTTAATTTCCTTAAATAACTCTAGGTTAACCAAAAGGAACAATCAAATCACAAATTCGAAAAATAAGAAAACACAAACTCGAAAAACTAATTCGAAAAACTAGATCTAATGCCTCTTGTGTTTTGTATTTCCAAAATAACTATACAAAGAAAACTAGCATGATGCGGAAAACAATTACTAGATATACCTTTCTTTGTAAGCAAATAACCTCTTGATCTTCTACTGTATTCCTCTTCTTATCCCGGGCGTTTTGTGGGCAACGATCTACCGAGATGAGAACCACCCAAGTCCTTCTCCTTTCTTCCAAGTTTCGGTCACCTTCTTTTCTTCAAGGGATGAAGAACTTAGACCACCAACCAATCTCCAAGGGATGCTAGGAAACAAAGCCTCCTCCTTCTTCTTCTTCCTCAAGTAAAATCCGGCCACCAACCAAGCTCCTAGAGAAGTTGCCGCCAGCCACAAGAAGAAGAGAAGAGGGAGAAGCTAGGGCCGACCACCAAGGAGGAAAAGAGAGGAAGAATAGAATAGAGTCGTTAGCCATGAAGGCACATCTACCCCCTCTTTTATAATCCTTGGTCTTGGTAAATAAGGAAATTTAAATAAAAACTTTCTTAATTCTTTTGCCATGATTAAGAAAAATTAATTAATTAAAAAACAATATTCTTTTCTTAAACATCATGGCCGACCACTTTAAAGCTATAAACAAGGAGAGTTTTAATTAATTAAAACTTCCTAATTTGTCTCCGGAAATTTATAAAAATTTCTCTAATAATTTTTCCCTTCATGGTGGATTATAAAAAAGAAAATTTTATAAATTAAAATCATTCTTTTAAACATGTGGATAATTTCCAAAAAGGAAAGTTATATTTAAAAATTAAAATCTCCTTTCAATCTACAAATAAGGAAAGATATCAAATCTTTTCTTAATCTTTTGTAGAAACTTATAAAAGAGATATTTAATTTTTAAACTCTCTTTTAAATCATGAACATGGTTAAAAAAGGAAAGTTTTCTTAAAATTAAACTCCACCTTTCAATCTACAAATAAGGAAAGATTTCAAATCTTTTCTTAATATTTTGTAGAAAGCTATAAAAGGAAAGATTTAAATGTCAAACTCTCTTTTAAAACCATGATATCCACATAAAAAATAATTTTAATAAAATCTCTTTTTATTTTCTAGTGGCCGACCACCTAAGCTTGGGACCCAAGCTTTGGCCGGCCACCTAAATTTAGCTTCACCATTAGCTTTGGCCGGCCCTAGCTTGGGCTCCAAGCTAGCTTGGCCGACCATCTTAAGGTGGGTAGAAAGGTGGGTATAGGTAGGTATAATTCTCTATATACAAGAGGCTACGATAGGGACCGAGAGGAGGAATTGGTTTTGGTCTCCCGATGAAATTAAGCTTCCCGTATTCGCCCCGAACACATAACTTAACTTCATCAATAATAATTCATACCACTAAAGAATTATTATTGAACTACCGCACCAATCCCAAATTACATTTTGGGCTCCTTCTTATTATGAGTGTGTTAGTCTCCCTGTGTTTAAGATGTCGGATGTCCACTATTTAATTGAGTTACTGACAACTCATTTTAATTAATATCTCAGTCCAAGAGTAGTACCACTCAACCTTATCGTCATATCGGACTAAGTCCACCTGCAGGGTTTAACATGACAATTTTTATGAGCTCCTCTTAGGGACATTATCAACCTAGATTTCTAGGACACAGTTTCCTTCTATAATCAACAAGACACACTATAAGTAACATCATTTCCCAACTTATCGGGCATTTTGATTTATCGAGCTAAATCTCACCCTTTGATAAGTCAAAGAAATAAATATTAAATATATGTGCTTGTTATTATATTAGGATTAAGAGCACACACTTCCATAATAACTAAGGACTTGTTCTTTTATTAAATCAGTATAAAAAGAACTTTCCTTAAATGATCCTGCTCAATACACTTAAAGAGTACTAGTGTAATCTATTAGTCAAGATAAACTAATACCTAATTACACTACGACTATTCTAATGGTTTGTTCCTTTCCATCTTAGTCGTGAGCTACTGTTTATAATTTATAAAGAACCGATAACACGATCTTCTGTGTGTGACACCACACACTATGTTATCTACAATATAAATTAATTGAACATCTACATTAGGTATATATAAATGTAGACACTTGACCAATGTGATTCTTATAAATATTTATACAAAAGCTAGGCTTTTAGTATACACTCCAACAATCTCCCACTTATACTAAAAGACTATGCTGCCATAAATGCTGCCATACATCTGATTTCCATCCATTCAACATGTCCATCAAAAGCTCTTGCGTTAAGGACCTTAGTGAAAAGATCTACAGGTTATCACTTGATGCAATATAGGCGGCAACAACTTCTCATTGTTATACGATGTCTCGTATTGGGTGGTACTTGCGCTCTATTGTGTTTACTTGCCTTATGGACTCATGGTTTCTTCGAGTTTGCTACTGCACCACTATTATTATAATAAATTGTAATAATCTTTGGACAAACCAGAAATCATATCTAAGTCCATCTTGAGGTTACTGAGTCACTCAGCTTCTATGGCTGCCTCTGAGGCTGCCACATACTCAACTTCCATAGTGGAATCTGAAAAGCACCTATGCTTAACATTCCTCCATAGTTATGACTTTACCTCCTAAAGTAAACACAAAATCCCGAGGTTGACTTACTATTGTCCCTATCCGATTGGAAGTTAAAATCCGTACAACCCACAGGGAGCAAATTATCTGCCTTGTAAGTTAGCATATAATCTCTAGTGCCTCTAAGGTACTTTTATATATGCTTTACCGCAGTTCAATGTCTTTCTCCAGGGTTACATTGATATCTGCTAACTATGCCCTTGTCAAAACAGATTTATGATATCATGCATAGCATACATTAGGCTTCCGACAGCCGAAATATAAGGAACTGCCTTCATTTCCTCTATCTCCTTTGATATCTTCGGAGACATCTCTTTAGATAAAAATACTCCATTCTGAAAAGGTAAGAAACCTTTCTTGGAGTTTTGTATGCTTAAAACGAGCAAGGATTGTTTCGATATATAAAGCTTGGGATAAGTAAAATATATATTTTTTTTACAATCCTTTTGATCCCAAGAATATATGCATTCTCCCAAGTCCTTTATATCAAATTGTTTGGACAACCATACCCTTACTTTTGACAACCCTTTGATATTGTTTCCAACTACCAAAAATGTTATCTACATATAGTACAAGAAATACCACCACGTTTCCATCACATTTCTTGTATACACAAAACTCATTCGGTTATATAAATCCATAGGTCTGGATTACTTTATTAAACCGGATGTACCAAGACCTTGAAGCTTTACTTCAGTCCATAGACTGATTGAGCTTACACACAAGATGCTCTTTGCTCTTTGCAATGAACCCTTCTGGTTGCTTTATATGGATGTTTTCTTCAAGACTTCCATTAAGGAAAGCTGTCTTGACATCCACTTGCTAAATCTCATAGATAAAAGAATCCGGATAGACTAAAGCATGACTACCGGTAAAAAAGTTTCCCTTTTCAACAAGCCTTGCTTTGAAAGTTTCTACCTTCCTGTCTATCCCTCTTTTCCTATTGTAGACTTATTTTCACCTAATGGCTTTTACACCATTTGGTGATTTTATAAGCTCTCAGACTCTATTAGAATACATATATTTTAATTCTGTATTCTTTGCAAAGATGCTACATCTTTATCTTGGAGTGCTTCGTCATATATCCGGGGATCATGTTCATGTCTAACAGGGATCAAGTCCAAAGACTCTCTCAAAACATGAATCTTTTAGGTTGCCTAACAACCCTCCCACTACGACGAGACACTTTTTGCAATTGTGTATCATTTGTGATACGTGTTGCAGTTTCTTGTGATATTTTATCTTGTACAGTTGGAACTAGATTAGACGTGTCCTTTAATTTCCTTAAGAACAATTTTTACTCATGGGCTTATGGTTCATAATATAGTCATTTTTCTAAAATCGGGTATTGGCGCCAACAATGACCTTCCAATTTTAAGGACTATAAACCTCTTTTCATTTTTCTAGGATAACTCACAAACAAGTGAACTCTTGTCCAACTTATCAGTATCTCTCATGTGCTAGACCACCTATATCCGAATATGCTTCAGACTAGGCTTACACTCATTCTGCAATTCTATGAGAGTAGAGAGTTTTGACTTAGAATGTACTATGTTCACTTCCGTTTCCAGTGTATATCCTTAAAACGAATTTAGTAATTTTCTGAATAACTTATCATCGATCTAATTATTCCATAAGAGTCTTATACCTTCTTTCTACTACACCATTCTGTTGGAGTGTACCAGGTGCAGTTAGTTGGGATTAAATCCTGACTTCTGATAAGTGACTCCTAAACTCTCCTAAGAGGTACTCGTTACTACGATTTCACCGTAGTGTCTTGATACTTTTACTTTGACGTTACTCCTCATCAACCTAGTACTCTTTGAACTAATCAAAGCACTTAGGCTTGTGGCGCGTTAAGTAAATGTATCCTTATCTCGAATAGTCGTCTATAAAAGTGACGAAATATTCGAAACAACATCTTGCCTGGATAGTTAAAGGTCTACACAAATCAGAATAAACCAATTCCAACATATCTTTGGCTCCATACCCCTTAGACTTAAAAGCTTCTTGGTTATTTTTCCTTCCAAGTAAAACTCGCAGGTTGGAAAGATTTTCACTACCAATAAACCCAAGAGTTCATTGGTTATTATCCTTTGAATCCTACTCATGTTAATATAATCTAGCCTTAGATGCCAAAAATATGATTGGTTCATTTCCGAAGGTTACTTTCTCTTATTAAAGTTAGAAAATGTGTTATTAATTTCCATTTATTGCATCGTGGGAGTTATTGGATTATAAATTGTCAACCAACGTACCAGAACAGATAACTATCTATTTTCTTGATAACAATTTTGTTACCAAAATAGATAGAATAGTTTAGAAACCGAAATCAAATTCTTTCTAAACTTAGTACGTTAAGACAATTTCTTAAAATCCATATTTTATTCCTATCAGAGGATAAACATCTCCCACTGCAACAACTGCTACTATTGCAGCAGTGCCCATATAGACGGTGATTTATATAGTTGTCGGGTTTCCTGGAACCCCTGTAATGAATTACAGACATAATCAGTGGTTCATGTATCTACACACCAGGTACCGATAGATAACACTACTAAATATGTTTCAACAACTAATAAAATACACCATTATTATTCTCAGTTCTGAGAGGACAGTCTACCTTAATGTCCAAGTTTTCCAATCATTACAATTGGGACTACTAAGTCTATTCTATAGTATAACAACTAGGGGATTTACTAACATTTGAAATCCTAAGAATTACAAAAATATTACGATTTCATTGTCCGATACTCCCTCTTCGTCGTTACTTTCTTCCGAAGACTCTCCCCCTTCATCAATTCTTATCTTGGATGAGCTTTTTTTGTCTTCAAATAGGTATTCGGCTATAAATGCTGTTCCGACAATTTCCTCGATCTCGGGTTCTTCGTACGACGACTCGGTGTCCATCGAGGAGTTAGATTCGGCTTCTTTTGGTTCTTCATAGAGTTTTAAGAACTTTTCCCAAAGTTCTTTTGCACTCTTGTAGTTGCCAATTTTGTCAAGTTCATCAATCGGTAGTACGCTCATAAGGTGAAATTTAGCCTTACAGTTTGCTATAAACTCATTGCATTGCTTTTTGGTCTAGAGGTGTTCTTCGAATTCTTCTCTGTTCTTATTCTTTGGTGCTTCAAAATCATATTTCATTATCAATAAAATATTAAAATCTATCTTAAAGAATACCTTCATTCGTCGCTTCCAAAATGCGAACTCTCTCTCAAACACTAGTGGGTGGATGCTAACTTCGGCCATCGTCTTTGTACTTCAAGAGTTGAACAATCGCTTTAACGAGGTGATCATAGAGTTGTTATGTATGACTTATGTTGATTCGTCAAATTCATTCTCTGCTTATGATAAGAGAAAATTGCTTTAGTCTGCTTAATTTTATCCATTCGATTTATTCCCGATGGAGTTAATGCATCTTGAGCATATTTTGATAACTTTATTTTTGACATGTGAAGTAAGAATCAATTTTTTGAGGTTGCAAGGATTAACGAGCTTGCTAAAAGAATGGTTCGTAGAAACATTGACTATATCCTTTGATAAATTTACTTTTGAAGTTAATATTGTTATTACCTATTGTAATTGTAATTGTAATTGTAATTGTAAAGAGAGTGTTTTTAGCAATGAAAATAATCAAAACCTCATTTCGTAATTGATTGGGAGATGATATGATAAATGATTGTTTGATATCATATATTGGGCGAGATGTGTTTGACACTATTAATAATAAAGTTATTATTCAATTAATAATAAAGCTATTATTCAGTATTTTCAAAGTATGAAATTTTGGAGAGTGATATTGTAAAAACATATAAAGTTAATATACGACTTTGATTATATATATATTTTTAATTTATTAAATTTATCCCTAATTGAAAATCTTAGCTACACAATTGCCGACCACCGCTTACCGCTATTTACAATATTGAGACAAGCGGAAATGAAATACCTCCCGAGCTTAGTGGGAGGCCTTCCCCACTTTCACCGGAGATCAACTCTAAGGTAGAGGGGTGAGGTTGGCTGTCAATGGAAGGTGCCAAGTCTTGAGAGGAGAAGTCGGATTCAAGTTCCTTGGGTACCAACGAGGTCGAATTGGATTTCTCTTGGGTATGACTAACCTACCTTGACTTTCATTATCAACTCAGCACAACTATTAACTTCACGGAACACATGAAGACTATGTGTTTCCACCACCTCATGGGGCATACGCTTAAACTATCCTAGTGGAACACCTCATGGGATATACACTTAAACTGTCCTAGTGGAAAACTCAAACCGGATGATCATAGGCCGAAGTATTCATGAGAGGAAAAAATCCATGAGTTTGTCTTAGACAATAAAATACTCAATTTGTCACTTCCGACACAATTATTGAGACACTTCTGAGATTTATCTTAAAGACTGATAAAAAATTTCCATGGACTAGAACTAATGGCCTCCAAGATTAATCAAAAATCTTAATTATATAAAAAAAATTAAATAATAATAATAATAATAATAATAGGATCACATAAATTGGACATAAGCGTGTAAATAAACATTTCTTCTGTTTCAGCTTAAATTCATTTACACTTTGTTTGGAAACAACTTAAGTGAAGAGATTGAATTGAATTCCATTAGGAATTGAATTCTGGTAGGAATTCAATTCAATTCCTATGTTTGGAATCGATTAGTGAATAATAGAATTGAATTGAATTCCTTAATTTGGAATCTATTTGAATTGAATTCCATTCTTATACATTTACCATTTTATCCTCATAATTAATCATTTAATAATTAAGTTAAGTATTAGAGAATAGGAAGAAGAGATCGCACAGTTAAGATAGCACTGAAAAAACTCAAAACTTGAAATTCTTAACAAACACCAAGATTTGACAAGTTATCTACGAGTTTTTACTTCGCTCACTAAATTGTCATTAAAATGTTTACGATGCAACTTCCGTTCTGGAATATCTCACTACACTTCGAAGCTTGGATATTTGTAATTGTCAACTTACGATCGCACAATATGAAGAAGGTAGCGCATGGGAGAAATGGTGCAAGGAGAAGTTTTCGATGCAAGGAGAAATGAAGCACGGGAGAAAGGCAGGAGAAAACAAGAGAGTCGGCAAATGAAAAAAAAAAAGTTTTAAGTTAAAAAGACAATTAAGTAATTTTAGTTGTTCATGATAAATTCCCTATCCAAATCTGACCATTTGGGTCTGATTCACCGTTCACGTTTTGAATGAAATTGAAATTGAATTTCATATCAAATCCATCTCAAAAATTCATTTCAAACTATGAAATTGAATTCCAATTACCATAAGAATTCAATTCCATATAATTCCAAACATGGTGTTAACTTCATCTACAAATAGAACCTCAGTTCGACATAGTTAGCAATCAAGAACGCTAATATGCAAAATGAGTTCTTGCTTAGATTTTTTTTTTCAATCTTTTTAAAACCTTTTGTACTTACAAAGCCAATATGCAGCAGACGCGACTGTTCCAAAAACTAAACAAGTACTTTTTTTTTTAAGTGCCAAGAAAAAGATGTTTTTTATCCGTCGTGCAGATTGCTATAGACAAACTGGGAACAAGAACATGGATGAAGATTTACAATGTATTCGATCTCTGGCGATAGAAAGCTTAAAGGCTTTATATATGCATCACAGACAGGCTTGCTTTGACATCATTTGTCTACGGTGCCATTAGTAGCCCTGTAGCTGAGTACCTCGGCTTGTCAAAGGAACATATCGCACAGAAGTTGCACTGTGAACGCTGATGGATCCATCTGGGTTCTTGTCCACCACCTTCAAATCCTGGAAGTAGCTACCAACGGGAATGACCATTCTTCCACCAGGTTTTAACTGCTCAAGCAATGCTGGAGGGATTTCAGGCGCAGCGGCACCGACATGAATAGCATCATAAGGTGCCAATTCAGGCCAACCGAGTCTTCCATCTGCAGCACTTGTCAAAAGTTTGTCTCAGTTCATGGTAACTAGAACTTGTAAGTTCCGATGATGCAGTTGCAGTCAAGCAATGAATGGAGTGCTAAAACATGATATCATGAAAGGATAAACCCAACCACAAGTATATAATTCAAGTTGTATTACATCAATTTAGTAGCTATTTACATTTTTTATTCTTCTTTCATTCTGTAATGCTACAAAGTGAGTTATAACATTCCTACTATTTCTGATTGCTGTACATATGCAAGAATGTTCCTAGTAATACCTTGCATAGAGGCTCAATAGATAGTGCTCAATAGTGGAATGAGATCCATATAACTAACTTCATATAGTTGAAAATATGATTTAATGATCATAATGTCACATACGTGAACGCCATTAAATTTTACCATACTATGTTTCAGTACATCTAATATGTGGATGTATAATTCACAAGAGAAAACAATATCAGCTACTGAATGATTGGCGACCAAATTATTGCATCACCAAAATCTAAATGGCAGCTAAGACGTTAGTTGGTAAAAATACAACATTTTTAGGTAAAGGAAAAAAATTAAGTGTAGCTCCATTGTATAATAAAATGATAAAACGAGATGAAATTGTTATATTCAAAGGCAACTCCTATGCTATAATTAGAAGAGTTGTATTGTTAGGGTGGAAAATGCAAATACTAAGGGGAGACAAAAGTTTGTTTAACGAAATAAAAAATGACAACTTTATTCATAGGATTCAAATAGATCACCCGAAATAGTTAGGGCAAACAGAACTTCATAAAGTTACATGTGCAATACCATTTCTAATAACAAGCTAGGTCTTTGTAAATTAGAAACTCACTTACCACCAACATGCACAGAGAGAACACCATCCTCGAGTAATGATGCTGCAGCACTTTTTTTAATGCTACTAATAGAAGAGGCAACTAGTTCTGGTATGTGCTCGACGCCCACTGCATGACCATGTGGTCCAACCATCAATGCAAAGCATGCCGTTAGGTAACCAGTCCCTAGAATGGGAAACAGAAGAACTGCTGCTTAGGGTTTCAATCTGTAAAGATAGAATCAATTTCTCATCTGTAACTAATGTTAAATGAAAATAGTGTGCAGAAGTTCAAGACTAAGGTCTAAGAATCTGTAACTGATGTTAAATAAAAGAGCTTAAGTTCAAGACTAAGTGTGCTACAAACTGGTTGTTAAAAGGACAATGACAATGAAAAGAATCATCATAAAAGTCAAACCCAAAACCCACTTGGAAGGCGTGTCTTCCTGTCGGACAAAAGAACATGGTCTTTGAGTCCTTTGTGATTACCGTCTTACTTCAGTCATGCAACGGGGCCACATAATAGATATCCAAGACATGCTACGAACTGGTTGTTAAAGAGACAATGACAATGAGAAGCTTCATCATAAAAGTCAAACCCAACACCCACATTGATGTTGTGTCTTCTTGTCGAACAAAAGAGCATTGTCCTCAAGTCCTTTGTGGCTACCATCTCACTTCAGTCGTGCAAATGAGGCCAGATCCTCTGGTCCAGAATTTTCTGGACCAAAAGAGGCCCTATTCATTCATTGGATGGGTTGACTGGACCCCACCTGTTAAACAGGTGGGATCCAACTTATCCAACCAATGAATGAACAAGGGACCAGGACTGGTCCAGGGATCCGGGACCCGAGGATCCCTGCCCCGTGCAAATAGGGCCACAATAATAGATATCCAAGATGTTTAATCAACTTGCAGAAAAATGCAACAATATTAAAAAGTAATAATAAGCACAGATCCTTAAGATTCAGTAACATTCAGGGGCCTATCCATTTACTTAATCATTTGAGATCCAAAATGTAATTTAGGAAGTTACTACCAAATATCCAACTCAATAGCATTCATGCAATTCTTGAATAGATGCGAAGATTGTAAAGTATCACTATGAAATAATTTATGGTTTGTGATCACCAATATGTGCATCCCAAGTACTGCCTAAGGTGGTACGTGCAATAATTAATCTTCATTCAGGTGCACACAGATTGCAATGCCCACTATTGTCAAATAATTTGAATCTATTTTGGCATGTCCAATGAACTGTTTCTGAACCAACCTAAGCTGATCAGCACACTGAGTCCAATCCATCACCAATTTGCATATATGCTGATCAAGGAATGATTTATCTCAACACGTAGAGCAAGTATTATAACACAAAAAGGAACATTTTCATTGTCCTAAAAACCACAAGAATGATAATATAAAACCATTTATGTATCTTATAGAACTTTTTTGCAAGAATCTTCTATAATACTTGAATCATTACACCTCGACTTTGTCATTAGTTGATGATCTTGCATTCTTGAGTTATGAATATTATCTAACTGAAATTATAGGAACAATAGTAGAATTCAAATTTATGATTTTCCCTACCATGTAAGTTTCATAACCTATCACCTAACATGGATGTGTTTTTTTTCTTTCTTTATTTTTATTCTACAATATGGGGAAAAAAACACCACCATTAATACATTCTTATAATAATGTACCTGAACCAATATCCAGGGCACGCATGCCTGGTTGTAGATGTTCTTTCAATAGTTCAAGACAAGTTGCATGCATATGAGGAGCAGATATTGTTGCATTATAACCTATTGGCATGGGGCTATCCACGTATGCAGGAGAGCCTTCAGGTACAAACAAGGCACGATTAATAGTCTTCATTACTTCTGCAACTTTATTTGATTGGATTGCACCATATTGTTTCAACTGCTCCACCAAACCTTCATTTGTATCAATTGATCCCTGTGACCAGAACTAGAGCAACAAAGCACAAAAATAACAATGCCTATTAATAAATTATGTTAAATTGGGTAAATTGGAGAAAGAGATAAACTAATAATTACAAAACAATATAGCCTAGAAAATCATGAATAGCAACCAAAATTATTGCAAAGAAGAAAGATGCATCAGGTTAGATTCAGTTTTTATTTCCTTCAGTTTTAAGGTATGGATGCAGGGATCTTATAACTGATTAATGAATATCTTCTGCCCAAATACAAGACAATTGTGTTGTATAACAACTTTGTTGCCATAAGATGAAATCAATGAGCGATCACATAGAACAACCAGATACAAGGAATTATGCCATGCTGAACCATGTGAGAATGGAAGTGATGGATAGAATAGAAGCACTTGGAATAAGTAAATACCTTAAAGCATCAAACCTTGTTGCTTTCAAATAGCAAAACTACATAGGCTTTACCATATCAGAACATGGGGAGCATGAGAGTAAAAAGAGGATAATCAGGTAATTAGCATCACATATCATTAGGACCAATTACAAAAGCAAATATTAATTCACCCTGTCATATTTAATAAAAGAAGAATAAATACAAAGCCTAAAATTCATTGCATCAACATGATTCCTTAATCTTTGAAAATTAATGTATCAAATTAAACAACTTAATAGAGTAAATGAAGTACCTATTGAAGTGGCACCAAGAACACCATAACTCATTGAAAGGAAAAATACTAACTAAAAGATGATTGAGTAGAAAGCATCCGAAGCCCTTTTATAAATATGACTTAGTTATCCCAAATTTCTCTAATAAACAAAAATTAAATATAAACAACTCTTTTTTAGAATTTAAAATAACAACATTTCTAAATTATATAAAAAATATGTATATGTCATTCAATCCCACAAAGAAGAATACAACCTCATCGAGACTTGCCAAATCATACTTGCAGCGCCAAACATAGATGCGAAGTAGTTATCAATCTTTTCAAAATGCCCACCCTGATTGGTTAATATCAAAATGCCCCATAATTTCCATTGTGTTATAAGTTGTCCCTTTTCTAAGACCAAAATACCTATTTACCCTTCTAAGTTAATATCTAAATCACTTATTTGCTGGTGGAAAGGGGGTATTTTGACAACAAAATGAAAAACTTATGGCACATTTTGATATTAATCAAAGTTTGCACCATTTTGAAAAGGTCAGTAAAGATAGAAGGCATTCTGAAAATTACCCATGTTTTATGATTGCCCTTAAGGGAACGTGAATCTAAATTATCTAATGTGTGTGTCTGATAATATCATTAATGCAGGCGTCCTAAAACAAATGAGAGTTCTTGTAGAAAATCCTCAAGGCCTCAATGACTATATTAGCCATGTGCATTCTCAGTCATTCATGGAAAATCCCACCCTACATCCAATTTCATGTCCAGGAGTTTGTGTGAGTTTCCTTCTCAGCTAGCTAACTCCCTCCTTCCCCAAGATCACTCACTGCTCTGCCCCTCCAAGCATACTGCCTTCAACCACTATGAGCTCCCTCCCTGGTTCCCCCATATTAATAACTCATCACCACTCCCATGTCATTGATCCAACAAGCTGATGATCCCCCTTATCCATGCCTGCTTAATAGTTGTTGTCAATTCTTGCCAATAATTACCTACTCCCTTATGAGGTAAACAAAACACCCTTCTTTCTCCTAGTTCAAAGCATCTTCTAACAAGACGAACAAGGGTGAGGTGGAAGAGTGGTGTTGGTACCTTAAATTGAAGGGGTTGATCTCCAACCAAATATTCAAGAAATTCCCTCTACTGGAAGGACATAAACTTGGCCTCCATCATCACCTAGTGAGAGACTTACATGCTCTCTGTCATCATGGGGAGGTCCAATCACCACAGTCCAAGAAGAATACCATCTAATCAGAGAAAGCATGAGACTTAAGAGATCAAAATTGTAATCTTCAATACATTTGATGTCATGTTGGAATTTATAAGTTACAAATGCAAATGTTAACGTTTAACTTCAATTTACTAATTTTTAATTCTCATTCAACAGGTTTAATCAATTTGTCTAGCTTAACCATTGATCTAATAGCATTGTTGTTTCAATCTATGACTTGGTTTTTAAAACATTGGGATGGGGATCCCCACTGACTGAGAGGGAGGAGTAAAACGCAAGACTGACACTTCAGCTAGATTAGAAATTTGAACCATAACCACTCAGTCAGAAATAATTTGTCCTCGAGCAAGCAATAAGGCCCATGGGTCTAGACACTCTCCTAAAAAAATAAAGTTAATTAAACAACACTCAGACTCAAGGAAGTCTCTTGTAATCGAAGACATCTAGATTCTTGGACATGTCTGATTTGTGCCAATTGTGTTTCATTAAATGCTTGGGATGCACAAGCACAAAGAAGTATTCCTCTCTATAGCCAAGTGCGTACCCACCATATTGGCCGCTTGACAAAATGATAATCCAACCTTTCCCCCCTAGGCCTATGAAAAGCTAGCTGAATGGTGCGGCCAAGATAATATCAATTCTTTCTAACAATTTGCCCACATACGCTCTTAGATTTAGTCTCAAACACCTAGCATCAGTTTTTGTGGGGCCAAGGAATGCGAACCTGCTCTCAGCTGGAACCACTCTCTCGCTAAACGAGTATCAAGCTAGTTCATCCGCTTAAACCAATTTCTACTTCTGTAGTTCTGTGGAGGTAAACAGATCACATAGTCTAGGGACAGGTGGGATCTATCACTCCCTTCACCAAAAACATCACCTTAAATCCATGTGTACTATCCAAATCTCAGCATGTATATAGAAAGAAGATTAACAAAGGCATCCAATCCTATCAGTGTCTCCTTGCTCCAGACGAAGAAACCCGGTACCA
Organism: Zingiber officinale; assembly: GCF_018446385.1. Taxonomy (NCBI): domain Eukaryota; kingdom Viridiplantae; phylum Streptophyta; class Magnoliopsida; order Zingiberales; family Zingiberaceae; genus Zingiber; species Zingiber officinale. Next base: position 99,134,256 of record NC_055988.1, on the reverse strand, counting down.
ATTATGCGCTATGCTTTCTGCTTTCACTCACCTCGAAATTACATTCCATAAAAGAAGAGCGCACAAGCTCGTTGCCCATGGCCAATTAGAACAGCAAAACACAAACTCAAGACACTATACACCTCATGGAAACCTTGTTCTGCACCCAATTCAGAATACGGGCAACGCAGGACCAGATTAAAAGCAAGTTACACGGAAAAACCGACCAGAGGACGACGACGGGAACGAGTAAAAAGTTAGCAAGGAGCGAAGCACCTCCATTCTAGTTGTAAAGCGGTGGAAAAAATGGCAGTGGCTTGCAAGCTTGGTATAAGGCGAGGCGGAGGAGGAGGCAGGAGAAAGAGGAGAGGAGCAGAGTGACAGCGAGTGGATGAACACCGCAGGCGTCCTTTCTCGCCGGCGATTCTTGAGCGAAGCGCACAATCCTGCAAATCTAGAGGCCACGGCGGCCATGGCGTCGTCTTCTCAAGTCAAATAGGGCGTGGCTCTGGGCGACCGCTGTTGATCTAGAAGACTCCACCGCGAGAGTTTGCCCGCCGAGCCATTGCTGCGCCGATGATTCAAGAGCATTCTGATCCGATCAGATCAGATCAAGGGTCAAATTACAAGTTACTACATCACGTTTCCAAAATAGTCCGTCCATAATTTTCTTGGCAATTTCTTTTTAAAATCACACACTCAAATTTAAAAATAGCCAAAAGACACCTTTTATACTAAAATAATACTTTCTTTCCAACTTCCAACATAAATAAATAAATTTTATTATCTTTTGCAAGATAAAATAGTATTTTAGCATATTTTTTAAAATTACTATATATAAAATATTTTTATATCAAAATATTCTTTACTAAATTATTAACATTATTAAAATTGTTCAAAATTATTTTAATTTAATTAAAATTACTTTAAAATTGTCATATTATATATACTAGTTATATAATTTTAAAATTACTATATAAAATTAAAGTAGTTATATAGTACTTTAAAATTATTATAGAGTGTATAGCAGTTATAATATTTTCAATAAAGTTAAAATAATTTTGATTTAATTTATTTTTTAAATAAAAACGAAATAATTTTAATAAAGTTAGTAAAAAAATAATTTAATATGCCGTACTTCATATAGTCTCGTTGCTATGTTAAAGAATCAATTGGTTAAGAACATTGGTTAATTTGTATACAATTGAATTTCTATATAAATCAATTATTATATATGTATATAATTATTATATGTAAATAATCTTTATTAATTTAATAAAATATTTAAATTTTGTTTAAATTATTTTTATATTACTTTATATATTATGAACACATTATAGTTACAACCATAATTCATGGCAAAATTTAATATCTTTATTTTAAAATACTGAATTTAAAAAAATATATATTTATTTTAAATTTGTTTGTATTTAAAAAATACTATGAGTAATTAGGTAACCATGTTTATACAAGGAAGAGTGAAAATATTTTTTTTTTCAACACGGAAACTCATGTAAAATTGAAATTGTGACGGGAGATTTTCAAAATAATTTACCGTAAAAAATAATTGTTGATTATTTTGAAAACATTTAGGGATTAAAATGAAATTTTCTATGAAAAAATAGAACGAAAAAAGGGGCGTTAAAACAGAAACGAAGAACGGGAGTTATCCGCTTTCTCGCTCCGTGCCATTCCCCTCTCCGGTTAGGGTTCTCTCCCGATCGCCCGTCGAAGGTCTCGACTAGATTGGAGCCGATTCCCCCCTCTGCCATGTCCTGATTCGTCGAGCATAAGGTCTGCCGAAAGACTGGTTTCCTTATTTGATCGAGTCCGTCGAGATCTTTGGCGACATGGCCGACGCCTTGTCGTTGATCCCCGCCAACGTCTTCCGCAACCTCGCAGACAAGCTCTACGAAAAGCGGAAGAATGCTGCTCTCGAGGTATTCTGCACCGATCCCGATCCTTTCCCCTAATTCTTCGGGAAGAGGGATCCTTGCTTTTTTGTGAATGATGTGTTTGGTCATATTGAGATATTTCGAGAGCGCAGATCGAAGGGATCATCAAACAGTTCGCACTTTCTGGGGAGCATGATAAGATTTCGGCTGTGATCAACCTGTTGACCTCGGAATTTGCTGGCTCGCCGCAGGCAAACCATAGGAAGGTCCGCTATTACTTAAACAACTGTGATATTTCATTTCTCTGGAATGAGCAAACCGTTCGTTTGGATTTGAAAAATCTATGTTGGTGCTTCGGGAACTCGTATACTCTATTTTTTACTTGCAGGGCGGGTTAATAGGGCTTGCAGCGGCTACTGTTGGTTTGGGAACAGATGCTGCTCAGCATCTGGAGGTAAGACTTACATGTTATATTTATCAAAATTGGAAGTTTTTCCTGCTGGTTTATGTTACAGACGTTCTTAGCTAACATATCCTTTTTGGATGATATTATAGAAAATTGTACCACCAGTTCTTAAATCTTTTGTTGACCAAGACAGCAGAGTTCGATATTATGCTTGTGAAGCATTGTATAATATTGCAAAGGTGATTATGATTTTGTTTATCTTGTCTACCTCACAAAATTAGTTTTTTGCTCTTCTTCATTAATGGTTATCTATGTTATTCTATCATTGTGCAGGTTGTTAGAGGAGATTTTATTGTATTTTTCAATAAGATATTTGATGCACTTTGTAAGCTTTCAGCAGACTCTGATCCTAGTGTGCAGAGTGCAGCTCATCTTTTAGATCGTCTCATAAAGGTAATTTTTGAATTTGATGAGTTCATGTGTGAAAAATTGGTAAATATAGATAATCTCCTCTTGAGTTCAATGCCTTCAACAGGATATTGTGACTGAGAGTGATCAATTCAGGTGTGTCATTTTGACTTATCTGCTTTAGTTTCTTTTATTACATGTATGGTCCTGAAATGTGTTTACATTTTTGTTATTTTCCCTTTAAAGCATAGAAGAATTTATACCACTACTAAGGGAGCGCATGAATGTACTCAATCCTTACGTCCGACAATTTTTGGTTGGATGGATAACTGTGTTGGATAGTGTTCCAGATATTGACATGCTTGGCTTTCTGCCAGATTTCCTTGATGGTAATCTAACTGAAAAAGCAAACCTTTTTTTGGGGTTGCACTGGAGTGATTGCATAAAGTGATTATTTTTTCTTAGGTTTGTTCAACATGTTAAGTGACTCCAGCCATGAAATACGACAACAAGCAGATTCTGCACTATCTGAGTTTCTTCAAGAAATAAAAAATTCTCCTGTAAGCTTCAATTCAACCAGCTAGTTGTGCAAGTGCAAGGCTGCTTGATATTCTATATATATTGAGAGAATTCTGGAAATTGTAACTCTAGATCTCTGCTTGATGGTTATACTATTCTATGTTTCCTAATTTGAGGTTTTTCTGTTATGAAGAATGTAGACTATGGACGAATGGCTGAAATATTAGTCCAGAGGGCTAGCTCTCCAGATGAATTTACTCGATTGACAGCTATCACATGGGTATGCCCTCTTGTAACTTTCTTTAACTAAATTCTTGGAATTAGGCATTACGATAGATGTCTCAACCTTATCAATTGTCGGCAAGGCCCTACTTCTCTGTAGCTTCATTATTTTAATTTAGGATAATTGATAATTAAACTACAAATATCATGTTCTTCAGATAAATGAGTTTGTAAAACTTGGTCGAGAGCAGCTTGTGCCTTACTATGCAGAAATTCTTGGGGCTATATTACCCTGCATATCTGACAAGGAGGAAAAGATAAGAGTGGTGAGTAGAATGCACATCTTCTGCATTTTCTATATAAACTTTTTGATTAAGTTTCATGTTATTGCATGATTTATGAACAGGTTGCTCGTGAAACCAATGAGGAGCTTCGTGGCATCCATGCTAATCCAGCTGATGGATTCAATATTGATGCAATTCTCTCGATTGCAAGGAGGTGTGTTTATTTAGCACTTGGGTATCAGTTGGATGTGAAGATTACTTTGCATTTAGAATCTGATAATTTAGCTCTTCTGCCTTTAAATCAGCATGAAAGATATGTAATACAAATATTTGATTTGAACTGTATATAAACAATCATCATTCTTCTCTCCAGAGACAACCAAAAAAGGTGTGGGTCATCGTCGGTGTAAGAAAATGGGATTATTTTTTAAATCACTTCTTTTTTTTTCATTTTCTTTGGTCAGAGAACTAACGAATGAATGGGAGGCAACTCGAATTGAAGCATTACAATGGATCTCAAAGCTTTTGGTTCGGCATAGAAATGAGGTAATTGGTTGACAGTTTGCTGATCTGTACATGCAGCAATTCTAAAAAATGATTTTTTGCTTTGTTTATTTCATTGAAGTATTGTGTGAAGAGTTGCATATGTTCACAACTTATTGTATATTAATTTCTGAATTTGATTATACTAATCAACCTCCTTCCCTCTGCCAACATATATTTTAGAAAAGAATGGTCTAGCAGTTACCAATGTGAACTGGGTTGAACTAGCACGTTTTTTTAAATAATATTATTTATTAACTTTTAATTCTATAGCTTTTTTTGTGTAAACCTGTTCTTGGCGATCATTCTTTGCATTTTTATATACCTAAACAGTTAATTCTTGGTTAGCTCTTGGATATTGAGATATGATTTAATTCAAGATACTTATTTTTTTTCTTGCATCGCCTTTCTAGGAACTTGTTTGAAAATTTGATCCGCTGTTTCTCTATATATATGATTTAGAAGGTGCTCCAATCTTTTTTTATTAATGATTTCATATAATGTCCTCGGTACTTTCATTTTAGCAAACTTATTTATGCCTTTTTGACAAAGCTAATTCACCATACTGTCAGCCATTGAAGATGGTATCCACATCAGGCCAATCAAATGGATCAACATGCCACATTGGTTCAACAATTGATAATTTTGATTAAACCTTTTAATCACAAGTTATTCTAAGAAATCAACTAAACTATATCATGTCATCCATGTAATTATTATTATTTTCTGACAATGCCATGTTATGTTATTCACTTAAGCAGATGTTATTTGCCACTACTTGGTATTGCTAGCATGAACAACTAGCAATAAAATTTATTCACTGATGATGAAATACACATGACACAAAGTAAAGAGTAAGATAAATTTCTTAACAGTGAAAGATTGACCTAGATTCCTTAAACCATCCATTGTATACGATTATAATTAACAATTAATTCCTAAATTTAAAATTATTACTAAAAAGATAGCTGTTTGGAATTGGTTTTAGTACTATTAGCAGACTCTGATCCCTGTGATTGATGAAATACACTTACACATGGTAGAAAATACATATATAAATTTCTTAGCAATGAAAGGTTGACCTAGATGCCTTAAACCATCCATTGTGTATGATTAGAATTATCAATTAATTCATAAATTAAAAAATAATTATTAAAAAGAGAGTTGGTCTGGAATTGAGATTAATTTAGATCAGATATCATACTGCCTTTGTCACAACACTTTTTTTTTCTATACAAGTTAAGCTTTATGGCTAATCCTTTCCATCGCCTGCATCCTTTTCTCTGTCTTAAGTGCCTTGGTGCTTACGTGGTATATCTTTACTCCATCTCAATTTCCTTCCTTTCCCCTTCTCCCGTCTTCTTTATTTTGAGGTTATCCAACATTCAAATTTGCTAAAATGGGACAAACTAGGGCTATTTTTTTTTAATATTCTGACCCTAATTATACTTTGATCAAAACATGCATCTGCTAATATTATATGGTTTCTGTAAACAGTCTATCTGCCATCTCCTATGCTTAATTTTATTATGAATGTAGACAAACTATACTATATTTTATCATTTTTTTGAAGTTTGTGTTGCTGTGGTCAATTGTTTATAATTTAAGACATTTGTTAAACTCTCTTCCACTAGTGTTCTCAATCAGATTACATGTGTGAATCCATGAACATTAGATATAAAAGATCGAATTCTATGTTGGATTATTTTCAGTCATAAATCACTTTTGCATATGTATTGCAAATCAAATCTTCTATTTAAGAAGTGTTAATGCATTTCTTCATGCGGTCAATTATATAAGAAAATATGTTAAAAGTTGGTATCATCTTGTGTCTATATCATTTTTCCCAGTCATTGACTCATTGTATTGTTCTCTCTTACTACTGTTATTTGTGTTTATAAATGTGACTCCATTCTGCAAGATGTATAATAGCTCTAGTATTGTGGGAGTACGCTCATTCATTTTTCTTGGACAGGTTATTTCATACTTGAATTGCACCTTTGACTCTCTTATGAATGCTCTTTCAGATTCTTCAAACAGGGTAATTCTTGATCATTCTCATAAGTTAATGTTGTCATTGATGAAATTCTCTAGCATGAATTACATTTGTATGGATCTTTTTTGTAATATATCACTACAACTATCCTTGGAATGTAGATATTCTTTGTTTTTCCAAGCCCTAGTGTTAATCATGTATATGTGCTCCAGACCTGGCCATGCAAAAAACGATCAAAGGATGCCGGAATACATATATTCTTATTAATTAGAAACAAACTCGCAGATACTACACTTATACTACAAGTGGGAAGTGACCTTGTGACAAACAGTTTTATATCATCTTTTTCTTATCAATTGATCCATTGTCTATCACCTGTTACATGAAAATTAGTTGTGTTAAATTTGATGTGCTGTTTGCTTTAGTATATTGTACAAGTACCTGGCTGCTTTGTGTTTGATCGGCTTACAAATCATCATAGACATGCCAGGCAAGATCAACACTTTGGATAACATAATCTATAATCCAAAAACTGCTGGTTTTTTCATCATCCAGTAATTGTCTTTCTAGTGGGTCTACTTTAAACTATATTCATAAATCTAAGGGTGTGTTTGGTTCAAGTATCATCTATAACCTTAGTTATGTGATTACCAGGTAATCACATAACCAAGGTTATGGGGAATTCAACATAACTTATTAGGTGTTTGGTTCAACTGAGATTATGCAATTACTTAGTTTTACATTTACTAATTTACCCTTTAACTTTTTGAATTAATTTAATTGAATGAAAACCTTTTTATCTCTTCTCTCCCGTGACTTCTCTTCTTCCTTGCCGTTGTTTCCGAACTCCAATCACGAGAGTGATGCCATGGAAGTTCTAAATGCTGCAGGCCTCACTCCGTTAGCCTCGCTCCACAAGGTGGCTTCCTCTTCCTCCTTAGGTTCAAGATAGCCAAAAAACTAATACTTTGCACAAAATCAACAGATGCAAAATTTCCAAGTGAAGCCGCTACAATCGAATGCTAAAAAGTGAAAAAGAGCACCTTAATGTCCTCGTTCGACACTCTGAATTCTAAATTCGAGATATACATCTTGGTGTCGGTATCTATGGAGGAAGTCCTCGTCGTCAGAGCAGGAAAACCGCCTGCTTGCGCCGTCGAGTACATGTCGTGCTGCCACACCGAGTTGGGAGCCTGGGATCGCAGATCAAATCAGATCGGGTGGTCGGGAGGAAGCCCGGATCCAGCAGCCGCAGGAATTCCCCAAAGCGTGTACCTTCCCGGAGGAGTAAGGGGCGGATCGGTTAGCCGTTCGGTTGGGTGCGTGACGGGACGGCCCCGGCCTCACGGCCCCGTCCGCCGCCGGTAGTCTTCTTGCTTGATTTGATTATGTCGTCGAGGGACATGTCGAGGGCGCCCGACATCTGCGATGCAGATCTGAGAAGAGGAATCGAGCGACGAAGAGAAGGGACGCGGATAGGGTTCTCGCGGAAAGGGGCGGTCAAGGTTTGTGGTGGGTGGGTAATTTTGGAAAAAATAATATGATAACCCCGGAATCGTAAAAAACCTTAGGCTTTCAAGGTTTTCTGATTCCTGGTTGTATTCTCAAATTGCTGACGTGACGGGAATCACTCATTACCATGAATCACTTATTACCTAAACCAAATAAGGTTTTTGTTGATAACCTACCAAGGTTATCAACGATAACCTTGAACCAAACGCGCCCTAAAAGATCAATGATTGTCAATCATTTTATGTAGCAGCAACTTTTCAATCAAATATGAATTATTAGTTTGGTAGGGCACTGTAGCCAATAAGAGCCACCAGAAGTAACCAGTCTTTTCCATTTAGTTTGGAGACCACATCAATAATTCGGTGTTATTACATGCATAGGTAGGTAGGATAGCTCTCTGCATTTGGACATTCCTTTCATCGTCAATGCAAGGAGGATACTGTCATGCTATCTCATTATTATGGCCAGACCATTTCTTAATAAGAACAGCTTTCAAAGTTAGTCATCTTTGTTGCCAACTTGCATTTTCTCACATTACTTACTTGATAAAGTATCAAGTGAACTACTTTGGTTTCTTTGTTTGTCCAATTATGGTACACAGAAGGCACATGAAGTTAAATCTCTTCAATATTAAGAGTTGATTGATTTGGAGGACTAAGGATAGAAATCTAGAACCCGTTGAGCATTGCTGTTTCATTTGGTAAGTGTTTCGTGTCAATTTCATGAAGACCTGAATAAGTTTGTATGGATGTGCATTTTGTTTGCGAACATGTACTTTCAGAATCTTGCTGAGAAATTACGGAAATGAAAGTTGACTTAAATTGGTGCTATACCTAGTAATTTCTTGTGATGTCAATTATACCAGTCACTTTTTTCTAAACTTCTGTTAATGAACAAGAGCAATTTATGCTTATATGTTTGAGAGATATACAGTCTCTTGAAATATTTGCAGAACCTTTATGCTCAACCAGCTCATTTTTTTGTTTGTGCATGTTTGTGACTGTTTTTCCTTTGTTGTTCATGTTATGAATTGAGTTAAAGTGTGTCCTTTCTGGGATGAGAAGTATTCTTCTTTCCCATCATATTTGATGCTTGGATTTAATAAACCACTATGTTGGTAAACTGCATGGTCTCAGGTACTGGCTAGTTGGTCCATGGAGTCCTTACCCTATCTTGTTTACATGCTTCCTAACTGTTTGCTTCTACAGAGTAATTACTATAGCTGCCACTTCTATTCTGATGAAATTTGTCATGTATGCTTGATGGAAGGTTGTACTTTTGGTACTTGAAGTTCATGCTTGCATAGCAGAAGATCCTCAACATTTTTGTCGTCTGATTGAACTTCTAGTTCGCAAATTTCAAAGAGACCGTGCCCTTCTTGAAAGGTATGGCAAACATTTTTTTGTAAGTTTTACTTATCACTCATCGCACTGTGGCTATTGAATTCTTCTTATGATTTATAATAGAACTAAGTACTTTCTATTCAGCTTAAGCGCTATTTTTTGTCTGCAGGCGTGGGGCTTTGATTGTACGAAGACTTTGTGTTCTTTTGGATGCAGAGCGAGTTTACCGCCAATTTTCTTTGAATCTAGAGCATGAAACTGACTTGGGCTTTGCATCCATTATGGTTCAGGTATATATGAGATAAACCTGGTCTCGAAGCATTATTTGAAAATTTCCAGCTAAAAAAAGTGATTTGTGTTGATTCATCTTTGTTTAGGCATTGAACTTAATTTTATTAACTTCATCGGAATTGGCGGACTTACGGGCCCTTGTTAAGCAATCATTGGTGAATTCTTCAGGCAAGGACCTATTCATCTCATTGTATTCTTCTTGGTGCCATTCGCCTATGGCTACAATTAGTTTGTGCCTACTAGCTCAGGTACAGCTACTATCATTCCTATCTTTTTCTCGAAATGTTAGAGACACTCTGACTTTTTCATGCTTTCCATGTTAGGCATACAATCATGCCAGTTCTGTGATTCAGTCACTGTGTGAAGAAGACATAAATGCAAAGTTTTTGGTTCAACTGGACAAGTTAATCCGGTTGCTGGAGACCCCAATCTTTGCTTACATCAGATTGCAGGTACTTTCTCATCTGTAGCTGCTCTTTTCTAGAGCAACCTTTAGAGGAAACGTGAGAACGTATAGCCTGCCTGTACTTCTTTAGAGTTTGGATTTGTTCTCTAATTTTGATATCCATTAGGTATTGTTTTTTCTAGCGTGGCTCATGTATTTGCATTTTGCAGCTTCTCGAGCCTGGAAAACATACATGGCTATTGAAGACTCTGTATGGTCTTTTAATGTTGTTGCCTCAGGTATGTTTGCTAATCTATATATCATATAGGATATTTTTGTATCATTGAGCAAGCAATAAGATTGACAGAGAACATAACATTCTAAGTCAAGTCATCAGTAATCTATGCTAGCCAAGATCCTCAATGAGGTTTATGGACGCTGCTCCAACTACATTTTGCAAAAGAGAGATCTAGGATACAAAATTTTTGTCCCAGAAGTGAGATAAGCCAGTGATACGGCGGCAAAATTGAAGTGATCTGGAAGATATGGACTTGAGCATAGGACATTCATATATATTATTTATGTTATTCGTACCTCAGAATAATCTTTTTTACCAAGTTGGTGAACCAATCTCACTGAGGAATGAAGTTCAAGGGTTCTCTCATTGATCTAGTTTAATTTTTGAGATCTTTTGGTTCAGGACCTGCATTAACTGTATATTAGGAAAACATGTCCTTTATCAGACAGTTGACTTTTTGTATATTGGGCTTTCAACTAATGGAAGTATAACTTAGTTTTATCTTTAATACTCCAGCTATGTTCAGTTATACCATAACACTTTTAACTTTTAGCTGTCCATTTTGCTTGAAAACTGATAGAAGGAACATATGGACTCAGATACACAGAGAAACAAATAGGCCTCCATTTCACTCTGTTGAACTATGCTCTTAACTAGAAAAACATTTGAATGCCCACCTTCACAACCTTAAATGATAAACTCATTTCTTAGAGGAAATTTAGCTTCAGTCTGAGTTCTCTGTTCCTTACATTATTCTTTTTGGTTTAGTTTCTATATACTTCGACAGTAGTATAGTACATAATGTTGATATGGATAATTTGGAAATTAGGACTATTAAACCCATTATTCATGTTAAACTATGTTATTGGACATGCAGCAAAGTGCAGCATTCAAGATACTGAGGACCCGTCTAAAAACTGTACCATCGTACACTCTTGGTGCTGAACAACTAAAGCGCACATCATCAGAAAATCCATATTCCCAGATTCTACAAGTAACAGAGGACAGCAGAACTCAATATACTGCAATTGACTTCCAATCGAAGTTGCAAAAATTTGAGCAAATGCAGCATAGGCATCGGTTGCATTCTAGATCACAGCTACAATCTCCTAATTTGTCTAGCTCCACTATGTCACAGGTATATGCTGCTTGTCAAGTATTGTTGCATGTTTTCTTAATTTTCTGTTCTCGCATATAGCATTTGCTTCTTTTATAATTTTGGTTTCAACTTTTAGAGAATATTAATGGGGATGCTGAATGTAGGAAATACAGATATCTGAAGAATCACGTGAATCTTCCCCTCAGCCGGAGATCATGCAACATCCTTCAGGACCAACATGGAATGTTCCGGGGCAGCTAAGAACATGATCATTGCATTATAATCTGCTCCAAGCTGTATGACGTTGACCACAGCATCTAAGTCGTACCACCACAATAAGATGGAATCGCATCAAAGAAGTCATCTGGGTTAGAAGTTGTATATCCTTTTATTTTTATGTATAAGCTCATCCTGTTGGGATACGGCGGGAATCGAGATAAACAAGATATGCCTGACAGGTAAGTAAGCTTTAATTCTTTCTTGCTTATGCAGTATCCGCTCATGTGGTTCTGTAATTTTTTTCTGAAGACCATGTGAGTTGTGGGAAGCATTTGGGTGAGTTTCAGTTCTTTGAACTTTAAAGTCAAGTGACCAGTTTGAATAAAACAGTCAAATTGTACATTGTAGTGTTTCCCTCATGGAAATTCTAGTCATTGTCATTATAATTATTTACAATGTTTCCTTTCCCTTAGCGTAGGTAGTTGTTTTCTCTTCGATTTGTGTTTATCTGGATTTGTATGAAATAAACGGGCAACTTAAGCTATTGGACTTAACCAGTGTTACCAAATATCTTTCTATTGACATATGACTTGCGATCAATATCTTCCTATTGACATCTTTTAATGAAGCTTGTGAAGTTGGGACAGTTACAGTACATTGGCGGATTAGTCTTATATTTGTGTCTTCTTGTGTTCTTTCGTTAATGCACAAAACAGTGTAGAAACATTCTTCAATAACGGCTCAATTGGACTAGGGGAGAAAGTTGACGATAAACCATTATCGTTTGTTTGAGCCCTAGAAGAAAATTCAACTTTCATTGACTGACAGCTGCTGTCGTGTAGCTTCTGACATGGAGCCCACGAGTTCAAGTCGCCAAAACAGTCTAACAATTGGATTTTCTTTGAATCTGAAATCTTTAGGACTCCAACTGCCCTTGGAACCAAAAGTCTTAACGTAATTCTCAATGTAACTGAAAAGAAGATCCGTAACTAGATGTCGAAATCTCGGTTACGTCAAGCAAAGTTCTGCCTCACTTGGCGGCCGACATATGCTTGTCACACTAATTGACCTCCTAAAAATCTATCGTTCAAATTTCGGATTCTTTGTACGTGAACTGGATTCGTTGTGCGTGGAAACTTCCCTGTCCAGTCAACTACTTGGGCTGCTTAATTATTCACAATGACGATGCAGAATTCGCAAGTTGGGATAATTTAGATACGACGTCTCACAGTCGATTCCTCCTTCCTGTGGTCTCAAATTAAGATGCCTTCTTCCTGTGGCCATCAGGCAATTGGAGTTATCAAGGGATATAATTAGTAGAGACGCAAAGATTTGATCCGTGGGGCTTAGCCGATTAACTCCAAGATTAATAATCAGAAATACCTGAATTTAAAAAAAAAATGCTTTTGATTTGATCCTATAGTATATAGGAGAAGCCAATCCACGTCCATGGGAGCTGGACCCTTGTGGCATAGTTAGTTAAGATGACGCCTTCCCTATATCCACCATGCCAGGGTTTGGTCTAGCCTAGTCCGGCCAGGCATAGCCAGCAGATCAGGCCCCGGTGCCGAGATGCTGCCCCGCAAGCTTCGACTGGTTTGGATTTGTGAACTCAGCTGTCTAATTCAACAGAGGACCATGTTTGAGATGACTTACTAATCCAATTTAGCTTATTTTTTCTTATAATTTTATTTAACAATAACAAGTCTTATTCTATTAGGTAGGATGGACTATATAAATTCCTTTATGCCATTTAAATTTTATATATTTAAATATTTCGTATTTTATTTTATCAGTGTTAACTATTTTTTTTTTCTTTCTCATTTGATAAAGTAGCGTATTCTTAACGTTTTTATTCAATAGGTATAATCTTATTAGACCTATCAATCTGGATTAAGGGTGCATCATATCTAATCTTGATCACGATAAAAAAACGACTGAAATTGCAGGATTTGTTTAAATAATCCACATATGCATGTATTAATCACGACACACAAGCGTACTAATCATCATTAAGGATGAAGATAAAGTGATTAGCAGAGAGGAGAGATGGAGTTTGTGTATCATATATTGATCCGTGTGTTTCCAGAGGAGAGTAATTGACGGTGGTCGATCAGAAACCGAGCTTGTGGATGAGGGCCAGGGCGATGCTGGTGTGCTTCTCGACCTCCCTCACCCGGCGGTACACCTCGCCGGCCTTCGAGTCGCCGCCGCCTGCAGCCGTCGGAGCCGCCAGCCAGTCCGCGCACGTGTCCTCGTCCGTCAGCGCCGCGCTCATCCACGTCATCGCGTTGGACACCTGCCACGCCAGCGCCGGCCCCGTCGCGCTCTCCACCGCTCGCAGCGCCTCCGCCGCCTGCCCCGCCCGCTCCGCCGCGTCGCTCAGCATTTCGGAGCAGTCGCGCAGCGCTGCTCTCAGCCGCGGCCCCGCCGCCGCGCCGGCGCCCGCCAGCGTCGCCGAGACGTTCGCGGAGACGGAGCGCACCCGGGCGAGGGTGACGTTCGACGCCACCTGCGACAGCCGGACGTCGCTCCGCTGGACCACCGCGGCGTAGCCGACCAGGGAACTGAAGCAGAGCTGCGGGTACAAGGTGCCCCCGCAGGCCTCGCGGATGAACTCCGTCGAGTTCCCGACCCCGGCCGCCGGCGTCCGGCAGCCGGCGAGGAAGAAGAAAAGGAAGGTGGGAAAAAGAAAGGCGCCCTGCGATGCCATCCTAACGCAGACGACACAAAACAAGAATCCATTGTTCATCTGCTATATATACACACAAACGCATGATTTCATCCACATTTTCTTGTACATATCCTGAAAATTTTACTCTGCTTAAGGATCACTAAATTTACATCAGTAATTAAGTAAAGAGCCTACTTAAAATTATATAATTTGTTGTGTAAATCCTACAATCAATCACAATTACTATCGAGATGCTGATTTTTAATATACGTGTTGTCTTTTGAAATCCAATACTATAACGATATTATTTTTTAAATGCAGAAAAATAAATGTGCGCTTTCATACATTTAAAAGTTAAATAGATTTTTGAGAGTTCCGCAACTTTAATGCTCAATTGCCTGATTTACATTATTGGAGCTCCTACAGCAGTCTGTGGATCAGGAGCTAATCAGCTTGACAAGACAGATTAATTATGATGTGTTGTGGTCCGATTAATGGCGAAGTGGATCGGTTTTGGAGAGGAGACAAGGGAGAGGGGGCCATGGATAGCCACTGTAGAGATAGCATGAGGGCAGAAGACGAGTCGTTTGATTTTGAAGAGAAATTTAGCATCAGTGGCTTGTGCTTGTACTGTTTCAGAAATCATTTGTTTGCGGATTTGTCTGTTCTGTTGTACGTTGAGTGAGGAAGGGAGCTTTTGACGTAACAATACATATTAGATCTTTCCGTGATATCCTGTATTAATTCAAGTCATGTACTGGACTATCTTTTCTTGTATGTTGAGTGACGGTAGACTAATTTTATTGGCAAAGTAGAGGATGTGTTGTACAATGTTATCTTGTATTGTGACTGATGCAGTGGTAAAGGAGAGTCTATTTGCTATGAGTCAATTATCACAGAATAAGTCAAAGTTAAGATGGTTAATATTAGAGAAGTGGGTCATCGGTTGATCGGTGAGGCCCTTGTCCGATCGATCATTTGAGTAACCATTATAATTAGTCTGGTCGGCAGGAGAACAAGTTACGCGGACTGGGAGCCCGATTCGAGTGGACCGATCTGCGGGAGAACAAGTTACGCGGACTGGGAGCCCGATTCGAGTGGACCGATCTGCGGGAGAACAAGTTACGCGAGCCGGGAGCCCGAGCCGAGCGGACCACTCGTTTGACTTGAAGAATGGCGTTGGCATTATACATTTAATGAAGTAACAAAATGGATGATTAATAAAGGAAAAAGAAAATTAAATAGAACATTTTATTTATTATTAAATGAGAAGAAGTCAAGACAAAGATATCCTCTGTCGGTAATCAATATCATTAAACGGGGAAGATAAAGGGTCACCAAACAAGGTATAAAAAGAGCACGCTAGGTATGAAGAAGGCAAGAAAAATTTTTATCCTGAGTACTTATTATTTTCCTCCTCTATTTTTGACTTGAGCATCAGAGGGTCAACGTCAAGGACCTCTTCCCTGATTTTGGTTTTGTTTTGTAGAGAGCGAGGTCTTCATCTAGTTAGCGAAACTGTAATTTCCCTAGCTTTCCAACTTTGCGTCTTCGGACAAAATCATTTTGGCGTCGTTTGTGGGAACGTAGCCTGCATCTGAGCAAAAAGATGGAAGACGCTGGGCGACTCACCACATTAACGCTGACACGAGAGGATCTCGACGCATTAATACAAGCTCAAGGGGCGAAGATACTGGAGCAACAGCAACAGGCGCTAGCTGAACGAAGAGTACAAGAGCCTGCAACTTCCGCAGAAGGTCGTCGGGTTGAGCGAGAAGACCGAACGGAACATCTTGCCAATTGAGACCCAAATGACAAGAGGTTGATTGACACCTATGGGAAAGAACCTCACGCACCAGCCTCCCTACGACGAGCGCCGTTTTGGACCCCGACAGAAGAGAGGGGTCGGGCTGACAGAGATCGGGGATCATCCTTTGATGAGGCACCCGCTCAAAATACAAGAAAGAGGAAACCCAAGGAAGACAACTCGCCTAAACAGGTCAACCAACAGTTTTCAGAGGGGATTATAAATGATCCTCTGCCGAACCACTACACCCCACTAACGATTGTGGAATATAATGGGGCATCCGACCCCGATGACCACTTGGCCAAGTTTGACAACACGACCACGCTATACCAATACATGGACGGGGTAAAATGCCAAGTTTTCCTTACCATGTTGTCTGGATCAACGTAATGTTTGTTCAAGCGTTTGTCGAGCGGCTTGATACATAGCTTCAAAGACTTTCGAGCGACCTTCCTACATCATTTTGCTAGCAGTCGCTGCCACCAGAAGACAAGTGTGAATCTGCTCTCACTAAAGCAAGGGTCGCGAGAGGCCTTAAGGGCATATATCCAATGCTTCAATCAGGTGGCGATGGACATCCCGACAGTCTCCTCGGATGTATTGGTAAATGCTTTTACTCATGGACTCACTGAAGAAGAATTCTTTCGGTCACTCATCCGAAAGCCGCCAAAGGACTTGAGCCATCTACAGAAAGGGCCAATGAATACATTAATGTAGAAAAATTTCAGGCGGTCAGGAAAAAAGAGGAACACGCTGAACCAACACCGACGTCCGAGCGACGTCAACCGAGCAGCCATCAGCTTCCTAAAGGACCTCGATCGGGAGGAACGCAATCACAACACGAGCCTAGGACACATGTCGTACAACAAGTTGAGTTCGGACACCCAAAACCCTCTAGGAGCAAAATATGGACGCCGATGTTTTACTCCTTCCATCAGTCGGTGACTGATAATACACGGGATTGTTATTTGGCTAGCAGACTAGCCCCAAGAAGGTAGTATCGTCAATCACCGTTGCTCGATCGAAGACGCAGACACCAATTAGATGGGCGAATGGAAGGTGAAAGGATAGCGGTCGAATCACGCCGCCCATCTCAATGACGGAACAGTCCAAGTCCTGTTCGAGAGCAAGCTGAAAGAGACGACCCTCAGTTCATGAGGAGGAAATTAGGAGCAACGCCGCTCGGGGTGAGATATGAATGATCATCGGGGGCCGACCGACGGTAATTCCAATCGAGCAAGAAAATTGCACGCTCGGTGGCTAGAAACTCACGTAGTTGGCTGCAGTAAGGAGAAGGCCGAGGGACCTTAGATAAACTTCGGTCCGAAAGATTTGGAGGGGTAGAGATCCTCCATGATGACGCCTTGATTATCTGAGTGATAATAACTAATTATGTTATTCACTGTACCTTTGTTGACACAGGGACCTTGGTGAACATCATCTTTAAGAAAACATTGGATTAGCTGCAAATCGACCAGAGCGACTTACTGCCCATGACGACTCCATTGTATGGGTTCAACGACAACGAAGTATTGCTGATCAGCCAACTGTGTTTGGCTGTCTCGCTTGGGGAAGAACCGCTGAAGAGGACACGGACGACCAATTTCATCGTGGTAGACACGCCGTCAGGCTACAACATCATTCTGGGTCGATCGGCTCTGAATGAGTTCTGAGTGATGATATCCACTTTCTACCAGAAAATCAAGTTCCCGGTAGGGAACAAGGTGGGTGAGGTCAGAGGCGATCAGTTGGCTGCTTGGCGTTGTTACGTTGAGATGGTCAGAACGGAAGCACGAACCGTTCGGAAGACACCTCGCTTGGAGGTGAGCGCTATCACGGAGAAGCATCCTGCTCTAGTCTACGATGAAAAGGAAGAGGTCCAGATACATCCAAAATCGAGCGGAGGTGACAACCTTTATCGCCGTCGATCTAGACATCGAGAAGAAAATAGAATTGGTTGCCTACCTTACACGAAACTATGACGTGTTCACCTGGTCGACACATGAATTTCCTGACATTTCTCCAAGTGTGGCTTAACATGAGCTACATACTCGACCAGACTCTCGACTGGTTAAATAAAAGAAGAGGGACTTCAGCCCGGAGCAGAACTTGATTATTCAAGCAGAGATAGAGAAATTACTAGAGGCAGACCATATACGGGAAGTCCAATTTTCAAGTTGGCTCGCTAACGTGGTACTAGTCTCTAAGCCAGGCAATAAATGACGGGTCTGCATCAACTTCCATGACTCAAATAAGGCATGTCCGAAAGACTTCTATCTGTTGTCTCGGATAGATCAAATGGTGGACTCTATAGCGGGCTGCGAATTAATATACATGCTCGACGCATACCAGGGTTACCATCAAGTGTCGCTCGCTTGAGAAGATCAAGAGAAGGTCAGTTTCATCACGACTGATGAAACCTATTGCTACAACGTCATGTCGTTTGGACTGAAGAATGTTAGAGTAAGCTATCAAAAGTTGATGAATAAGGTGTTTCGTAAGCAGATCGATCGTAACATGGAGGTCCGTGTCGATGATATACTGATAAAATCCCTCCAAGCGGTCGACCTCTGTATGGATATTGAAGAAACATGTCAAACACTAAGAACCTATGGAATGAAGCTGAACCCGAGCAAATGCTTATTCGGCGCAAGGAGCGATCATTTTCTTGGGTATATCGTGACCGAGCGGGGGATTAAAGAAAATCCAAGTAAGGTGAAGACTCTGCAAGACACGCCTCCACCTCGCAATCTGAAAGAGGCCCAACGACTGACTGGACAGATCACCGCACTCTCAAAGTTTATCTCTAAGATGTCTAATCGAAGTCTGCCATTCTTCAAAGTTCTGCGTCGAGCTACAATGTTCCAACGGGACACAGAGTGCGATCGAGCTTTAAAGGAGCTCAAAGAGTATCTTAACTCTTTGTCTGTGTTAGCTAAGCCAATCGTCGAAAAGTCTCTCTGGATCTATCTGTCATCCACTGAGTATGCGGTCGGCTCGACATTAATCAAGCAGAACAGCCACGACCAGTAGCTTGTGTACTTTTTAATCCATATATTTAGATGTTAAATCTCGCTACACTGACTTGGAAAAATTAGCTTACGCATCGATGCTTGTTGCTCGAAGACTCCATCCTTATTTTCTTGCTTACCCGATCATCATCATTGTTAGGATCGACGGTCGCGGCTAGAGAGGGGGGGTGTGAATAGCCGACCCCAAATTGCTCGTTTTTTCCTACGATTAGGGTTAGCGCAGCGGAAATAAAAATAATAGAAACGAAAACGGAGAAATCAAACCTCAACACGCGTCAATGTAACGAGGTTCGGAAATATACTCCTACTCCTCGGCGTGTCCGTAAGGTGGACGAAGCCTATCAATCCGTCGGTGGATGAGTCCCCGGAGAACCGGCTAATATAAACTCCTTATGGGTGGAGAAACCTCGCCACAATAACTTTGCAATAGCAATAAGGAGTACAACAGTAGAGAAAGCAAACAAGAACAATCGAAATGTAAAACCCTTTGCTTGCATTCTCGTTGTCGACTGGAATCCTGATGAAGCAGCAACTTCTCGGATCCAAGCTCAGCTAGAAAACCAGCAGGAAGCTCACCCGAAGCTTCGGCAGTGAGAGCTCAGCAAAGCTCGCAGAAGGAACCAGGAAGAACTTGCAGAAGCAAGAAGAAGAATAAGTGCGAGAGAGTCCACTGTAGAAGCCCTCAGCCCTTTTATAACCTGCGAAGCAAAGAAGACAGCGAAGAAGACGGAGATAGCCGTTGTCACTCACAACGGCTATACCTGGACCGATCAGGCTCCACCCTGATCGGTCTGAGGCCTCCCTGATCGGTCTTGGGGACCGATCAGGACCTATGCTGATCGGTCCCCAGACCGATCAGGACCTATGCTGATCGGTCCCCAAACCGATCAGCACTCTTCACAGAGAAACACCCAACTCTCTGATCATCTCCTGATCGGTCTGTGGACCGATCAGGGTGCATGTGGATCGGTCCACAGACCGATCCCCTCCTTTTCTCTTTGCCTTCTGTTCGCTTTCTAATCGGTCTGCAGACCGATCAGATAACATACAGTAGTATACTGTTTGGTTACTGATCGGTCACCAGACCGATCAGATAACCCAGTGTATCACTGGATCGATCCATTGATCGATCCAGCTCTTAGTTTTTGCCCCAAACCAAGTCCCACGCCTTCCAAACCAATATCCGGTCAACCTTGACCTATTGGTATCTCATGCTTAGCATCTGGTCACTCCCTTGACCTGCTAAAACTCCCCACCAAGTGTCCGGTCAATCCCTTTGACCCACTTGGACTTTTCTCTTCGTGTTAAGTATCCGGTCACTCCCTTGACCTACTTGACCTTCTCAACACCAGATGTCCGATCACCCTTGATCCATCTGGATTTTCCCTTGCCCGGCTTCACTCACCAGGACTTTCACCTAGCTTCACTTACTAGGGTTTTCACCTGGCTTCACTCACCAGGATTTCCAATCTGCTCGGCTTCACTCACCAGGACTTTCCAACTGCCTGGCTTCACTCACCAGGACTTTCCCACTGCCTGACTTCACTCACCAGGACTTTCTCCTTTCACCTAACTTCACTCACTAGGATTTTCACCTGGCTTCACTTACCAGGATTTCCGAACTGCCTGGTTTCACTCACCAGGACTTTCCGAACTGCCTAACATCCCAGTTAGGACTTCCCAGTCAAGTATCCGGTCAACCTTGACCTACTTGACTCTTCTTCATCCAACCTGATCAGACCCTGATCAGTATCTCTCCGCATGGACAACTACACCTGCATTGTCCATGTCTACATGTCTTTCTGTATTGTCAACATCGAAACCATGACCAAGGTTTACGCTTGGTCAACTAGGTCAACCTTGACCTACTGGAAATTGCACCAACAATCTCCCCCTTTTTGATATTTGACAATACCTTTAAGTTAGGCTAATCCAATAGCCTCAACTTTCTTCATGCCACTAGGTAATGAAACATAAGTTACAACCTTACATTCTCCTTCTAAGAAGACAACCTCCTTCTTAGATAATGAAGGCCTAACTTAAACTCTTCATTCTCCCCCTATTGGCACACATCAACAAACTCTCCCCCTGAAGAGTAAGTTACCGTTGTTCACAACTTCACTCATTGTGATCAACAAACTCTCCCACTAACTCCAATGTTCTTCCTTGAACATTCTCTAAACATTCTCCATTCTCCCCCTTTTTGACATACATCAAAAAGAGTGAATCAAGGTCAAGAGTTTCTTCCTAATGAAAGTCTCATACCTTTCATTGAAACCCTTAATTTCCCCCTTGATACTAAGGTCAACAATTAACTTAGAGATAATCCCATATCACTCATCCTCAAAAATTTCGACGAATAAAAATTCCCCCTAAAAGTCAACTCCTCCTTGACTAATAGGTAAAACTCCCCCTAAAGGTCAACTCCCCCTTGACCATTGCACCAACAATGTCTTGGAGAGTTTCAAACCTTTAGAACTCAAAAACACCACTTCCATAGCTGCAATTTCAGACAAACAGTCGAAATTCAGCAGGTTGGCACGCCCTGATCGGTCACCAGACCGATCAGGCTCCATTTGGATCGGTCACAGTGACCGATCCAGGCTCCCCTGGACCGATCAGAAACCCTTCTGATCGGTCCACAAACCTGATAAAGGTCTGATAAGTTCTGATTTCTCTCCACGAAATTCAGAAACCTCTAGAAAATTACAGAAAATTCCAAAAATTGTGAAATTTTGAGGATACATTCCTCATAACATATACTATCATGGAAAAATATTTTTCTATGAAAATAACTTCCATTTTTCAATCTTGATACAAAGTTCAAAAGTCTTTGAAATAGCTCAAAGTTAACTTATCTTTGTATCAACTTGTTCAATGATGAATGCTATCACTAGAAAAGCTTCATCAAGGTTTTTCAAATCAATTTTAAAATGATTTTAAACCATTTAATTTAGGGCCACAATCTTAGGGCTAAATGTACATGACTTGTACACAAGCTTTCCCTATGATCCCCAATCTCAAATTAGGCTCATCTAGGTACAAGAATTATGCACCTTGATCCTAACTCATGATCCTAATATCTCACACACATCTAAGGTGTATCAAACACATCCAAGTCAACTTTGATGTGAGATATGAGTTTAGGTCATCTTAGGCTAAGTTCTCATGCATTTTCTAAACATCAATTTGATCTCCATATCAAATTAAGTTTTTAACCTTAAATCAATTTCATTGATTATAAATGCAAGAAATGATGACATGGCATAAAATGATATCATACATAATAACATGTGCCAATGTCATGATGTCATGGCATAAAGTATGAAACTTAAATAAAGCATGACACATAAATAACCTAAGCATTATCATGACATTTCAAATTATCATAGATTAAATATGATGTCATGACATGGCATATGACAAACAATATATGGCAAATAACATGTAAAGGTATAGAAAATACCTAATTCTAGCCTTAGTTGCCATTTTTGATAATTTCGATCATTTTGCCATAGGTTCTATATTCCTAAGTGTAATAGACCTAAAATCATATACAAAAGATTTTTAGATCACTATATGCCAATTAGATTGACTCTAGAAAACTCCTCAAATGTGATTGGTACATCCTAATCACCTTAGGAATAACTTTCCATTTCATTTTCAAGGCTTGATTACACCTTGAAAATTCCTAAAGTGCCACCTTTTGCCATGATTAGGTTAACTACCTATTCAAGTAAGGTTGGCACACCCTAACTCATCTAGCGTGATGAAATCACGCTCTCAGGAACGCAATACCTATTGGAGCTCATTGGGTTCACTAAATATTCACTAGGGATGACTTCCCTAGCAACCCTCCTAATGACCCTCCTAGGCTTTAAAGCCTTGGTCATTTGGGACTCATCAAGATCAACTCTAGGGGTGACTCCCCTTGTGACCTTGGTGATGGTCTTTCTAGCCCTAGGTCTTGTTCCATAATCGAATGGAACATTATGATAAGTGGGCTTTGATTTTTGACCCTTAGACCCTTGAGTTGACTTCTCTAAATTCTTAAGGGTCTTTTCTAAATTGTCAAGTCTTGACCTCAAGACTTGATTTTCCTTTTCTAATACCTCAAGTTTTAATTTGTCATTTATCTTTGAGGTATTCCTAGGCATATGTCTAGTTGTTTTGGGATTTCTACCTAGGTTCTCCTTAGCCTTAAATGAGTTAATTCTAGGGTTAGCATTTCTAGAATTGTCCTTATTCAAGCTAACATGTTTAGCACCTAAGCACATATATTGATTCCTATAATTAACATGCTTATCATTATTAGCAATTGCAATAAAACTACTAGCATGTGTCTTATTAGAATTGCAAGAATGTGCCTTAGAGATTACCTTAGGGTTTGCCCTAGCTCCCCCTATACATGTGCTCGATCTCTTATCCTTGTGAGGTTGCCTCCCCCTCGGACATTGGCTCCTATAGTGTCCCCTTCGCTTGCATTGAAAGCACACCACGTGCTCCTTGCCTTTATGTATCAGGACTCCGGCTTTCTTGACCTTTGGCGCCGGTGGGGACTTTTTAATCCTCTTTGGACACTTACTCTTGTAGTGCCCAAATTCCCTACACTCAAAGCACATTATGTGTAATTTGCTAGAAATTAAAATGCTTGAGTTACCTAGGTTTGAGGATGGATGAAAGCTCTCTTCTTCATCCCTTCCGGAGGTAGAAGCTTCTTCTTCTTGCTCCGAACTTGAAGAAGAACCCTCCTCCTCTTCTTCCTTAGATGTTGAGTGACCCTCAACTTCTAACTCCATGCCTCCATGAAGTGAGCTACTTAGCTCACTTAACTCCTCTTCATGACTTGAAGTGGAGCTTCCCTCATGGAGCTTGGCCAAGTTGTTCCACAACTCCTTGGCATTGTTATATCCACCTACCTTAAACAAAATGTCATTAGGTAAAGAAAATTCAAAAATTTTCAATACCTCATCGTTGACTAGGGATTGGTGGACTTGTTCCTTGGTCCACTCCTTCTTCTCTAGGGTTTCTCCATTCTTGTCCATCGGAGGCTTGAAACCTAATTGAACACAACTCTAATTTTCAAAGTTAGTCATAAGAAAATACTTCATTCTTACCTTCCAAAACGCGAAGTCGTCGCGATCGTAGAAGGGTGGAATCGTGACATCTTCTCCGAATAGATCCATCTCTAGCTTGTGCTCCCTCGGGTGTTAATCCGTCAAAGAGCAACCTTGCTCTGATACCACTTGTTAGGATCGACGGTCGCGGCTAGAGAGGGGGGGTGTGAATAGCGGACCCCAAATTGCTCGTTTCTTCCTACGATTAAGGTTAGCGCAGCGGAAATAAAAATAATAGAAACGAAAACGGAGAAATCAAACCTCAACACGCGTCGATGTAACGAGGTTCGGAGATATACTCCTACTCCTCGGCGTGTCCGTAAGGTGGACGAAGCCTATCAATCCGTCGGTGGATGAGTCCCCGGAGAACCGGCTAATATAAACTCCTTATGGGTGGAGAAACCTCGCCACAATAACTTTGCAACAGCAATAAGGAGTACAACAGTAGAGAAAGCAAACAAGAACAATCGAAATGTAAAACTCTTTGCTTGTCTTCTCGTTGTCGACTGGAATCCTGATGAAGCAGCAACTTCTCGGATCCAAGCTCAGCTAGAAAACCAGCAGGAAGCTCATCCGAAGCTTCGGCAGTGAGAGCTCAGCAAAGCTCGCAGAAGGAACCAGGAAGAACTTGCAGAAGCAAGAAGAAGAATAAGTGCGAGAGAGTCCACTGTAGAAGCCCTCAGCCCTTTTATAACCTGCGAAGCAAAGAAGACAGCGAAGAAGACGGAGATAGCCGTTGTCACTCACAACGGCTATACCTGGACCGATCAAGCTCCACCCTGATCGGTCCGAGGCCTCCCTGATCGGTCTTGGGGACCGATCAGGACCTATGCTGATCGGTCCCCAGACCGATCAGGACCTATGCTGATCGGTCCCCAGACCGATCAGCACTCTTCACAGAGAAATGCCCAACTCTTTGATCGTCTCCTGATCGGTCTGTGGACCGATCAGGGTGCATGTGGATCAGTCCACAGACCGATCCCCTCCTTTTCTCTTTGCCTTCTGTTCGCTTTCTGATCAGTCTGCAGACTGATCAGATAACATACAGTAGTATACTGTTTGGTTACTGATCGGTCACCAGACCGATCAGATAACCCAGTGTATCACTGGATCGATCCACTGATCGATCCAGCTCTTGGTTTTTGCCCCAAACCAAGTCTCACGCCTTCCAAACCAATATCCGGTCAACCTTGACCTATTGGTATCTCATGCTTAGCATCTGGTCACTCCCTTGACCTGCTAAAACTCCCCACCAAGTGTCCGGTCAATCCCTTTGACCCACTTGGACTTTTCTCTTCGTGTCAAGTATCCGGTCACTCCCTTGACCTACTTGACCTTCTCAACACCAGATGTCCGATCACCCTTGATCCATCTGGATTTTCCCTTGCCCGGCTTCACTCACCAGGACTTTCACCTAGCTTCACTTACTAGGGTTTTCACCTGGCTTCACTCACCAGGATTTCCAATCTGCCCGGCTTCACTCACCAGGACTTTCCAACTGTCTGGCTTCACTCACCAGGACTTTTCCACTGCCTGGCTTCACTCACCAGGACTTTCCCACTGCCTGGCTTCACTCACCAGGACTTTCTCCTTTCACCTAGCTTCACTCACTAGGATTTTCACCTGGCTTCACTTACCAGGATTTCCGAACTGCCTGGTTTCACTCACCAGGACTTTCCGAACTGCCTAACATCCCAGTTAGGACTTCCCAGTCAAGTATCCGGTCAACCTTGACCTACTTGACTCTTCTTCATCCAACCTGATCAGACCCTGATCAGTATCTCTCCGCATGGACAACTACACCTGCATTGTCCATGTCTACATGCCTTTCTGTATTGTCAAACATCGAAACCATGACCAAGATTTACGCTTGGTCAACTAGGTCAACCTTGACCTACTGGAAATTGCACCAACAATCATGACCAATAGTACCCTGGGAAAAGTCCTCCTTAATACAGAGACATCCGGACAGCTAATCAAATGGGCAATTGAATTAAGCAAGTTTGATATTCAATATCAACCCCGAATGACGATTAAAGCACAAACCTTAGTTGATTTCATCACAGAAGTCCAGAATGCGAAACCAAAAACAACCTGGAGAATATATGTGGGTCATTCTTCCACTTGACAAGGGGTGGGATCGGCATACTATTGATCTCACTAAGGAAAGATCGAATACAGCTCTCCGTCCGGCTGGATTATATCAGGTCACCAACAACGAAGCTGAGTATGAAGCCTTGATAGCCGGTTTATATGCAGCACGACATGTCAGAGCCACGAGAGTCCTCATTCACTCAGATTTTCAGTTGGGCGCCCAACACCTGTCAGGAACATTTGAGATTAATAGCTCCCGACTCAAGTTGTATGTAGAAGCCTTCAAGAAGCTAAAGGAAAATTTTCAGGAGGTCACTATACAGAAGATCCCCGATCAGACAATCAAGTAGCAGATGAGCTGGCTAAGTTATCCAGTTCACTATCACCAGTCGTGATCAACCAGCCGATAGAACAGGTCTTGTTGGTGGCGCATAGGTCTGGATTACTTTATTAAACCGGATGTACCAAGATCTTGAAACTTTACTTCAGTCCATAGACTGATTAAACTTTCACACAAGATGCTCTTTGCTCTTTGCAATGAACCTTTCTGGTTGCTTTATATGGATGTTTTCTTCAAGACTTCCGTTAAGGAAAATTGTCTTGACATCCACTTGCCAAATCTCATAATCCATATGAGCAACAATAGATAAAGGAATCCAGATAGACTTTAAGCATGGCTACCGGTAAAAGGTTTCCCTTTTTCAACAAGCCTTGCTTTGAAAGTATGCACCTTCCTGTCTGTCCTTCCTTTTCTATGGCTTTTACATCATTTGGTGATTTTTCGAGCTTCCGGACTTTATTAGAATACATATATTCTAATTCTTCATTGCTTTTTGCCAAGATGCTACATCTTTATCTTGGAGTGCTTCGTCATATTTCTGGGGATCAGGTTCATGTTTACTTTGGATCAAGTTTGAAAACTCTCCCAAAAACATAAATCTCTCAGGTTGCCTCACAACCCTCCCACTACGACGAGACATTGTCTGTTGTTGTGATACATGTTGCAGTTTCCTTGTGATATCTCATCTTGTACAGTTGGTACTAGATTAGACGTGTCCTTTATTACTAACAAATTTACTTATGGGCTTGTGGTTCATTATAAAGTCCTCTTCTAAAAATCAGTCATTGATGCTAACAATGACCTTCTGATTTTTAAGACTATAAACCTACTTTCGTTTCTCTAGGATAACCCACAAACAAGTGAATTCCTATCCAACTTATCATTGTCTCTCTTCAGCATATGTGCTGGACTACCCGAATCCGAATATGCTTCAAAATAGGCTTAGGCCTATTCAGCAATTCTATATGAGTAGAAAGTTCTGACTTTGGAAGGTACTATGTTCACTTTCTTTTTCAGAGTATATCCTTAAAACGAACTTGGTAATTTTCTAAATAACTCATCATCAATCTAATTATTTCCATAAGAGTCATATACCTTCTTTCTACTACACCATTCTGTTGGGGTGTACCAGGTGCAGTTAGTTGGGATTGAATCCCTACTTTTGATAAGTAACTCCTAAATTGTCCCAAGAGGTACTTGCCACTACGATCTTACCATAGTGACTTGATACTTTTACTTTAACGTTTCTTCGTATCAGCCTTGTACTGTTTGAACTAATCAAAGCACTTAGTCTTGCGGCACATTAAGTAAATGTATTTGTATCTTGAATAGTTGTCTATAAAATAGACGAAATATTCGATACTTCCTCTTGTCTAGATAGTCATAGGATCACACAAATCAGGATGAACCAATTCCAACATATTTTTGGCTCCATACCCCTTAGACTTAAAAGCTTCTTGGTTATTTTTCCTTCGAAGTAAGACTCGCAGGTTGAAAAGATTTCCACTACTAATGAACCCAAAAGTTCATCAGCTACTAATGAATCCTACTCAAGTTAATATAACCGAGACTTAGATGCCAAAGATATAATTGGTTCATTTCCGAAGGTTGTTTTCTCTTAAAGTTAGAAGATGTGTTACTAATTTCCATTTGTTGCATCGTGAGAGTTATTGGATTTATAAATTGCCAACCAATGTACCAGAATAGATAACTTCCCTCTTTTTCTTAACAACTTTAAAAGAGGCAGAATATCAAGTTCTTTGAATAGTTTAGAAACTGAAAACTAGTTCTTTTTAAACTTGGTACGTAAAGATAATTATTTAAAATCCATATTTTATTCTTATCAAAGGATAAACATCTCCTACTGCAACAGCTGTCACTTTTACAGCAGTTTCCTTCTATAATCAACAACACACACTATAAGTGATATCATTTCCCAACTTATCGGGCTTATTGATTTATCGAACTAAATCTCACTCATTGATAAATTAAAGAAATAAATATCAAATATATGTGCTTGTTATTATATTAGGATTAAGAGCACACACTTCCATAATAACTGAGGTCTTTGTTCCTTTATAAAGTCAGTATAAAAGAAACGACCTCTAATTGTCCTACTGTAACGCCCGCCCTCCCTACTAACCCTAAGGGACGGGGCTACGATACTCTACGTATAAATTTTTCTTTTTAAAACAGCGGAAGACTTAAAATAATTTTCATAGTTTTAATAAAACTTTTCTTTTAAATTTCTTTTGAACTATACTATCACATGGCATCAAAAATCATAACATCAAATCCAGTGGAACTATAATGACAAGCCACACATGTTTAGGTATCACAAGTCATAAAATACCAATGCATAGTTCTTTAAAGAAACTTTAAGCAGGTTCTTATTTATTTGGTTGCCTAGCCACTGCCACACACATCTTCGTTGCCCCTCCTGCTGCTCCTCTAACTCATCCAGCTTTTTCCTTTATCTGTGGTACAAGGAAAGTAAGCTATGAGCACTCATGGCTCAGTAAGTTCCTTTCCTACTCACTAAAATCAACAATCAGCACATAATCAAGAATGCATCAACAAGTCATAATCTCAACTAATCATGGCATAACATAGCATTCTATTCAAGCATATCATGCATCATAATATAATCACAACTAGTCATAGCATATCAAGCATCACCATGGCCGAAACATATACATAGTGCATTGCATAAAACATAGCTAGACATGGCATAACAAACAAGTATCATGGTATATCAAAGCATGGCCGAAACATGTATATCAAAACATCATACTATGGCTGAAGCATGTACATCAAGGCATCATCATATCCATGGCCGAAATCTATATATCAAGCATCAACAAATCAATGGCCAAAACATGTCTATAAGGTATAGCATGAACATAACGTAATCATACCTTATCATGGCATATCATAATCAAGAGCATAACATGAAACATAGCATAATCATAAGGTGTATGCAATATGATTTTGGAAAACATGTATCCGAAAAACATGTGTATGTCTCATGATCTTTTAAACCATTTTCTTTTACATATATACTTGAAATAATCTCAACATAAGGGGGATCCCGGCTATGTACCACTTACATATTGCGCGCAACCTTGTAGGTCCAAGGTAGCAAGTCTTGAACCCTACGAGGCAAACATACTAGGCCCTTAATCCTAGGGGCACTTAGGAGCCCATCCCTAACGAGGTCCTTAGTCCCCGGGGCGCTTATGGAGCCCACCCTTGGTACAAGCCACTCACATATAAAGTAAAGTACATGTCATACATATCATGTATCATAAAAGCATGCATCACTTAGGCACACATCATATCATAAAAGTATGCATCACTTAGGCATACATCATGTCATAAAAGTATGCATCACTTAGGCATACATCATATCATAAAGGTATGCATCACTTAGGCATACATCATGTCATAAAGGTATGCATCACTTAGGCATACATCATGTCATATCAATATGCATCACTTAGTCATAGATCATAAAAACATGCATATCTTAAGCATAAAGCATATCGTCAAGCATGCATGATTTAACCACATATCATATCATGAAAACATGCATATTTTAAGCACTAAACATAGCATCAAGCATGCATAATTTAACCACATATCATAACATAAGCATGCATAATTTAAGCACAAAGCATATCATATCATAAAAGCATGCATATCATATCATAAGTCATAAATCACAAGCATACATATTAAGCATAAGGGTGTATCTTGTGATTATCCTATCATAGGAAACATGGTATCATATTTATCTTGGTTTTAAGCTTCCTAAACCCTTGTGGCCGAAACCCTTTAGAGCTCAATTTAGGTTAAACACAACATCCAAGCATGTGACACCTAAATTATCATCATAACATTTTCATAGGAAGCATTATAAACATGATTAACTTAGTTTCTAAGTTCCTCAAGTCCGTAATTTCATATGGCTGAAACCTTGAAGTGTGAAACAAGGTTCCATATGACATAAAAGCATGGACAACTTTAAATCATATTTATAACATTTTTACCAAGGAACAAGGTAAACACATTTGACACATTTGAATTAGTTCCTAAGTTCTTTAAGCCCTTAACATATGTCATGGCCGAAATTTAACAAGTTCTCATTAGGGCTACAAACAAGCATACAAGCATGTGAACTTGGACTAACATTATGTATAAATTCATACAAGGCATCATCCAATAGTTATGGCCGAAACAAACCCTAGCATCATTTTAGGTCATAAAACAACATATAGTAATTGAACCTTGGCTTTCTACTTATCATATTTCATGTAGGGTGACATGAGCATATTTAATTTAAGTCCTAGGGTTTCTAGGGCATCTAAACCTTCATGGTCGAGACTCACAATGGTCCATTTAGATCATGGAAAAATTATACAAGTATGTGACAAAATCAATACATTATCCTATTTACATAAGAAGTACTTTTAACACATTTGGTTTCATTTCTAAGGCCTCTAGGTCTTTTAAACCCTACTTGGCTGAAACTCACAGAATATAAACTTGCTTCAAATAGCCTAAAAGCATGAGAATTTATACAAGTTTCATAGCATGTATAAAGACAAGCATAATGAGTATACATATGAATTGTGTCTTAGGCTTTCTAGGTTTCTTTTTCTCTTTTTCTTTTATTTTTTTTTCTCATGGCCGAAACCTACCATTCTTTAGCTAGGTTTTTAAGTGGCCTAAGGCATGAAAAACCTAAGTAAGTTTCATGGCAAAAGTTACTAAGAAACATATATACAAATTGGTTCATGAATAAGCTAGGACCCCTTGTGGTTATACATGTTATATATCATCCACTAATTTTTCTACACCCTAACTAAGCATGAGGGCATTGAACAACTTTTATATCTAAACAGCACAGAGGTCTTGAGCATATTAAAATCTTGTTTAAGCTTTTCTAAGCTATCCATCTCATCATGGCCGAAAAACCCTAAGAAGGAGTTCATGGAATTCTAGCAATATTCAAGCATACAAATCCTTTAAGATCTTTGTATTCTATCACATGAGCATGGTTATTTAAATTTAAAAGTCTTTCTAACCCTAAACCCTTTCTTGGACGAAACATATGAGTGGTTTTCTTTTAGTTTCAAATATCTTCTAAGGAAGAAACACTAATACATAACCCTTAATATTTCATAGAGAGAACCTTGTACTAGTTGGGTGAAACAATAAATTTCCCTAGCCTCTTAAGAATATTTTTGGCCAAAATTCTAGGGTCCAGTACTCCTCTGATCAAGCATCATATAGGTATAAAAGCATGAAGAAGAACCCCTTTACATAGCATAGAAAAATCTATCATGTAGTGAAGACTAGTTTAAACACCATTAGATTTTGGAAGCTCTTCTTGGACAAATTTTCTCAAACTTGTTTCTAGGTTTTAAAATCTTCATAAAATCCGAAAAACACATAAAAGCCTTGTACCACAGGTGAGGGGAAGCTTACATCCTTTTTCGCTTGTGGATCTAAGGTATGGTGAAGAAGAAGTAGCCTCTTCTTCTAGTTCCTTTCCCTTGGTTCCTTTGCTAAGTCCTCCTTGTATCCTAGGCTTTCTTAGGGAAAAACTTGGCTTTGGGGCTGAAGATGGAGGAGAGGGGACTGTGGTGTTCTCGGTGAGGGAGAGGATGAATGAGAGAAAATGAGAGAAAAATAGTTTTCTCTTTTCTTGCTCCCTTTTATGTTAAGGGGGAAGAGGTAGCAAACTTAGTTTTTGCTTTCCTTCTCCCTTAGCCCTTTTTCTGTATTTTATTTTTATTTTTATTTGTTTATTTATCCTCATCATTCATGGTGAAATAAGGGGGAATGAATCCCCTTAATTAACTTCTTTTATTTTCGGCAAAATCAAAGAGGAAGAGGGAGAGGAAGGGAGGAAGGCAAGTTGCCTTTCTCTTGCTCTTTACTTGTTTCCTTTTGGCTAGCTTTTACTCTTACCTTTATCATGAGTTTCCCTCCTTTGCTATCAACATATTATTCCTATCCCAACTGGTTATTACCCATTAATTCTATGAAATATAATATAAGAGGTTCAAGGTTCAATCCTTGACCTCTCCCTATTTTTATTTCTTTTTATTTCCTTTTTGGTTCAACTCACTTCCTATTATTTTTCTAAGGTAAAATCCCACATTCATATATTTATCTTACAAGTTTAGTGGGTATTACACCTACTCAATACACTCTAAGTGTACTAGTGTAATTATATAGTTAAGATAAACTAATATCTAATTACACTACGACCTTCCAATGGTTTGTTCCTTTCCATCTTGGTTGTGAGCTACTGTTTATAATTTATAAGGTACTGATAACATGATCCTGTGTGTGTGACACCACACACCATGTTATCTACAATATAAATTAATTGAACAACTACATTTATCATAAATGTAGACATTTGACGAATGTGATTCTTATTTCTAGATAAATGTTTATACCAAAAGCTAGGCTTTTAGTATACATCCTAACAAAAGGTATCACAATATCCCGCAACGACCAACCAAGGGGATGAAGACATCCACAGTATCTTGCCCATTCGACCAATGGGGCATGGACATCGTAGGGTCGTTCCCCATGACGATCGGTCAATAGAGGTCCTTGCTCGTCGTTGTGGACTACTTCTCAAAGTGGGTAGAGGTCGAGCCACTAGCAAAGATAAGTGAGCAAATGATCATCAAATTCATCTGGCAAAACATTCTATGTCGGTTCAGCATCCCCCGCTGACTCATCTCAGATAACGGGAGACAATTCGCTGGTCGAAAGCTCAAAGAATGGTACAAAGGTTACGGAATCCAGCAGGCCTTTACCTCTGTGGCCTACCCCCAAAGCAACGACCAGACGGAAGTCGCCAATCGGGAGGTACTCAGAGGATTGAGAGCTCGGCTCGACCATACAAGAGGCAGGTAGGTCGATGAACTCCCAAGCATCCTATGGGCCATGTGCACGACCCTAAAGGAGGCAACCAGCATGATGCCATTCCATCTAGTGTACGACAGTGAAGCACTAGTCTCGATGGAAGTTGGGGTAGAGTTCAACCAAGTTCAACACTATGACGAGAAGAACAGCGAGCAGAGATTGATGGAGCTAGACTTGGTCAACGAGGCACGAGACAAGGCTGTTGTTCGGCTTATGGCGTACCGTCAGTAGATGAAGCAGAACTACAACTGAAGGGTGATCCCAAGGTCCTTCCAGATCAGTGATCTAGTGTGGAAGAAGAAAAAGTCAGACGGAGATGTCACCAAACTCAAAGCCCAATGGGTAGGACCTTACAAGGTCATACAGAAACTCCGTTCGGGGGTCTACTACTTAGAGGACAAAGACGGTAGAAGGCTCGAGCGGTCGTGGAGAGCAAATCACCTCCAATCCTACAAGCCCAAATGAGAGGTGTGTGAGTAAATAATGTATTTGTGTATTTGCCTTCTGTATGTAGGATAAACAAGAATAAAATCGAAGTTTTCCACTCACCAACGATCGAGCGACGACCTTAAACCCTTGTCTTCACCAACGGTCGAGCGACGACCTTAAACCCTTATCTTCATCAACGGTCGAGGGGTGACCTTAAACCCTTGTCTTCATCAATGGTCAAGTGGCGACCTTAAACTCTTATTTTCACCAACGGTCGAGTGGTGACCTTAAACCCTTGTCTTCACTAACGGTCGAGTGGCGACCTTAAACCCTTTTCTTCACCAACGGTCGAGCGACGATCTTAAACCCTTATCTTTACCAACGGTCGAGCGGCGACCTTAAACCCTTGTCTTCACCAACGGTCGAGCGGCGACCTTAAACCCTTATTTTCACCAACAGTCGAGATGCGGCCTTAAACCCTTGTCTTCATCAACGGTCGAGCGGCGACCTTAAACCCACAACTACGCCACGAAATGGTCGAGTGGAAAACTTAAAATCGGAACTGATTGACCACTTAAGAAAGCAGATAATCCATCGCTGATTGGAGAAATATGAGGCCACACTTGTAGTTTACACAACAATACTTGTTCTAAATACAAGTAGAAAATGTTGCACGACCAGAAAGGAGACAAAGAAAAATAGTATTTCGCTGGATGGACGTACATTCATTGATACTTGGAGAAAATTTTACAAAGGCAAAACTCACTGGCTCACTCCAAAAAATCAAAAATATCGTCGGGCAATGACTCAATCAGCTTGTCCCAATCGATGACCTTGTTTGTCAGGGTAGAGGGGAGGTAGCTGCCTTCCTTTAGTTGATTAAGCGTCTCGTCGATAGCCAGGTCGAATAGACGGAGTGCCCGATCAGCGACCTTATCGTTAAAAGCATCCGGGAGGATATAGGCTTATTTCATAAGATCAAACTTGCTCGATTCGGCTCCCTGGTAAGTCTCTAAGGCTGTGTGGGAAGCTTTCAACTCTTCCTTCAACTTGGCGAGCTCTTTATCTTTAGCAACAAGCTGGGTCTTCGCTGCGGTCTGGTCGACCGATCTCCCATCCCGCTTGTCCTTCAAGCTGGCCTCAACCTCCTTCAGGTTCTGAGCCAACATACTAAACTCTTTATTTTTTATCTCTAGATCTTCAATGACTCGGAGTTTCTTAGTGTTGGCCAAATGGATTTTGGACTCAAAGGAGGCGACTTGTTTATTTATTCAGGCCAGCTGTACCATCTGCTCGGCGCTCTTATCTTTCTCCGCTTCGAGCTGCTCAGAGCTTTTATTCAGATCGGCCCTTAACTGAGTCATCTCAACATTCATCTACTCCAATTGTGCTTGAGAAACAGGTGACTGGTCGCTCGAAGCATGGAGCTGTTGGATTTGACGCTCCAGGTAAGCAAGCCTATGGCACATGGCCAGACTTTCCACCTAATACTGCAAAGAACGTTAAGTATTATACAAACTGAGTGGACGAAAGAAAAGGAAAAAAGATACATACTCGAGTAGACATCTTGGTGTGGCTATTCGCCAGTTTCTCGGGAGCTACCACCACCGCACGAGCTCGGGCGTCACCCCATATCTGTGCGAGCAACCCTTGTATTCTTATTTGATATTCGGGGGTGAGGAATGTTGGGTCATCCGGATGGCGGTACTCGTCAATCAACAAGTGGATGATTGTCATTATTGATCTTTGGCCACTCAGGCCAGAAGGTCCAGAAGTCGTCCAACTGGTAGGCTGTGAGGAGATCGACCGGATGCGGGACACTTGTGCCACAAACAAAGATGGGGGCATGAAGGCGATCGATGACATACAGATCGTTCCCTTGTTGGATCAAATGAGTGCGATAAGGGGGGATGAATATCGTGCTTTTAAAACTCTTCTTTTACTCGTTAAAAACAAAGTTGTGCAGCGAAAAAATAAAGAACAGTTCGGTTACTTGGTTTGAAGCCTAGGTTAACTCATATTCCAAGGTCCGCAATCCTTGATCGCACTGATGGGAAATCCACTAAGATTCTTCTTTCCAAAAACCTCGAAAAGAAGTAATGCGTACAGTTTGCAATAATATAAAATAGTAACAACCTACTATCTTATATAAGTTTAAGTTCAATGCACAAACAAAATATACCGATAGTATGTGAAGTTGAAGCTTGGTCGGCACTTGCTTGCGTGTAGATAACTTGTAGAGCAGTAGCGTGAATAGCAGCAGTTAGCACAGAGATGGACTTTGAACACCACAGACTTTGTTACACAACCTCAGACCTCGAGCTCCCTTTTATAAGAATCGTCGATGTTCGGTCGACTGATCCCTGTGTTCGATCGACCAAACCAGCTCCCTTCCTTCCTGACTGAGATCTGATGCTAATTCAATTTTCGACAATTAATGACCATTAAGGGTTTGGTCGACCGATCCCACTATTTGATCGACTGAACATGCTCCTTCCCTGTTCATCGAGATTTCCCAAGATTCGCATTTACTGTGCCTTTAATGATTGATCGTTCAGTCGACCAGTCCTCTGGTTCGGTCGACCGATCAGTGTAGTTTCCTTCGCTACTGATCATTGTTGATTGAACTATACCGAGTCACCCAGGTTCAGTCGATCAATCCCTACGTTCGGTCGACTGATCCGGCTGAACCTGCAAAACAGTGTTAGACAAAGTATCCTTACAACACAAATGTTAGCACAGTAATATATAATGCATGAGTAATATTAGACAGTAGAACCTGTCTTGATCTCAACTTGGAAACCTTCCCGGTTTCTTCAGTTGGATCAGTGACCTTAGGTTGTTCCTTTCAGGAACTCGGCCTATCTGTCGCTCCTCTAGTTTCTTACCTCAACTTACCTGCCAAACATTGGTCCTCTAGACTTGTTTGGACTTTCTCTGCTCAGTGTCTGATCACCTGATCCACTAAGGTCTTTCCTGCAATACTATATTAGCCAGCAATAATAGTAATACAGAATGCTATGGTAAAACTAAACTTAGAATCACCAAGATCTGCTGGTCTTTGCTTGGAGTTCACTCCTCTAAGACTTCTCGCTACCTAATGTTATCTCCTCTTAGGATTTTCACTATCTGACTTCACTTACCAGAACCTAAGGTTATCACCCCTTAGGGTTTTCTCTACTTGGCTTCACTCACTAGGACTTAATATTCAGCTACCCAGGGATCAGATCCTGCAGACCTATCCGCCCGGCTTCCACGATCTACCGAGATTTCCCTTGTCTCAGTATTTGGCTACCTAGGAATCAGGTTCTCTAGACCTATTAAATTCACCTGGCTTCCACGATATACCAAGATTTCCTTGCCTAGCCTATAACTAGGACTTTCCTTGCCTAACCACAGTTAGGACTAGTCATTCGGTTGACTTTCCACCCTTGCCTAGCCATGACTAGGACTTCCCATGATCAAGCTCCATTAAACATACTTAAATATATTTGTCGGACATTAAAACCTTGGAGGTAGATTGCACCAACACCCCTGAGGCAACCCGGACATTAAAGGTGTCCGATTGGAGGATAGAGACGTAGGGAATTCCCCAAGGCCCTGCTCAGGAGGTAGAAGGGAAGACTCACCTCGCTCGGACGAAGGTGGAAGAGGAGTCCCACCTCGCTCGGATGCGGGTCAAGAGCTAGTCGCAGTGGGGGTCTATAGGACTAGGGTAGCATTTTGGGAGGAACCTTTCACTCGATGTCTTTTGCGGTGTTGTAGGGGCTCATCGGAAGTTGCCGACTCCAAAGCGACAACTATCGAGACCATGGATGACCGTTCAGGCAGAAGGTCCGCTGTGGTAGCCGTCGCATCACTCGCGACTATCCAACTTCCTCCAGCGCCGCTTCCCAACACTTGAGTTCCTTCCTCTTCACCGAGCGGATCCTCGTGTGAACCAACGGGCAGCAAACCATGACTCTCCAATTCGGCCATAGCCACAGCGTTGATCTCTGTATCCGCGAGTTTGGCTTTGCCGGCCAGACGTGCATGTAATATAACTTGGGCTGCAAAAGAAAAGGAGAAATCAGCTAGATTCAAAAGTTAGACCAAGAAGGAACGTACCTAGGCTACACGGAAGACTTGTGCGGATCAGACTCAAGCCAAATACGTAGTCACGTAGAGGACACCCTCCAGCAGCAACTTATGTATATAGTATTTGTTGGAACCCCAAGGTGTTTTGATGTGATCAAACAAGCTAAGTTAGGTCCTGCGTTTGTTTAACCCTTGTGTCTAAGTGTGCAGGAGCTTAGGAACACAGGAAGTCGAGCGGAAGATGCGGCTAGCGAGAAGGACGACATGGGAAGAGAGCCGACGGGCTCGGTGCGTCTGAGGGGCGAGGTGACCGCGGAAGAGTACACCGGTGGATGAGAAGAACGTGCGCGGCGTTTGAGGGACGAGAAACTGGGAAGGAAGGCTGCTCGAGGAGAAGGCCGGAACTTGGGTTCGGGTGAGCCCTATTCCGGATGGTCGAGATCACCCAAGCGAGCGGATCTGGAGGAGAAGAATCAGACCGAGGCGGGACTGAACCAGAGAAGAGGTCCCGGACGAAAAAGTCAACTTCTGTTGACTTTGGGCTCCGGGGCGCCCGAAGCCCTCCAGGCGCTCGGACTTGGATTTTGACCAGGATCGCGTTAAACGCGATTTGATCATTGGGGGATAAAATTTTATCCCCCCCCCCAGGGCGTCCGGAATCCCTTCGGGGCGCCCCGACCAGTGCTATAAATATAGCACTGATCTGTATAGTTAAATCAACTCACTTGTAATTCATTTCTTTCTGTGCTTTCTATTCTTTTGTTCTGTCAACGCTGTAAAAGGCTACTCCGCCCAGAGGAGAATCAGATAGTGCGCCATCTTTACCTTGGATTAGCAATCCTCTAATTGCAAACCAAGTAAACCCTCTTGTGTTTGATCTTTTAATTTAGTCTCTTTTTTTTACAAGTGTCTGTTAATTAGTTGAATATCCGAGAAAAGTTTTGTGTTTATTTTTGTAGGGCAATTCACCCCTCCCCTCTTGCCGGCCTCCAAAGGGACCAACAAGTGGTATCAGAGCAAGACATTTCAGGAGGACTAACCGCCGATCGAAGCAACAAGATGGTCGGACCAAGCATCGTTCCACCAAAATTCGAGGGGGACTTTGCAGACTGGAAGCAACGTATGGAGGTATTCCTAAGAACTGATTTTGAAATTCGATTTATTATGAAGTATGGTTTTGTAGCTCCGATGAATCAAGATGGAGAAGAAAAAGAAGAAAGTCATTGGACAAAGAAGGAGCAGAATGAGTCTGTAGCGAACAACCGTGCGGAATATCACCAGCTGAGCGTGTTGCCGCCTCAAGAGGTCAATCGCATCAGAAGCTATTCATCTGCCAAAGAACTCTGGGAGAAGTTCCTGAAACTCCACGAAGGCACGTTCGAAGCGAAGCGAAGCTCGCTAGAAGAGACATCCTCCCGAATAAGCTAATGAACATCCGACTAGAAAAAGGTGAGAAGGTAGCCAGTCTACACGCAAAGGTAAAAGAACTGATTACTGGTCTCGAGAACCTCGGAGAAACGGTAACAAATCGGGAAACAATACGCTACGCACTCAACGCGTTTCCCAAAACTTCAGATTGGACATTAATCGTCGACGCCTACTACATTTCGAAAGACCTGGAGGTAAGTACTTTAGAAGAACTATTCTCCACTCTTGAATTGCATGAAACCAGGTGTGTCGGGACTACAAAGGAAGCAAGCCAGATGATTGCACTAAACGCAACCAAGAAGGATAAACACGAGTCAGATTCAGAAGACGATCAGGAAGCATACATGGTAAGAAACTTTAAAAAGTTTTTTAGATCTAATAAATTCAAAGAACTATAGAATAAAAAGAATTCAAGAAATAGAAGAAGGATGTGTTGCTACCAGTGTCAAAAGGAAGGACACCTAAAAGAGGATTGTCCAGAACTAAAGAAGGACAAAGGTAAGATTCCCAAGAAGCACAAGAACCTAAAAGCTACTTGGGACGACACTTCTTCATCTGAGTCCGAGATTCAAGAACATGCCGGGATATCACTAACGGCAAGCTACAAAGGACAAAGTACATCAGAACCCAACATCGATGAAGGGGGAGCGACCTCAGATGGAAGTAGCGAAGTAGGAGGAGATTCAGGCTTCAAGTCTATATGGTAAGTGAGGTATGCCTCTTACCCCCTGATGAACTTTACTTTGGTATTAAGGCAATGGCAAAATCCATGCATAAATTAGAAAATAAAAATACCAAATTAGAAAATAAAATTTTAGAAACAAAAAGAATTTTGGCAAAATCATGTCTTATAGATGATTTTGATAAGTTGAAAAATGAAAATGAAAAACTAAAAGAAGAAATAGAAAGATTGAAAAAATCTAATGGTTCAAATATTTCTACTTTTAGAAATTATAGAGGTTTAAATTGGTATTATAGATTTCATCAAAGTCAAATTAGAAATATATCAAAAGTCTATGTACCTAGGAAATACTTGGTTAATCCTGTAGGTAGGAACCTCTATTGGGTTCCGAAAACATGTTTAATTTAAAATTAAAATTAGACTTAGCATTTTCAGCAAGGAAATTAAACAACTAATTTCATTATGAGACTTTGTCTAAGGAAGTGGTTGTTGCTCCAATAACCTGTTGGTTAGTCCTAAGAAAATCGTACCGGTTCCACTGTATAAAATTTTTTTGTACAAGTGTCGAACCTTTCCTTAAATAACCTATTGTGTTCTTTAGAAGTTAAATTAGGAATCGCAGACGGAACTTAACATCATTGATTCCAAATTTAACTTATCTGTTTTTAATGGTTTAGATTTGAATCACAAGCAGAACTTAACACTATTGATTCAAATCTACCTAAGTTATTAATTTCATAAATATTAATTTTCAAAATTGACTTCCAGGACTACATGGCGAGGCACATGACCTTCTTGGATATGAGAGCAACCACCACCGCCTAGGCAAAGCCTTTTAAGGAAAGCTAATATTTATTTCCTTAAATAACTCTAGGTTAACCAAAAAAAACAATCGAATCACAAATTCGAAAAGAAGAAAACACAAACTCGAAAAAACTATTTCAAAAACTCTAGAATCATATGCCTCTTGTGTTTGGTATTTCCATAAATAACTATACAAAGAAAACTAGTATGATGCGGAAAACAATTACTAGTTATACCTTTCTTTGTAAGCAAAATAACCTCTTGATCTTCTACCGTATTCCTCTTCTTATCTCGGACGTTGTGTGGGCAACGATCTTCCGAGATGAGAACCACCAAGCTCCTTCTTCTCCAAGCTAGATTCGGCCACCAAGAATTCTCCATGAGAAGTAGAGGTCCGGCCACCACCACCACCAAGCTCCAAGGGATGCAAGAAACAAAACCTCCTTTCTCTCCTTCTTCTCCTAGCTTGAACCGGCCACCATCAAGAGCTCCAAGAGGGGATAAAACCGACCACTAAAGAAGAAGTGAAGAGGAGAGGGAGAACCTCTAAGGGCCGACCACACCAAGGAGAAAAAGAGAGGAAGAAAAGAATAGAGTTATTCTCTTGAAGGCACCTCTACCCCCTCTTTTATATTCCTTGGTCTTGGAAAATAAGGAAATTTTAATAAAAACTTCCTTAATTCCTTTACCATGAAAAATAAAAAATTATTTAATTAAAAATAATTTTCTTTTCTTAATATCAATGGCCGACCACTTATTTCCCCAAAAACAAGGAGAGTTTTAATTAAAACAAAAATTAAAACTTCCTAATTTGTTTTCGGAAATTTATAAAACAATTCTCCAATAATTTTTCCCTTCATGGTGGTTTGTAAAAAGGAAATTTTATAAATTAAAATCTTTCTTTTAAACATGTGGATGATTTCCAAAAAGGAAAGTTATCTCTAAAAATTAAAATCTCCTTTCAATCTACAAATAAGGAAAGATATCAAATCTTTTCTTAATCTTTTGTAGAAACTTAAAAGAGAATATTTAATTTTTAAACTCTCTTTTAAATCATGAACATGGTTAAAAAGGGAAAGTTTTCTCAAAATTAAAATTTCTTTTCAATCTATAAATAAGGAAAGATTTCAAAACTTTTCTTAATCTTTTGTAGAAAGCTATAAAAGGAAAGATTTAAATTTTAAACTCTCTTTTAAAATCATGATATCCACATAAGAAATAATTTTAATTAAAAATAAATTCCCTTTTAATATGGCCGACCAATCAAGCTTGGGCTCCAAGCTATGGTCGACCAATTAACTTGGCTCAACCTTTGGGTCTTGGCCGACCCTAAGCTTAAGCTTCAAGCTTAGCTTGGCCGACCCCTATAGGTTGGGTAAGAAGGT
Source organism: Zingiber officinale (assembly GCF_018446385.1). NCBI lineage: Eukaryota > Viridiplantae > Streptophyta > Magnoliopsida > Zingiberales > Zingiberaceae > Zingiber > Zingiber officinale. The sequence goes on along the minus strand of NC_055988.1, from coordinate 99,092,034 downwards.
GGGTATGTGGTGGGTATAAATCTCTATATACAAGAGGCTACGATAGGGACCGAGAGGAGGAATTGGTTTTGGTCTCCCGATGAAATTAAGCTTCCCGTGTTCGCCCCGAACACTCAACTTAATTCCATCAATAATAATTCATTCCACTAAAGAACTATTATTGAACTACCGCACCAATCCCAAATTACATTTTTAGGCTCCTTCTTATTATGAGTGTGTTAGTCTCCCTGTATTTAAGATGTCGAATGTCCACTAATTAAGTGAGTTACTGACAACTCATTTAATTAATATCTTAGTCCAAAAGTAGTACCACTCAACATTATCGTCATGTCGGACTAAGTCTACCTGCAGGGTTTAACATGACAATCCTTATGAGCTCCTCTTGGGGACATTATCAACCTAGATCACTAGGACACAGTTTCTTTCTATAATCAATAACACACACTATAAGTGATATCATTTCTCAACTTATCGGGCTTATTGATTTATCGAACTAAATCTCACCCATTGATAAATTAAAGAAATAAATATCAAATATATGCGCTTGTTATTATATTAGGATTAAGAGCACGCACTTCCATAATAACTGAGGTCTTTGTTCCTTTATAAAGTCAGTATAAAAGAAACGACCTCTAAATGGTCCTGCTCAATACACTCTAAGTGTACTAGTATAATTATATAGTTAAGATAAACTAATACCTAATTACACTACGACCTTCCAATGGTTTGTTCATTTCCATCTTAGTCGTGAGCTACTATTTATAATTTATAAAGAACCGATAACACGATCTTCTGTGTGTGATACCACACACTATGTTATCTACAATATAAATTAATTGAACATCTACATTTGGTATATATAAATGTAGACACTTGATCAATGTGATTCTTATAAATGTTTATACAAAAGCTAGGCTTTTAGTATACACTCCAACATAACCAAGAAGGCCTAGTGTCTCGTCACGACCTGGAAGCCAAGTATCGAAATGAAAAGTTTACTTGACTAACTGAAAAAGCATTAATTTAAGTTACTTAATACTTTAAAAGAGTTATTCAATTTGTGTTAAAAAATATTTAATTTTTTTTTAACTTGACTTAGAAATTTTTTAAAATTACCTTAGAAATTATTTATGACAATTAACTTAGAATTTTTTTTGCCTTAAGATTTTTTTTTTTAAAAAAAATTGACTAAGAATTTTTTTTTTATAATATTTCCTTAGATTTTTTTTTAAATTGACTTAGAATTTATTTTAAAAAAAATTGACTTAGAATTGTTTCTTATGAATATTAACTTAAAATTTTTTTTTCTGAAAATTAGAAATTTTTGTTTTTTTAGGAAATGTTGAAATAAGTTTCAAACTTAAAATTTTAGAAAATTTTAGTTAACACTTATGACTGTTTTTTTTAAAAATATTTTACTTAATTTTTTTTCCGAAGAAAAATTCTGAAGAGTGTCTTTACTTAGACATTTTTAAAATTTTATACACTTAAATTTTTTTGAACTTACCTTAGACTTGTTTATAACCCCAATTTTTATGTGATCAAAGGGGGAGAAGTATGTTAAGTCTAGGGGATATAATTTTTCAATTGAAAAATATTTGGACTTATTTGAATATAAATTATTTTTATTACATATGTTTACCCTAACTTAACTTGTGTTGCTCACATCAAAAAGGGGGAGAATGTTGGAACCCCAAGGTGTTTTGATGTTATCAAACAAGTTAAGTTAGGTCCTGCGTTTGTTTAACCCTTGTGTCTAAGTGTGCAGGAGCTTAGGAACATAGGAAGTCGAGCAGAAGACGCGGCTAGCGAGAAGGACGGCACGGGGAGAGAACCGACGGGCTCAGTGCGTCTGAGGGACGAGGTGACAGCGGAAGAGTACACCGGTGGACGAGAAAAACGTGCACGATGTTCAAGGGACGAGAAACTGGGAAGGAAGGCTGCTCGAGGAGAAGGCCGGAACTTGGGTTCGGGTGAGCCCTATTTCGGATGGCCGAGATCACCCAAGCGAGAGGATCCGGAGGAGAAGAACGGGACCGAGGCGGGACTGAACCAAAGAAGAGGTCCCGGACGAAAAAGTCAACTTCTGTTGACTTTGGGCCGGAGCCCTCCGGGGCGCCCGGACCCCTTCCGGGCGCCCGGACCTGGATTTTGACCAGGATCGCGTCAAACACGATCTGATCATTGGGGGATAAAATTTTATCCCCCCAGGGCGCCCGGAACCCCTTCGGGGTGCCCCCAACTAGTGCTATAAATATAGCACTGATCTACACAGTTAAATCAACTCACTTGTAATTTATTTCTCTCTGTGCTTTCTACTCTTTTGTTCTGTCAATGCTGTAAGAGGCTACTCCGCCAGAGGAGAATCAGATAGTGCGCCATCTTTGCCTTGGATTAACAATCATCTTATTGCAAACCAAGTAAACCCTCTTGTGTCTGATCTTTTAATTTAGTCTTTTTTTTTTACAAGTGTCTGTTAATTAGTTGAATATCCGAGAAAGGTTTTGTGTTTATTTTTGTAGGGCAATTCACCCCTCCCCTCTTGCCGGCTTCCAAAGGGACCAACAATATTTTTGACCGGCCAAGCTGGAAGTCGCATGAAGATAATCCGAGCAACTCTTGTATTTCTTGAGCTCTGGAGGATTCGGCACCTCCAATTACCACCCGGTCGGGAAGTTCGGCCGCTCGGGAAAGCGAACGAAAAAGTACTAGTCCCTCCAATGCTTGTTGGAGGATGACATCTTGTCAAAGAAGACTAGGCCCACTCGGACTTGGAAGAGAAAAGTCTCCGACTCGGACAATTTGGGATAATAGAAATAATGGAAGAGTCGATGAGTAAGAGGTATGTCGTGCAGGCCGAATAGAACGACGACCCCACACAGAAGTCGAAAGGAGTTCGACACTAGATGATGTAGAGAAATACGAAAATATTTACAAATGGCTGAGAAGAAAGGGTCGATCGAGAACCGTAGACCGACGATAAATTGGTCCCTAAAGAAGCAAACGAAACCCAGAGATGACTCGTGCAAGCGGTCGAAAGCCGAGGGGAGGCCAATTTGATAATCGGAGGGAATTTCAAAAGCATCTCTCAAACTCTCAGCATCGCCTCCATCAAACCTGGACTCAAGGGATGTATACCAGAGCCCGGGGATGGAGGCATGAGGTTGTGAAGAGCTTGCCATTGGAAATAAAAATTGATGGGAAATCACGAAGTTCGATTGAGAGAAAAGACACTATGAACACTGAACATATTCGATTGAAGGGAAGCGAAAGCTTACTAGGAAGATTGCTAAGATCGTCGGAGAAGATGCAAAATGCGGCATCGCTGAGATTCTCACTGACAAAGACGAAGATGCAAAGTGAGGAAAATGCCGAAGCACACGAGTTTATAAACCTCGCGGCCGATTGACCTCAACCGTCCAATCCAGTGTCACAAAAACCTAGAAACAGATCTAACCATTGATTTTGAAAAGGCGCACGTCTCATCATCATTGAATGTTCGCCTGTCACATTGAGCATGCGACCAGAGTAGGGGACACATGTCCTGCGGTCACCGGATAACATTTAATGCACTTAATTAAAAAGACATGGTCGTGTGCTCGACCATAATTAAGGATTTACACGGTCTTCAAGATATATGGATGACGTCAACCATGATCAGACTCTCCCCAGGACACACATAACGGAAGATAATTTGTCAAGTGTTGCTGCTCATCATCCCGATCAGTTCGAGGAGCGAACCACAGGACTGGACCCAACGATGGAGAAATGAAGCCGAGTGACGTCGGCCTATGGGCCAACCAACGATTATCGATCGAGCATAGTCTGATCGGACACTATAGCATTCAGGCCGAACGAGTTTTAGAGTCGACAACGATATCCTGTCCAATTAGTCGGACTTGCAGCCTCCTTCGACTAAACTTGAAAGGGAGGCTTGTGATGCGGTGGTAAAGGAGAACCTACCTGGCATGAGTCAATTGCCACGGAGTAAGTCAAAGTCAAGGTGGTCAACACTTGGGAAGCGGATTATCGGTCGATCAGAGAGACCCTTGTCCAATTGACCATCATATTGTCCGATCGGCCATCTGAGCAACCATTATAATTAGTCCGGTTGGTAGAAAAACAAGCTACGCAGGTCGGGAGCCCGAGCCAAGCGGACCACTCGTCTTGCTTGAAGAATGACGTTGGCATTATACACTTAATGAAGTAACAAAATGGATGATTAATAAAGGAAAGAGAAAATCAAATAGAACACTCCATCTATCATTAAATGAGAAGAAGTCAAGACAAAGATATCCTCTGTCGGTAATCAATATCATTAAACGGGGAAGATGAAGGGTCACCAGAAAAGGTATAAAAATGGTGCGCTAGGTATGAAGAAGGCAACAAAAATCTTTATCCTGAGTACTTATTATTTTCCTCCTCTGTTTTTGACTTGAGCGTTGGAGGGCCAACGTCAGGGACCTCTTCCCTAGTTTTGGTTTTGTTTTGTAAAGAGCGAGGTTTCATCCTATCAGCGAAACTGTCATCTCCTCGGCTTTCCAGCTTCGCGTCTTTGGATAGGATTAATGACAATTGCAACAAATACAAATGGGGATGATGGAAATTTGATCTTTGGAAAAATCTCACCTTTGAGGACTTACTCAAACTTGATTCGATTATAATCAACCATGCAACGATATAATGGAGTTTCCGAGCGATGAAGAAGTTTCAAGTGATTGATCCTTACATAAGTTGGAGATAACAATTTATGTTCAAAGAAGAAAAGAGGGAGGAGAGAGAGAAAAACAAAGATATATCATTGAACTTTGAGAAATCATTGCCACTTACTCACTTTCTAATCTCAATAATAGTGTAAAGTATGATTAAGAAGAAGGTTATGCTCGTGACAACCGTATAGGCCGGTGTAAATGATAATCATGGACAATAGTCCATGGTGGTCTACTGGTCTTGAATGTGGGATTTATTGCTCTATTTCGAAGAAATATGTCATCTTGGCGGCTTCTCACACTATCTCATGCAATTGAAAGGGAGTCAATCATTACACAACTGGTCCTCGTTTGGGAGGGCATATTTCAAGGTGGTAAAATCTTTGAGAATCGACTCTTCTCTATTTCTATAGTTCTACTATATGACAACTCGTTGTGCTATATCTTTGGGGCGGATCTACAATTTTATATGGCAAAAGGTGAAATTGCTCGTCCCCAGTGCTCCCACCGCACCCCAACCCCAGGCTATCACGAGGGAAGTAAATCACGATAGCTGAGAGTGCAAGTGGTGGTGGGATGAGTTACACAGGGTCTGAAGATTTACGTCCCGACAATCTTACGATTCGACCTCGTGTCTTCATGTGACAAGCGTATTACCACCACCCTTGGGGTGGATCTATAGCTCTATAGTCATATGCACAAGAGTGATAGATAGATTCGAAGAAGGGAAAAAAACAAAAAGAAGAATTTTGGGTTAAGTCATAGTCTTAGCGACAGAGTACATTGCTAGAAGAGTTTTAACATTCATTGAGTTTTGTTTGGTACCACAAAAAGAATCAAGAGATAAGAAGTCATTTAAATCTATTTGATGGATGATCAAAATTTAGAAAATTATTTTTTAATTTTTTTTTAAAAAATAGGGCTTTTAATGATTAGGATATTTCACTGACCGATTTGATGGATGAGATTAATTATTTTTTTCTTTTTCTTTAGGAAATAGATTTATGTATAAATGTAATTGGATAACTATTTTTGAAAATACTAATTTTTCAATCACTTGAATTATTTTCTAAAATGGAAAAAATTCGTTTTTAATATTTTGGAGCGTAAGGTCTAATAGGAAATTTTTGCAATATTAAGGACCGAATTGGGTAATTGTTCCTAATTTTAAACTGGAGGAGGCGAATGAATAATAAGCTCCCACTTTCTATTCAATTATTGGGCAGATTAGGCAGGGTCAAATCAAGGGCGGAGAAGCATCGACGAGAAGAAGAAGAAGAAACAGGGAGAAGGTCGGAGCGGGAACGACGCCGACGGCTCACCTCGATCCCCCCGTCGGTCCTCGGATCAATCACTTCGGTCCTTTCTCATATCTCTTTTGAGATCTATCCTGCGCCATGGGATTGTGGGAAGCTTTCCTCAATTGGCTCCGGAGGTGAGATTCGCTAATCGGGTTCTGATTACTTCGTCCGATTCGTCTGTCGACCTGAGCGCACCGTTATGTACTTCCCTTATGAACTGCATTATTTTTTTTTTTCGATTGTTCTGCTTCTGTAATTTGTCGAAATGGATTAAAGGTGATAGAATTAGGGGTTGCTTTTTTGGTGCTTGAAAGTGGGAAACTTCCACTACTGATGTTCAATCAGTCAATCGTGGTTGTTGAGCGATCTCTGGCATCAAGGATGTGCCTAGGATAGGAGCACGATTAGTCCTGGGAAAAATATTATATATAGCGTCAAAAATGGAATTTTGGCTTGTCACGATTTAGTGCCGGTAAATTAGATGTCGTTCTATTTGGGTGGAATGTGAAACAGTTCTATTTGGGTGGAATGTGAAACAGCACAATGCGTTTTGCGAAATTATGGATTGCCTTGTATAGCCTTTCGACTTATGTATTTGAAGGCAATGAAATGTTGGCACTTTTTAGTGTTTGTACGTTTACAATGCACGGCTTGTGGAAAAAATTTTAACCCCTTTTTGTTTTAATGTTCTTTCTAACGCAGCCTATTTTTCAAGCAAGAGATGGAGCTATCCTTGATTGGTCTTCAGAATGCTGGGAAAACTTCGCTTGTAAATGTGATTGCGGTATGTTTACTTTCTACTATTCCATTGTGGCACTTATTCATGTTTCTTACGCAATGCAAATGTTCTTCCAGATTGATTATATTTGTTTTTTTTTCCCTTAGACTGGTGGATACAGTGAAGACATGATTCCAACTGTGAGTAACTTCGTATTAAATTTAAGGTTTACTTTATGAACCAACAAATCTTTATTGCTAAGATTGTTCTGTTGGATGAATTCACAGGTAGGATTCAATATGAGAAAGGTGACAAAGGGAAATGTCACAATAAAATTATGGGATCTTGGAGGCCAGCCTAGGTTTCGCAGTATGTGGGAGAGATATTGTCGTGCAGTCTCCGCCATTGTGTATGATTTTGTCTTTATGGGTTTCTTGCTAGATTATTTTTTCCCTTCTATCTTAGCCGATCTCTACCTAGGCTTATGCCAATTTTCTCTTTTGAATTTTTAGTTTTGTGTGTTTATTTGGAACCAAAGTAATAATAGCAGTTTCATTCATAGATAAGCAAACTATTAACATCATTAGCCTGTTCACAGTTCGGGATCTGAATTTGTAGTTTTGTGTGCTTATTTGGAACCAAAGTAATAATAACAGTTTCATTTGTAGGTAAGCAAACTATCAACACCATTAGCTTTTTGACAGTTCAGGATGACCCCTTAGGGCCCTTTTTTTAGAAAAAATGGGGAGGAAGAGAAAGGAATGAGAGAAAGAGAAGGAACAAGAGAACAAAGTGAGAGAATTGCCCACATCTCTCTGTTTTTGTAGAACTTTTATTTTGTATTTTTTTAATTATATAATGTAGCAGGATGGTTTTGAAATTAAATTGAACCCATTGCCATGGAATCAACTTGAACATCTTTGATTCAAGACGGTCTTAACTGAATAAACAAATGTCCCATTTGAACCCAACTCAACATCTAATCAACCTTGAATTATGTTCTTATTTTAGGAAATCTCTAACCACAATTTAACACCCAAACAAGGCTTAATTTAATTGACCGCGTGGGATTTATCTTTAATAAGGATAAAAGTCTAAATTATTACATAACCATTTATAGGATCATCCCGGTTAAAAATCATGTTTTTGAATGGCCAAGCAATATTGAGAAAGTATGAGATTGCAAAATGTTTCAGAAGCTTGAAGTGCTGACTTTATTCTTTCTTTTTTACTTAATTCAGGTATGGTAAGTTTGCACATATTGTTCCTCGACTGCATGCATAATTTATTGCAATTAAGCTTTTAGTGGTGAGCAAGATCATAGAAGCATTCTGAAATGTGATTCAAAGACAAACAAAAATGGCATTTTTTTTTTTTGAACTTCCACTTAGTAGTAGTATCTTGAAATTTACCAACAAGCATCTTAAGACGGATATACATACTAATGACACTGTGGGAAGAAATGAATCTCCTATAAAATTCAAAGTATTGCTTATAGTTCCACAAATTCACGTTTTTCATAAGTGTAGTTGAGAATTCTATAACATCTTTCCTTTATATTCATGAATCATACATGTTATGATATACTGCATCGCCATGCTAGTTTACTTAATTGTCTGTATTCTTTAGGTTTCCGCCCTATAAGATTTTTTTCACAAGATTCTATGGCTGTCTTAGTATCTGACATTTCTGGTTTATTTTGTGTTATAAAAGAGTGAGCCCAATCTTTATGAGGCTGTTGTGGAATTAATTAGTGAACTCATGCTCATTTAATGTGACAAAGTCAAAAGATAATGTTTTCTTTTTAATTTTCCTACATTAGTTTACAGTGTCGATGATCCTAATTGTAGTGAGCCTGTGCCACTAGTAAAACCTACCATTGTGCTTTACTTTTTTAATGTTATTCCAGATCTGATTGGTCTTAGGAGTTGGATTAACTTAATTTCACTTGGTGATTCTTAACCCCTTTTAGGTCATAGTCCTCAGGTGAAATTAAGAATCACCAAGTGAAATTAAGAATCACACCACCTCATACTCTTCAGGTGACCAATTGTGGGCATCCTAGGCATGTGTGTGTCTGTGCTTATGGAAGTATTTTACATTGAAAAGTAAAATAATAAATAATAACCCCACCATAAATATGCAAGTTTTTCTGATGGATTAGCTTATCATTATTGCTTTTATGACACATCAGAAATTTGATAGTTGTCAATATGCTGTCATTGTCCCAATTTCATCAATTGGAAGATGAGGCCATGATTCTTAACCTAGACATTGCATCAGCCTCACAATTTTTCTACAATTTGGGACCTAAGCTGCTTTGGTTTGCCATCATCAACAATCTGGGGGTCAAAACAACCTTCTCTCTGTATGACACTGAATTTAATGGTTTATTGCTTGGCATAATATAGGTTGGAACAGTAGTCAAATTTAAAAAATAAGAAACTTGAGTTTTTGTTGATTATGTTAGACTGTCTGGGAGCTAGCCAAGTTACCTTAATTGTGTCTTGTGGGTTTTTACAAAGTCTGACCATGTTATCTGGATTGATGCAGTTACTATATTCAATCCAAAAGCATATCCAAATTGGCCAAGGACTCAGTTTCCAGGTTCAAATATATCACTAATTTATGTATGTAGTTGTAACTTTAGGTGATGTTTGGCAACCTCAAAAGAGAGGGCAATTGCATTAAACAATGTTGGAATTGGAATGACATAAAAATGGTGTCCCTCTTGTATAGTATTCACTTACATAAAAGCTCAAATTGAATATGTATTGCAATTTGGGTTCACTTTCATATCCTGTCAACTTGAATCTATAGTATTGATTCCTCATATTCCCCACCCTCCCATGAAAAAAAATAACAAACTGCAAATTGACATTGTTATTCTATGTCATTTAACAATTTCAGACATGTTGACATAGAAGATATCCTTAATTTCTCTTCCTGAACTTCAAATTTTTTTTCATGATGCCATACTATTTTATGCATCCAAATTACAAAATGGAAAAGGTTAAAATAATTCGTCTCTTGTTTATAAAAACTCAAAGGAGGATCTTTTTTCTTATAACTCCCTAAAAGGGCCTCATGAAAATACAATTACAATTTCATCCTCAGATTAATACTTTGATCAAAACATATTGTACATGAACAATGTTTTGACCAAAACATTGTTGTAAAAAGATCACACACAACATGGTTTACTTAAAACGGGGGAACATTTTTGGCATTTTAATTTGTTATGACCTCAATAGTTCTCTAGATGTTTTTGATAATAGGAACCTTATCTGGGCATTTTCCCTTCCAAACTAATAGATTTTATGAATAAGTGCCTGCTATCCAGGTTTGAGAATGCAAGTAATTTGAAAATTAGAGAATTTTGACCTGTGTATATGATAAACCACCATCCTCCAACTATATATTTGTCCAGTAATTGTGACGTTGTAAGAGCTACAAATCTGTAATGTGGTACTACTGTCTTTTATTATTACCACTTTCTGATGTTCCTATCTTCGTTGGAATTCCATCTTTTTTATTGCAGGTATGTTGTTGATGCAGCGGACAGGGATAATTTGTCTATTTCAAAAGGTGAACTTCATGATCTTTTAAGCAAGCCATCACTGACTGGGATCCCACTATTGGTCCTCGGAAATAAAATTGATAAACCAGAAGCTCTAACAAAGCAGAGTTTAACTGATGCCATGTAAAAAATCCCAAACTCCTCTACATGTCAAATTTCAGCTCATATGTCATTTTTTGCCAGTCATTCTAACCATTGATTGCATCGCAGGGGGCTCAAATCTATCACAGACAGGGAAGTTTGTTGCTACATGATCTCATGCAAGAACTCAACCAATATTGACTCTGTCATAGAGTGGCTCGTTAAACATTCAAGATCCAAAAACTGAGGATTTATCCCAGCCCCTCACAACTTTGAGTGCTGAATTGTTTTCTTTGGTTTTATTAGCTGTTTTGTGCTTTTCCACGATGATTTCCCCTTGTGGAAGGTTAGCTGCTATCTAACGCTGCCTACTATTTTCATGCTGATTTATTTCAAGTGCAACTGGGTTTGTCTCATTGCAATCTTGTTGAAGTTTCTCCGACTTGGATAAACTTCAGATGTCAAGCCAAATTTTAGTTTGTTCATAATGTACATTTTCTGGTGAGAATAATCCCGTTGAAGCGCCAACGTGAATGTCTGCTATTGTTCGCAAGCATGTCAATTTTTTTTTCTTTCAGTTGCAGGATGTTAAGATTGTGTTCAAATAGAAACAAAGCTCCATGAAAGGTCTTTCACTAGATGTGAAAAATAAGGATCTTTGATCGGTTTTATCAACTTTGTTAGATACAATGATTGCGCAGTCAAGCGAGTTAAATCATTGTTTCTGGTAAAGCGTGAGAATGGCTAATCAGCTCAGGCACTAATAGTTGGTATTTCGTTCAAGTTTAAAGCAGCTTTGGAATTGACTTGTTTGCCTTTCCAAGAATTAAGTTAAAGGATGCTTAATTTAACGATGATGTGAAATTATACTTGTTTGATCTTGTTCTGCACTCGAACCACGTGAGCAATAATAACAAAGTCCAATGTTACACAAAAAGTAGTAGTCCTACGGCGATCTTTTTGATAATACCAACAGTTGATGCCTTTTGGGGCAGAACAGGAGGTCACGAGATGAAAAACCAAAAAAGGAATGATATTTCAATGACACATGAAAAAAAAAAAATATTGCATATATAGAGAGAAAGAAGTTAGCCTATACATCTGTTAGCCTATACTCTCCTAAGTCCGGATGTCTAGATGCACCTTTGGGTTGTTCCGATTCACTTTTAAGAATCAGGACATTTGGGGGTGCACATTTATTGATCTATGGATCTTGGATTTCTGATATTTTGATACAGGATGAAAGAGGTGAGTGTATAGAATGTATATATGTCCTCCAACCATGATTTTGATACTCGCAAAGATAGTTATAGTTGTGTGCTAAGTGGTATGGATGTTGGTGTTGATCTTGCAAAAGTAGAACCACGTTGGTGTTGCTCTTGCAAAAGTAGCACCAACGTGACTTTGGCTTATGATTACTAAGCTTAGTGCTGGTTTTCGAAGATTAGTACCAATGTGGTGTTCATCTTCTCAAACCAGCATCATAATGTACATAAAGATACAAATTGTTTGGAACAACACTAGGGAGGTATAAGAAGAGTAAAGGAGGGCATATTCGGACTACTGTGATCCATATGAATCCATAGGACTTGAAATGTGTCTGATTAGAGTCCTCTAGGTCTATCAATAAGTTTTGATCGAAACTCATTGATTAACTTAGGGGCCTTAGTTTTTTGAAATTTTAGTATGGGATGGAAAGAGTGAGTGTACAAGATTCTGAAACTCATACAAGAAGTTATGGTTGTGTGCGAAGTGGCACAGATGTTGGTGTTGATTCTACAAAAGTAGTACCATGTTGGTGTTGCTATTGCAAATCTACACCAATGTGTCCTTGGCTTCCGATCACCAACCATGGTGCTAGTACCAACGTGGTACGTGGTACTGATCTTCTCAGACCAGCATCATAATGTACATAAAAATTTAAATCGTTTGAAATAATTCTAGGAAGGTCTAAGAAGAGTTAAGGAGGAGATATTCAGACTCCTGTGATCCATATATTCAGACTCCTGTGATCCATATGAATCCAAAGAACTTGAAATGAGTTCAATCAGAATCCTCTAGGTCCATCAATGAGTTTTGACTGAAACCCATTTATTGAGCTAGGTACCTTAAATTTTTGAAATTTTGATATGGAATGAAGGGGTGAGTATATAGAATGTATATATACCCTCCAACCATAGTTTTGAGACACAAAAAGTTATGGTTGCGTGCTAGGTGGCACGGACGTTGGTGCTGATCTTGCAAAAACATCACCACGTTAGTGTTGCTCTTGCAAAAGCAGTACCATGTTGGTGATGCTCTTGCAAAAGCATCACCAACATTGCCTTGTCTTTCAATCACCAAACTTGGTACCGATGTCTTTCTCCACCACAATCATAATCATCATAGGTGTTATTGATATTTTGATACCCACGCTTAATATCTTTGTACCATCGGTACATAATATAATTCACAGGAACTTCAATCATCTTCATTCTTATCAACACTTTGATCACATGCCTACATAAAATTCTCCGAAACTCAAATAGATGGCAAACACTTCAATTGGCAATTTAACTCTGTATAATGTACTCTAAAAGAAACTTCTCTTATAGAATTATTTTTTTTTTCCCAAAATAGTTTCTATCACTGCAAATATTAAAGTTGTCCATTCTTTCAACAATGAGGCATCACAAAACATCAACCTTTTTATTTCATCTTAGAACAACTTAAATAAGTTGTTAGTGTAGGCATTTTGAAATTTGTCTTTCAATAGGATAACCAAGAATAACTGGCAGGAAAGAATTAAAATAAACAAAATCCAAATATTTTTCATTTTCAATATTCTTCTTTAAAGCACTATCATACTGTTCAACAAATTACTTCAAGGATATTTTAGAATAGACGTAGTCATAAAAAAATTACATTTATACTTTCACTTCTTTGAGATGTAGGCATACCTGCTCAAAAGTTATCTTTAACATATACATGTATCCATCTATTCCGTTCTTCGTGCAAAGATTTCAACCAATCATTGTTCTCCAAATTAACTCCTCAATCATTTTCAACCAATTCTTTTCACACTCATCATCTATAAGCGAGTTATCAACAACATTCTTCAATTGTTTCTTTATCATTTTGTATTGAGCATGACCACCTAATTTTGCTGGAAGTTTTTTCATGATATGCCAAAGACACAGATGATGATGCAAATTCGGAAATACTTCTTCAATTGTAATTGTCATAGCACAACATTGGTTTGTGATTATAGCCTTTGGAGCACATCCGAGCATACATGCCAACCAAGATTTGAATAATCATATGAAAGTTGTCGAGGCTTCGCTTGATAATAATACACATCTCAGTAAAATAGATTGACCATGATGATTCACCCCAACAAATGGAGCAAATGACATGTCATAACTATTAGTCAAATAGATTGTATCAAAAGTCATGATATCAAAAAGGTAATCATACGCAACCTTACATCTTGCATTTGTCCAAAAAATATTTCTTATTCGAGATTCCCCATCTAAATCAAGCATATTAAAAAAGTTTGAGTTCCTACTTTACATACGATAAAAATAATTACTCAAAGGTTCATCATCTCCATCCCTTAACCTCAACCTTCTAGCGTCTGAAATATAATTTATATACTTCCTCTCATTAAATGTCAAATTCTCATAGCCTCCAGCCTCAACTACAAAACATTGAAAACTTTTGCTTAAAGTTATTCCAATTTTCTCTTTATAGCTAAATCAAATACTTTATTATATCTAAAATGTTGTGACTTTCCAGGGTTCAAGATATGATTATATTTAAGGCATACGCTAATTGTTGGTGCAGTTGACATCAATGATCAAACATAAGTTTTGATGAATGACAAATGAATTAAAATTAGATGATGTGTGATCTAACCTTTCTACTAAGTTACATGACTTAATGGGTCTGACAAGAGGTTGAAATCTAGCTAGGTCTGAAGGACGATAGCTGATTTAGAAGTCCAGATAGGTCAAGGAGTGACCTGATATCTGGCGGAAAGTCCGGTTGGGTCCATGGGACCTGACAACTGGTCGAATTTCAGTTGGATTTGTGGACCTGATAACTGGCAGAAAGACCTTATGGGCCGAAGTCAACCGATTCTGCATGGTAAGTAAGGTAAGTAATTGGAGGAGAGTTATCTAGTGAGGACGAGTCCCAATTAGAGACTTTAGACGTATGTCCAGTTTATGTCCATTTTAGAAACTTAGACTGAGATCATGACTAATCCTAGTCTCGGAAAGACATGATCTAATTAATAATGCCTATAAATTGTGCTAACTTTGTTTTCCAAGTTAAATATTTTTCTTTTAGCCTAACATATTTTTATAGGATCAAAAATCAAGTTAAGCTTTGAAGGTGTTGGGACACTTCAGAGCTAGAGGGGGAGGGGTGAATAGCTTCTCGCTTCAATAATGATCTTTTGCAGCAGAATAGAATCGAAGTCAATCTCTCCAATGCTGATAAGTAGATTTACTTAATATCTACCTCAAGAAAAGATGACTAATCCAAGGATCCACACATGAAGCACTCTCCACTATGAAAATAACTCCTTCTCGGAAACACTTCTGAGGCAGAGAAGTCTTGTACAACACAAGAACAAGAATATAACTCTAAACAGAAAGTAAATGTAAAAATACAACTTAAACCCTCTTCTTACTTGATCTCTTGTTGCTTGTGGATGTCTCTGGACCATTTCTAAATTGCTACAACACTTTTCTTCCAAAGCTCAAGATTCGGCGAAATCTATAGAGAAGAGTCGTGTAAGTGCTACTGAGAACAGTGCTCCAAAAACTCTTTTCTAGGGTTACCGTTGGCGCCTTAATCGATTAAGAATCTCCTTAATCGACTATATTTTCAACATTAATCGACTACCCTAGTTGATTAGGCAATGCTGAATTGATTAGCCATATCGATTTCATAACATTATGTTTGATCGCGAGACATATCTTAAGCGATCAACTTAATCGCTTAAGCTTCAAACAGAATCATTCCGTTTGAAGCATAAAGGCACCCTAAGTGATTACCCTAATCGTTTACGGTGTTTAATTGATTACACCAATCGATTAGGATGTCTTTCAGTTATGGTAATCAACTAACTTAGTTGATTATCAAACACTAACTTTCTAACCGAAGTCTAGGGTTCCTTTACTCAATATCCGGTCAACCTTGACCTGTTAGAATTCCTCTTTACCTAGCATCTGGTCAATCTTTTGATCCACTTGGACTTTTCTCCTTCTGTGAAGTATCCAGTCAATCCCTTGACCTACTTGGACTTTCAATTACAAGATGTTCAGTCAATCTTGATCCAGCTAGATTTCCACGTACCTAGCTTCACTCATTGGGACTATCACACTGCTTAGCTTCACTTACTAGGACTTTCACCTAACTTCACTTACTAGAATTTTCCTTCTACCTAGTTTCACTCACTAGGGCTTTTCATCTAGCTTCACTCACCGGGATTTTCTAATTACTTAGCTTCACTCACTAGGACTTCTCATCTGTCTAACTTAACTCACTATGGCTTTTCACCTGGCTTCACTCACCAGGATTTTCCAACTGTCTAGCTTAACTCACTAGGCCTTTTCATTTGGATAGCTTTATTCACTAGGGCTTTTCACACCAAGTATCTGGTCAACGCTGATCCACTTAGACTTTCTTCTTCTGCCAACCTTCCAGTTGGACTTGTCCTTGCTTAACCTCC
The DNA here is from genome assembly GCF_018446385.1 of Zingiber officinale. Taxonomy (NCBI): domain Eukaryota; kingdom Viridiplantae; phylum Streptophyta; class Magnoliopsida; order Zingiberales; family Zingiberaceae; genus Zingiber; species Zingiber officinale. Next base: position 99,075,923 of record NC_055988.1, on the reverse strand, counting down.
AATTAGAACTTCCTAGTCAAGTATCTGGTCAATCTTGACCTACTTGACTCTTCTTCACATCAAACTGGTCAAACATTGACCGAGGAAAATGCTCCAACAATCTCCCAAAATGAATAATTGCACCTGCAATATTCATACATTATTAAACATTAAAACTTAAACTTCACGACCTAAGCTTGAACCAACTCAAACTTAGTTAAACTAGTCAACCTTGACCTAGGAAAATTGTACCAACAGAATGAACAGTCTCTGAGGTACCTCGAAGGGTCATGGAGATGCCTCGGAGTGACACAAAGGTGCCCTGGATCTAGCTAAGGCACCCTTGCACGGATGAAATTTAAGGATAAACTTCTCGCGGCGACGAGGTGCCTTGGAGAGTGTTGGAGGCACCTCAGAGTGCTTTGGAGGCGCCTCAAAGAGCATAGAAGGCGTCCTCAAATGGATGTAAGTCGAAGTTCATGTTGTTTATCACAACCGAAGTTTATGGGATTAAACTTCGCATTGGAGGCACCCTAAACACTCTTTAAAATAGAAGTTCGAGCAACACAAAACATCAATTCAATTACTGATCCGGCGGTAAGAATGGGGGACCCACAGATGGGGTCCCGTCCGAGCAGAACCAGAGATTACCCAGCCAAAGGTTTGAGTTTCCGACGCCAAAGCAGGAGAACCGGAGCCGAGTGGCCGAGCGGAGGTGTCCGCTCGGCCGAGGACAGAGTGACCGAGCGGAGGTGTCCGCTCGGCCGGAATCGTGGCGAGGGAACAGTGGTTAGCCGAGCGGCCTATTCGCTCGGCTCGGGATATGGTATGTCAGCAAAGGCATGATAATTAGACTGTACGCAAGATGACACTATTAAAGGCCCCACCATCACGTCACGGAAAGGTTGATACAGTAGCAGTATGGTCTTATGGACGCCCTTCTGACAGGCCCACACCTAGGTATGGTCGAAAGCAGGTGATTGCTTCAATTGGTGTGCCCAGGCTCCTTCGAGAGGTCTATATAAGGCCTCCACTTCTTCAACCGGAGGTACACACAAGTCTACTTTTTCTAAGCCACTCTCTTATTCCTTCGCCTAACTTGAGCGTCGGAGGGCCGTCGCCGGGACACCCCCCCCGGCTCGGTTTTGTTGCAGGTTCGCCGGAGCACTCGAGGATCCAGCAGGGAGCGCCACATCCCCAGCATCCGTTGACTACTGGTTCGGACATGATCAATTTGGCGCCGTCTGTGGGAACGCACATGCATCCGAGCAGAGGCAATGGACGAGGCTGGAAGACTACATACCGTGGCACTCTCACAAGAAGAGTTTGACGCTATAGTCGAGGCGAGGGCAGCCAAGACAGTGGCGCAGCAAAAGGAGAAAGCACAGGCTGAGCGAGCGCAACAGCAAACAACCTCGGCTTCAGCAGGCCGGGCGGCGCAAGCAGACCGCCCGGAATATGTTTCAACAGGAGGGTTCCCTCAGGCACTCTTCCGTACTCCCCCAGAAATCGCGCCCGCTCACGGGGAGCAAGGATCTTCATCCGATGAGCCTCCCGTTCGGGATCATAGGAAGGGCAAAGCTCCCCGAGCGAACGCACCACCCGAGCAGGTTCACCGACAGTTCTCTGAAGCCATACATCGGGATCCGTTACCAAAATACTATACACCACCGCCGATCGGAGCTTACAATGGGACGACCGACCCCGACGATCATTTGGGGAAGTTCGACAGCATCGCCACCTTGCATCAGTACTCCGATGGCGTAAAGTGCCGGGTATTTCTCACCACTCTATCGGAATCTGCACATAGGTGGTTTCGGAGGCTGCCGGACGGCTCTATCACTAGTTTCCAGGAGTTCCGAAAGGCATTTCTTCATCACTTTGCGAGCAGCCGACGTTATCAAAGGACAAGCGTCAGCCTGTTCACCATCAAACAAGAACCAAGAGAATCTCTCCGGGCGTATATACAGCGATTTAATCAGGTAGCGATGGACATCCCCACAGCCACCTCGGAGACAATGGTAAACGCCTTCACGCAAGGCCTCGTGGAAGGGGACTTCTTCCGCGCGCTCATTCGCAAACCGCCCAGAGACTACGACCACATGCTACACCGGGCGAATGAGTATATAAATGTGGAAGAGGCGGAGGCTACCCGGTGGAAGGGAACTCATGCCGAACGTCCGGCCCATGCCGAACGGAAGCAGCCCGCTGCCCATCAGCCACCAAGAGGACCAAGAGTTGAGGCATCCCGGGCACATCATGCGAAGTCCCCGGTGGTCCAGGAGGTAGCGGCCGAGCGGTCAAAGATGAAGAAAAAGAGGGTATGGACCCCAATGTTTTGCTCTTTCCATAATACCGACTCCCACAACACCCGCGACTGTCGGGGCCTGCCTTCAATCACCCATCCCGTACGATGGGGTGGCCCTCGTCGATCGCCTTCACCCGGCCGCCGGCAAAGGCATCAAGAGTCCGGTCGGCGAACATATAGAAGATCTCCCGAACAGCGTTTCCCTCCAAGGCATGAAGATCGCTCTCGGAGGTCCAATGAGCGACCTAGGCAGTCCGCTCGGGAAGAGGAGAACAGAAACAACACCTCCCGGGGAGAAATCAATATTATTGCGGGTGGACCGACCGGAGGAGATTCACACAGGGCGAGAAGGGCAAGCGCCCGGCAGCTCAGAATCCATGAGGTGGGTTGCAGCCAAGAAAAGGCGAGCGGACCCGAGATCAGTTTCGGGCCCAAGGATCTTGAGGGAGTTGAAGTGCCGCATGAGGATGCCCTTATCATCAAAGCGGTGATAGCCAACTACACCATCCACCGTATCTTCATTGACACCGGCAGCTCGGTCAACATCATCTTCAGAAAGGCCTTTGATCAACTACAAATCGATTAAGCCGAGCTGCTGCCCATGACAACCCCCCTCTACCGGTTTACGGGCAATGAGGTTCTTCCGGTCGGACAGGTAAGACTGGCTATCTCCTTAGGGGAAGAACCGCTCCGGAGAACAAGGACAACAAACTTTGTGGTGGTCGACTCCCCTTCATCCTACAACGTGATACTGGGGCGACCGGCGTTAAGCGAATTCCGAGCTGCTGTGTCGACGTTCTATCAGAAGATCAAATTCCCGGTCGAGGACAAAATCGGTGAAGTACGAGGAGATCAGTTAGCCGCTCGGAAATGCTATGTGGAAATGGTCCGAGCCGAATCCAGCGCTGCGCGAAAGACTCCACGGATTGAGGTACACGCCATAACCGAGAAACCTCCTGCTTTAATTTATGATGAAATGGAGGAGGTTCAGATCCATCCGAGCCGATCGGAGGCTACAACCTTTATTGCCGCCGACCTGGAGGACGAACAGAAAGAGGAAGTGGTCAAATGCCTCTAGATGAATCATGACGTCTTCGCTTGGTCGACGCATGAGCTGCCCGGTGTCTCCCCTAGCATAGCCCAACATAAACTTCACGTCCGGCCGGACGCTCGGCCAGTAAAACAAAGGAGAAGAGATTTCAGCGCCGAGCAGAATATTATCATCCGAGCGGAGGTAGAAAGGCTCTTAGAGGCCGGCCACATACGGGAGGTTCAATTCCCAAGCTGGTTAGCAAATGTGGTGCTCGTCTCCAAGCCAGGCAACAAATGGAGGGTGTGCATCGACTTCAGAGATCTGAACAAAGGATTTCTACCCTCTGCCCCGAATCGATCAGCTCGTAGATTCTACAGTCGGATGCGAGCTTATATGTATGCTGGACGCCTACCAAGGCTATCATCAAGTGCCGCTCGCCCCGGAGGATCAAGAAAAAGTTAGCTTCGTTACACCGGACGGGACGTATTGCTATACGGTGATGCCGTTCGGGCTGAAGAATGCTGGAGCAACATATCAAAGATTGATGAATAGGGTCTTCCGCGAGCAAATCGGACACAACCTGGAGGTCTATGTAGATGACATCCTCATCAAATCCTTCCGAGCGGCCACTTTATGCAAAGATATGGAAGAAACCTTCCGTACACTCAGAAAATATGGGGTCAAGCTAAATCCTCATAAGTGTTTGTTCGGCGCCAAAGGAGGACGTTTCTTGGGCTATATTGTGACCGAACGGGGTATTGAAGTCCTAGCAAGGTGAAGGCTCTTCAGGACATGCCACCGCCCAGAAACATGAGGGAAGTACAGAGGCTGACCGGTCGGATTACAGCGCTATCACGCTTCATCTCCAAGACTGCCGACCGGAGCCTTCCGTTCTTCAAAATCCTCCGCAAAGCTACAAAGTTCCAATGGAATGAAGACTGCGATCGGGCCTTTGAAGAACTGAAGACGTACTTAAACTCCCTACCTGTGTTGGCCAAGCCAGTTGTCGGCGAACCGTTGCACATTTATTTATCCTCAACCGAGCAGGCAGTGGGATCAGCGTTAGTCCGGTCGGGAGGTGAGGAGCAACCTGTATATTTCCTTAGTCATATCTTGAAAGATGTTGAAACCCGCTACACCGGACTCGAGAAGTTGGCCTTTGCTCTGATCCTGGCCGCTCGGAGACTTCGTCCTTATTTCCTGGCGCACACGATTATCGTCAAGACCAATAGCCCGTTGGGACGAGTGCTTTTAAATCCAGAAGCTTCCGGACGGCTCATCAAATGGACAACCGAGCTAAGCGAATTTGATATCCAATATCAACCCCGCTCGGCTATCAAGGCACAAGCCTTAGCCGATTTTGTGACGGAGGTGCAGGACCCGGAACCCGAAGCTGCGTGGAAAGTGTTCGTGGATGGATCGTCCACTAGACACGGGAGCGGAATTGGCATAGTTTTGCTGTCCCCACAAGGAGAGCGGATACAACTCTCTGTCCGGCTAAATTACCGAGCGACCAACAACGAAGCAGAATATGAAACCCTCATTGCTGGATTGCAGGCCGCTCGGCACGTTGGAGCCGTCCGGGTCATCCTCTATTCAGATTCCCAGTTGGCTGCTCAGCAAATCTCGGGGATTTTCGAGATAAATAGTACAAGGCTCAAGCTCTACGTGGAGGCTATTGAAAAACTTAAGCTCAACTTTAGGGAGGTGATTATTCAAAAGATTCCCCGGGCGGAGAATCAAGTGGCGGATGAATTGGCCAAGCTGGCAAGCGCGTTATACCCGGTCGGCTCTCAGAAGCCGATTGAGCAAGTATCTTTAGTAGCACATGTCGATCGGATGGAGGGCATCACATACTCGAGCGACTGGAGGACAACTATTATGGAGTTTTTGCGCTCGGGAGCTACCCCCTCCGACCGGGAAGGAGCTCATTTACTGAAGAGAAGGGCTAGTCGGTTCACCCTCGTAGGAGATCAACTCTACAAGAAGGCCTTCTCCCGTCCGCTCCTAAAATGCGTCAGCTGGGAAGATACCGAGTACATCCTTATATTCTTTAAAAATCATTTAATTAGGCCTTTAATTAAATGATGCTCCCACTGAATTCTATAATTCTTGTGGGACAAGATCCACATCATACTAACCCTTGAGTTAGCTTTGGCTAATATGCCCAAGGCTTAGTATGATCGGTAGGTAACGATTACCAATTACATCTCTATGCAACTCTTGTTTATAGAATCAATATCCGTGTTTATATTAAAACTCGAGTTAGCTTTGGCTAATACGCCCGAGAGTTAATATAGATGTGATTTTGACCTATCTTTCCAACTATTTGGAAGAATGCCTATAGTTGACTCGATCTAACCGAGTAACTATGAATACTCAATCTAATTGAGTTTGTATTCACCCATGTGTTGATAGACGGGACCAAGATTGTCCCTCCGTACCCTACCAAGATAATATGTATTGCTCTGCTTTGGCAGATTCAACAATACATGTGATCGAGGTAGTGATAGGTATCACGGCACGGTTAGGCATTAGAGTTGAGTCGATTGAGATCTAATCTAATCGAAAGGGATGCATCTTGTGCACGACTTAGATCTAATCTAATCGCAAGGGTGCATCATGTGCACGACTTAGATCTAATCTAATCGTAAGGCACTAATTAATTAACTACTTATTAAATATGCATCACATACACAAGCAATTAATTAATCTATTTGTGATTTAGTCATGTCCCTACTACGATCTTCTCAAGCCAATGAGAAAATCGATTGGTCGACCTAGGGTCAACAACTTCTTCAAGCTCCTCCCTTTGACCACCTTGTGTTGCTCGTGCCCGCCTCGGAACTCCGTCTCGTGTGGACCCTCCACCGTTCCAATTTGTACATTACAATTTGAAACTCGAGTTACATTCGAGTCTAAATCTAATTTACAACAAGAAAATAAGAGAAGGCACGACGCGCAGGTCGTGAATATAATACAACACTCGCAAACACATAACGGCACGCAGGCCGTATTATGAATTACAACACAACCAATCATATTGGGCTTTGGGCCATGACTATCACAAAATTAATATATAATTCAAAATTATATATTTTCATAATTTTCTATAATTTTAAAATTAATTTTTACAATTTTTACGAGTAAAATTTCCCGACGGTCCCGTTTAGCGGTTTCGGGCGCAATAGCGGAACGGATCCCCTTGCGGGTCCCAGGGGCAGCGCCCCTACCCGCGATCTAATCATCGCGAGGGTTCCTTTGCGATCCAACAGCGCCTAAACCCGCTGTCCCAAAACGATTTGGGTCGAGACATTGCCGTTTCGGAAAAATCTTCCCGGCGGGTTCGTTTTTAGCGATTTCGGGTGCAATCACGGAGCAAATCCCCTTGCGGGGTTAGGGGCAGTACCCCTACCCACGATCTAACCATCGTGAGTTGCTCCTTTCTCTACCTGGCTTCGAGAAGGACTAGCATGTAGGTTAGCTCGATGACTTGATCTCACAAGTCATGGATATATAGATATCAAGCTGACACATGGGTATGCATTAGAGAATGTATACTGAATGACCCGCCATGAGAAAGTATCATGGATCGTTATATGAGTGTCATATACTTTCTCATGTGGCTATTAGTATGACTATTAGTCCTTAGACCTGAAGTCACCATGGATCCTTACATAAGGAGTTATGTACTTTGGTTTCGTCAAACGTCACCCGTAACTGGGTGGACTATAAAGGCGATTACTGGGTATATAACGAATTATGTAGAGGGATGTGAGTGATGTAGATGGGATCTATCCCTCCCATATGACGGGAGTGACATCGGTATTCTTGATAGAGTGAGACCACTAAGTGCATGGCCATGCCCAAATGAGTTAACATTAGATGTTGAGCTCATTTGATCGAGTGAGTCTACTTGGAGTTCAAGATTTAGATTGATTAGAGGATGACACGGTCTATGCCTCATATTGATCAATCTAGATGTCTAGGATAGAAGGACACTTGTCATTATTTTGTGAGTTGTCACAATTGGTAGTCACAAGGTGATGTCGGATCTCGACATTCTTGTAACTTGGGTAGTAATGATGTGTTGCTAGATACCGCTCATTACTTATACTCCTAAATGGGTTTAGGGCATTGCCAACGTTACAAGAACCTATAGGGTCACACACTTAGGACAATTAGATGGAGATTAGGTTCATATGATGAACCAAGAGGATTTGATTCATTTGATGAATCAAATTGGATTAAGAGTAATCCTAATTGGGCTAACTTGAGTTCGACTCAAGTTGATTCATGTGTTCAATGAGTCTAATTTAGATTTTGACTCATTGAATTAATTTAATTTAATGAATTAGATTCATTATATTAAGTTGACTCGAATCAAATGGTTAGATTAGATCAACCATGGTAGAGATTGGGTCAAGTTTGACTTGACTTGAGAAGGAAGTCCAAAGGTCAATTTTGACTTGACCTTTTGCCACCTCATTGGTGAGTTGGCATTAGGTGGACCAATAATGATATTCCACATCATCATGGGTGCCACCTCATGGAAGTTACAAAGCCATTTTCTTATTAACTTCACATTAATTGCATTTAATGGGGAGTTACACAAGAAGAAAGTGGCCGGCCACTTTGTGAATGAATTGGATTTTTATTCATTTCATTCAAGTGTGGTGAATCTTTCTCCTTCTTCCTCTCAAGCTCTCCCTCTCCCTCTCCTCCTTGCTTGGCCGAATCTCACCAAGGTGCTAGCACACCTTTGTGTGAGGTTTTCTCCACCTACATGTCCGTGTGGATACTTCTAGAGGACCGGCGCTTGACGGTCTAGAGATCCGGCAACTCCTTGGACGAGCGAGATAAGCGAAAGGCACGCTTCGAAGGTATAACCCTTATCTAGTGTAGATCTAAAGGTTTTACAAACTCGTACAAGAAAAGGTTTTTCAAAAAGTTTTTGTTTACGAATCTTTGCACGGATCTACGGCTTTGGGTGACTCGGGGTTTTCGCGGCCCGAAGAACCCAACAGTGGTATCAGAGCCACGTGCAAAGACTTGTACGAGTTCGTTTGTATTTTATGAAAAATATACCTTCTGTGATTTTCTATAAAAATTGAGTTTTTAGAGTTTTTATGAGTAATTTTTCCGTAGAAGCGAAGCACAAGTGTCTCGGCACTTGTAGGCTTCGGCTATCGCTTCGTTTTGGCCCAAATTCGTTTGGGACAACGGGGTCGGGTGCCATTAGATCGCAAAGGAGCAACTCACGATGGTTAGATCGTGGGTAGGGGTACTGCCCCTAACCCCGCAAGGGGATTTGCTCCGCGATTGCACCCGAAATCGCTAAAAACGAACCCGCCGGGAAGATTTTTCCGAAACGGCAATGTCTCGACCCAAATCGTTTTGGGACAGCGGGTTTAGGCGCTGTTGGATCGCAAAGGAACCCTCGCGATGATTAGATCGCGGGTAGGGGCACTGCCCCTGGGCCCCGCAAGGGGATCCGTTCCGCGATTGCGCCCGAAACCGCTAAACGGGACCGTCGGGAAATTTTACTCGTAAAAATTATAAAAATTAATTTTAAAATTATAGAAAATTATGAAAATATATAATTTTGAATTATATATTAATTTTGTGATAGTCATGGCCCAAAGCCCAATATGATTGGTTGTGTTGTAATTCATAATACGGCCTGCGTGCCGTTATGTGTTTGCGAGTGTTGTATTATATTCGCGACCTGCGCGTCGTGCCTTCTCTTATTTTCTTGTTGTAAATTAGATTTAGACTCGAATGTAACTCGAGTTTCAAATTGTAATGTACAAATTGGAACGGTGGAGGGTCCACACGAGACGGAGTTCCGAGGCGGGCACGAGCAACACAAGGTGGTCAAAGGGAGGAGCTTGAAGAAGCTGTTGACCCTATGTTGACCAATCGATTTTCTCATTGGCTTGAGAAGATCGTAGTAGGGTCATGACTAAATCACAAATAGATTAATTAATTGCTTGTGTATATGATGCATATTTAATAAGTAGTTAATTAATTAGTGCCTTACGATTAGATTAGATCTAAGTCGTGCACATGATGCACCCTTGCGATTAGATTAGATCTAAGTCGTGCACAAGATGCATCCCTTTCGATTAGATTAGATCTCAATCGACTCAACTCTAATGCCTAACCGTGCCATGATACCTATCACTACCTCGATCACATGTATTGTTGAATCTGCCAAAGCAGAGCAATACATATTATCTTGGTAGGGTACGGAGGCACAATCTTGGTCCCGTCTATCAACGCATGGGTGAATACAAACTCAATTAGATTGAGTATTCATAGTTACTCGGTTGGATCGAGTCAACTATAGGCATTCTTTCAAATAGTTGGAAAGATAGGTCAAAATCACATCTATATTAACTCTCGGGCGTATTAGCTAAAGCTAACTCGAGTTTTAATATAAATGCGGATATTGATTCTATAAACAAGAGTTGCATAGAGATGTAATTGGTAATCGTTACCTACCGATCATACTAAGCCTTGGGCGTATTAGCCAAAGCTAACTCAAGGGTTAGTATGATGTGGATCTTGTCCCACAAGAATTATAGAATTCAGTGGGAGCATCATTTAATTAAAGGCCTAATTAAATGATTTTTAAAGAATATGATATTTATTTCTGCAAATTTTCTGTTGTAGATAACCATAACGTCGAACACGAATTCCTTCTCCCTGCGATCTGTCCTTGAGAAGGACAAGCTCAACGGAGCGAATTTCCTGGACTAGTACAGAGAATAGTTCTCACCCAGGAGCGTAAGCTGTACGTTCTGGAGCAGCCCATTCCGGAGGCTCCTCCTGCCAATGCCCCGCGAGCCGACAAAGATGCTTACAAGAAGCATCAAGACGACGCATTAGATGTGTCCTGTCTAATGCTCGCGACCATGAACTCAGAGCTTCAGAAGCAACATGAGTTGATGGGCGCTTTTGATATGGTTGAGCATCTTCGCCAGCTATATCGGGACAAGCGAGGCATGAGAGATTTGAGATCTCAAGGCCTTTGTTTCAGTGCAAGATGTCGACGGGGCTTCTGTAGGTCCTTATGTACTCAAGATGATTGGTGCATAGAGAACCTCACAAAGGGTTCCCACTGGCCAAGAGTCGGCCCGACTTGATCTTAGTCCTTGCGGATAGCTATAGTCAATTCGCTCAACTATAACATGAACGAGATTGACAAGCCACCGCCGAGTTACTATGTTACGAACTGCTGAGATTAGCCTTAAGAAGGTTAAGCCCATTCGGATGCCCAAGGGCAAGGGCAAGCCCAAAGGTAAGGGAAAGTCCCAAACCAAGGGCAAAGGCAAGGCATTGAAGCCTAAAGGAGGGGTCAGACCGGACACTGGAAGAGGAACTGCAAGGTATACTTGGAGGATCTTAAGAAGAAGCGAAGTGAGACTTCCACTTCAGGTATATATGTTATAGAAGTCAATCTATCTATTTCTACATCATGGGTATTAGATACTGGATGTGCTTCTCACATTTGTACTGATGTGCTTCTCACATTTGTACTGATGTGCAGGCGCTGAGAAATAGCAGAACATTGGCAAAGGGCGAGGTGGACCTACGAGTAGGCAATGGAGCACGGGTTGCTGTTGTTGCTGTAGGAACTTATCAGCTATCTCTGCCCTCTGGGCTTGTACTAGATTTAGATGATTGTTGTTATGTGCCTGCTCTTACTAAGAACATAATTTCAGTTTCTTATTTAGACAAGAAAGGATACTCTTTTATAATAAAAGACAAATGTTGTTCTGTATATTTAAAAGATATGTTCTATTGTAGTGCACCTCTAATAAACGGACTCTATATTCTAGACCTTGAGAGCCCTATCTATAACATTAGTACCAAGAGGTTCAAGTCAAATGATATGAACCAAACTTACCTCTGGCACTGTCGCTTAGGTCATATAAATGACAAGCGCTTATCCCAGCTCCATAAGGATGGTTTGCTGGACTCATTTGATTTTGAATCATATGAGATATGCGAGTCATGCCTACGAGGCAAGATGACCAAGACGCCCTTTAGTGGGCATAGCGAGAGAGCAACTGATTTGTTAGGACTCATACATAGTGATGTATGTGGCCCTTTCAATGTTGCTGCTAGAGGTGGTTATAGGTACTTCATCACATTTACTGATGATTGCAGTAGATACGGTTATGTGTACTTGATGACACATAAGTCTGAATCCTTTGAAAAGTTCAAAGAATTCAAGAATGAAGTACAGAACCAGCTTGGCAAGAGTATTAAGGTACTTCGATCAGATCGAGGTGGTGAATACTTAAGCCATGAGTTTCGTGACTACTTAGCTGAGTGTGGGATTTTATCTCAACTCACTCCTCCTGGAACACCACAGTGGAATGGTGTATCCGAAAGGAGGTATCGTACCTTATTAGATATAGTACGATCTATGATGAGTCACACAGATCTTCCGACATATCTATGGGGATATGTTCTAGACACGGCAGCTTTCATACTCAACCGAGTTCCATCAAAGGTCGTGATAAAGACACCATATAGGATATGGACTGGGAGAGATGCCCAGGTGTCATTCATGAGGATTTGGGGCTGTGAGGCTTACGTACGACGTCAAGTCTCAGACAAATTAGGACCCAAATCCGACAAGTGCTATTTCATCGGATATCCCAAGGAAACTAAGGGATATTACTTATACATTCCCAGTCAGCACAAGGTAGTTGTGGCAAAGACTGGAGTCTTTCTAGAAAGAGACTTTGTTTCTAGAAAGACTAGTGGGAGCGCGTTCGATCTTGAAGAAGTTCAAGATGCGAACAATAGCACTAATGCCTCGATGGAAATTGAACTGGAACCACAAAGTGTTGTGGATGATGTTGTTTCACAAGGAGTTGAGGAACAACAACCGGTTCAAGTAGACATACCTCTTCGCAGGTCTGATAGGGTACGTCGTCAGCCTGAGAGATACTCATTTCTCTTGTCTGACCATGATGACATTGTGTTCATAGAGGATGAGCCTACCACCTATCAAGAAGCTGTGATGAGACCAGATTCCGAGAAATAGCTAGAAGCCATGAGATCCGAGATGGAATCCATGTACACCAACCAAGTATGGACTTTGGTTGATCCACCTGAAGGGGTAAAACCCATTGGGTGCAAGTGGGTCTTTAAGAGAAAGACTGACATGGATGGACCTATCTATAAGGGTCGCTTGGTAGCTAAAGGTTTCAAGCAGATTCATGGTATTGACTATGATGAAACTTTTTCTCCAGTAGCGATGTTTAAGTCCATTCGGATCATGCTTGCTATTGCAGCCTACTATGACTATGAGATATGGCAGATGGATGTCAAAACCGTGTTTCTGAATGGAAGCCTACTCGAGGATGTGTACATGACACAACCTGAGGGTTTTGTAGATCCACAGCATACTAGTAGAGTATGCAAGCTGCATAGGTCCATTTATGGACTAAAGCAAGCTTCTCGGAGCTGGAATCTTCGATTCGATAATGCGATCAAACAGTTTGGTTTCATCAAGAACGAAGATGAGCCTTGTGTCTACAAGAAGGTTGTAGGGGACATAATTGTCTTCCTCATATTGTATGTGGATGACATACTACTCATTGGGAAGGACATCCCTATGCTTCAGTCTGTTGTAGGGGAGATTGTTAGCTAGAGCCCTAGAGCCAATCATTTGATGATTGTATTTTGGACTTGTTGTATCAAATTCTATATAAATAAAGGCATTTGGTTTTTGGTTATTATACTTACTTGTATTGATGCCAAATAAACTAAGTATAATAACGTCCTTGAGTAGAAGGTTCTTACCTATATCAATCGATTGGTTGAATCGATAGTGAGATGATATAGGGAACACTACTCTTAATCATTCCTAGTCGAGTATTAACATTCAGGGACAATGTTAATGTAATAAGACTAGTATGTAGGTCAACTCGATGACTTGATTGTTGGAGTGTATACTGAAAGTCTAAGCTTTGTAAACATTCATTATGAATAAAGAATCACATTTGGTCAAATTGTCTACATTTAGTTGTAGTTGTTCAATTAATTTATACTGTATATAACATAGTATGTGGTGCCACATGCAGAAGATGATGTTATCAGTACCTTATAAATTATAAATAGTAGCTCACGACCAAAATGGAAAGGAACAAATCATTAGAAGGTCGTAGTGTAATTAGGTATCAGTTTATCTTGACTGTATAATTACACTAGTCCACTTAGAGTGTAATGAGTAGGACCATTTGAGGTCGTTTCTTTTATACTGACTTTATAAAGAAACAAAGACCTCGGTTATTATGGAAATGTGTGCTCTTAATCCTAATATAATAACAAGCACATATATTTGATATTTATTTCTTTAATTTATCAATTGGTGAGATTTAGTTCGATGAATCAATACGCCTGATAAGTTGGGAAATGGTATCACTTATAGTGTGTGTTGTTGATTATAAAAGGAAACTGTGTCCTAGATATACTAGGTTGATAATGTCCTCAAGAGGAGCTCATAAGGATTATCATGTTAAACCCTGCAGGTGGACTTAGTCCGACATGATGATAAGGTTGAGTGGTACTACTCTTGGACTAAGATATTAATTAAATGAGTTGTCAGTAACTCACTTAATTAATGGACATTCGATATCTTAAACATAGGGAGACTAACACACTCATAATAAGAAGGAGCCCAAAATGTAATTTGGGATTGGTGCGGTAGTTCAATAATAGTTCTCTAGTGGAATGAATTATTATTGATAAAATTAAGTTGTGTGTTCGGGGCGAACACGGGATGCTTAATTTTATCGGGAGATCAAAACCAATTCCTCCTCTCGGTCCCTATCGTAGCCTCTTATTTATAGAGTACTATACCCACCTATACCCACTTTCTATACCCACCTAATAGGGGTCGGCCAAGCTAGCTTGGGAACCAAGCTAGGGCCGGCCTAAGCATAAATTGGTGTGGCCGGCCCTAGCTTGAACCCAAGCTAGAGGGGCCGGCCATATTAAATTAAAAAGGATTTTAATTTTAATTTTTATTATGTGGAAGATATAATTTATTAAAGAGAATTAAAATTAAAATATCTCTCTTGTAAAAGATCTACAAAAGATTAAAGAAAGAGATTAGATCTCTTTCCTTATTTGTAGATTGGTGAGATATTTTATTTTCTCTTTAAAAATTATTCACATGTTGTTAAATTAAAATTATAGAAATTTCTTTTTATCAACCATGAAGAGATTTTTGAAAAGAAATTTTATTTTTAAAATATCCGGAAACAAATTAGGAAGTTTTAATTTGTTGATTAAAACTTGTCTAATTTATTTCTTTTGATGTGGCCGACCAATATTGTTTTAATTGGAAATTTTATTTTATTTTTCTCAATTAAATCATGTTAAGGAAATTAAGGAAATTTTATTGTAATTAAATTTCCTAATTTGCCAAGGCCAAGGAATATAAAAGAAGGGGTGGGGTGCCTTCATGGTGATAACCTCTATTATTGCTCTCCCTCTTTTGTTCCTTGGTGTGGCCGGCCATCATCATCCTCTCCCTCTCTTCCTCTTGTGGTGGCCGAACCTCTCTCTCCCCTTGGAGCTCTTGTGGTGGCCGGATACTACTTGGAGAAGAAGAAGAAGAAGGAGAGAAAGCTAACATCTCTTGGAGCTTGGTTGGTGTTTTGATCTTCTTCCTTGGTGAAGCTTCCTTGTTGTGGTCGAACCTAGCTAGGAGGAGAAGAAGGTTGTTGGTGTTTCTCATCTCGGAAGATCGTTGTCCACACAACGTCCGAGGTTAGAAGAGGAATACGGTAGAAGATCAAGAGGTCTTTCTAGAAGGTATAACTAGTAGTTTTTCCTTTTCCGCATCATACTAGTTATTTATGGAAATAATACCAAATACAAGAGGCTTACGATTCTAGTATTTCGAATATGTTTTTCGATGTTGTGTTCTTTTGTTTTATTTTTCCTTGTGATTTGATTGTTCTTTTTGGTTAACCTAAAGTTATTTTAGGAAATTAAATATTAGCTTTCCATAAAAGGTTTTGTCTAGTCGGTGGTGGTTGCTCCCATATCCAAGAAGACCGTGTGCCTCGCCACGTCAGTACTGGGAACCAATTATGAAAATTAATATTTAATGGAATTAATAACTTAAGGTGATTTGGGTCGAACGTGTTAAGTTCCGCAGGAGACCCAAGTCAAAACCTAAAAGAACGAATAGATTAAGTTTTGGATCAAACGTGTTAAGTTCCGCAGGCGATCCAAAATTTAATTTAAAAAAACACATGGTAGCTAGGAAA
Organism: Zingiber officinale; assembly: GCF_018446385.1. Classification (NCBI taxonomy): domain Eukaryota; kingdom Viridiplantae; phylum Streptophyta; class Magnoliopsida; order Zingiberales; family Zingiberaceae; genus Zingiber; species Zingiber officinale. The sequence goes on along the minus strand of NC_055988.1, from coordinate 99,060,295 downwards.
AGGTTCAGACCTTTGTACAAAATTTTTGTACAGTGGAACCTCTAGGTTTTCCGAGTAGCAACCAACAATTGATATCAGAGCTAGGGTTTTGTCTCTGTGTATTTGGTATTAGTTTAATTATGCACATGTCATGCATAATTTAGGCAGGATAATAGTAGGATGTGCTAACTTTATGGATGCAGGATTCAACTATTATGGCTTATAGTTTTATGTGTGTGATTGGACCCTTGGACATGTCAAGGACATTTATATGTGTGTGCATGATTGTATTATAAAATACAGCAGGAGTTGTATTTAGTTTTATTAGTATTTTATTTTTGATCTAGATACATGTACATTCCTTTTATGAAATATAGGATCAAAATTGTAAAATTCTATTTATGTCGCGGATCGAATCTTGCAAAGCGTGGAACTTTCTGAGGACCAGAGGCGCAGCGGAACAAGGAGCAAGATGGATGCGACAGCTAGACCCGGTGGCGGTGGCCAAATATGGCAGCAGCTTGGGATGACAACACACGGAGAACAACCATAGATAAAAGTCATAATAGTTGAAAATTAGATTTTCTATTTATTGCTTTTATATTGTGCTGTGTGTGTATGTTAGTATACATGTTTAGTAGGCTAGCATAGTTAAAATTCCTCATTTATAAATAACTAAGTGGGAGAGAGATTTTTAAGTAAATCCCATGGTCTCCATTACTGGTTTGCAAGTGATGCAAACAAGCTTGCGCGTTGGATCTGAGTGCCTTCCTCCATATCGGATGAGCTTGTTTGTGGATCACTAGAACAAACTTCTATTTTGGATGATTATAGGAAGTTAATTAAGAGCGTGTGATCTTCCCCATCGGAAGGGGCATAATCTTATTAATGGACTTAGTGTCAAGTAATAGTATACACTCAGACACATCTAATAGTATCCTCCCTATCGGAGTCACTGCTATTATTTGTGTGACCAAAAGATACCAACTATTAATTTTATTTGTCAAAAAGTTAGGTTGACAAGATAATAAAATTAATGGGTTAAAATCCTCCTTTTACAAATGTTGATTTTGTATACGTCCACACTATCGTAGCATACAAAATTCACGGTGTTTTGAGGTGTTGGTTAATTTAAAATAGTATTCTTTGAGGAATCAATATTATTCTAAATTTAGAGTTCTAACCAAAAGTTATTTGTTATCTTAGGATGACTTTCAACCCACTGTCCATCATACTTCAACAGAATAGACTTACTGGACCTAATTACATAGATGGGAAAAGGAACCTGGACATTGTTCTTACTGCTGAAAGTTATAAATTTGTACTGACTGAGCCTTGCCCTGAAGCACCTACTGGTGAATCTACCCAAGAGGAGATTGAATATCATAGGAAATGGGTAAAAGCAGATAAGATGGCGCGGTGTTACATTTTGGCTTCAATGTCAAATGTATTGCAACATCAGCATCAAGATTTACCAACAGCCTATGATATCATGAACAATCTCAAGGAACTCTTTGGTCATCAGGATAGGGCTTCTAGGCAAGAAGCCATGAGAAAGATAATGACAGCCACCATGCAAGAGGGTACTCCTGTAAGGGATCATATCCTAAAGATGATGACTTATCTGAACGAGATACAGATCCTTGGAGGAGAAATTGATGGGGAAACCCAGATTGATATGATCCTCTAAATGCTACCTAGAAGTTTTGAGCAATTCCGCCTGAATTATAATATGAATAAAAGGATTTATTCATTAGCGGAACTACTGACAGAACTTCAAGCAGCAGAAGGATTATTTCGTCATAATTCTCAAATCCACTATGTTGAAAATGGTTCTACTTCTAAACCGAGAGGAAAGAAGAAGAAGAAACAAGCTGGCTCAGCAAAGAAAGTGAATAAAACTCAGAGTACAGGATTTAAAGCTGGAGTGAAGAAGCCGAAGGGCAAGTGCTTCATCTGCAAGTAGTCAGGGCATTGGAAGGCGGACTGTCCTCGTAGGAACCAAAACAAAGGTATATCTCATGCTCTAGTTGTTGAAACATGTTTAGCAGTTTTATCTACCAGCACCTGGTGTGTAGATACAGGAGCCACTGATCATGTCTGCAATTCCTTGCAGGGGTTCCAGGAAACCTGACGACTATCTGAAGGAGAGATTACTGTCTACATGGGCAATGCTACTAAGGTGGCGGCTGTTGCAGTGGGAGACGTCTACTTATCTTTTAGTAGAAATAGAAATTTGATTTTAAGAAATTGTCTTTATGTACCCAGTTTTAGAAAGAATTTAATTTCAGTTTCTAAACTGTTTTTAGATGGATATTCAGTTTCTTTCAGTAACGATATAGTTATTAAGAGAAATAAAGTGATTATCTATTCTGGTACATTAGTTGACAGTTTATATATTTTAAATCTAATTTCTCCCACAAAGCAAAACATGGAAATTTATAACTCATCTTCTAACTCAAATAAGAGAAAAGAACCTTCGGAAATGAACCAAGCATATCTTTGGCATCTAAGGCTTAGTCATATTAACTTAAGTAGGATTCAGAGGCTTATGGCTGATGGACTTTTGGGTTCATTAGAGTTGGAAAATTTTCCAACTTGTGAATCTTGCTTAGAAGGTAAAATGACCAAGAGGCCTTTTAAGGCCAAGGGGTATAGAGCCAAAGAAGTGTTAGAATTAGTTCACTCTGATTTGTGTGGTCCTATGTCTGTCCAGGCAAGAGGAGGTTTTGAATATTTTGTCTCTTTCATAGACGATTATTTAAGATATGGATACATTTACCTAATGCGCCGCAAGTCCGAGTGCTTTGATAAGTTCAAAGAATACAAGGCTGATGTGGAGAAACGACTAGGTAAAAGTATCAAGACACTACGGTCTGATCGTGGTGGCGAATACCTCTTAGGAGAGTTTAGGAATTACTTATCAGAGGCCGGGATTCAATCCCAATTGTATGCACCTGGAACACCCCAACAGAATGATGTAACAGAACGAACGAATAGGACTCTTATGGAGATGGTTAGATCGATGATGAGTTATTCAGAATTACCAAATTCGTTTTGGGGATATGCTCTGGAAACAGCAATATATGTTCTGAACTTAGTACCTTCTAAATCAGTTTCTTCTACTCCCACAGAATTGTGGAATGGGCGAAAACCCAGTTTAAGACATATTCGGATTTAGGGTAGTCCAGCACATGTGCTGAAACCAGATGCTGATAAGTTAGAATCTCGTACAGAAGTTCGAGTGTTTGTGGGATATCCCAAAGGAACAAAAGGAGGTTTATTTTATAGTCCTATAGACCAGAAGGTCATTGTTAGCACCAATGCCCAGTTTTTAGAAGAAGACTATATAATGGATCATAAGCCCAGTAGTAAAGTTGTTTTAGAAGAACTAAGAGAGGACACGTCTACTTTAGTACCAACAGTACAAGATGAAGTACCACAAGAAACTGCAACACGTGTCACACATGATACACAACCACAGACAGTGCCTCGTCGTAGTGGGAGGGTTGTAAGGCAGCCTGAGAGATTCATGTTTTTGGGAGAGTCTTCGGACTTGATCCTGGGTAAATATGAACCTGATCCCCGGACATATGACGAAACACTCCAAGATATAGATGCAGCATCTTGGCAAAGGCGATGAATTCTGAAATAGAGTCTATGTACTCTAATAAGGTCTGGGAGCTTGTAGAACCACCTGATGGTGTAAAAGCCATTGGATGCAAGTGGATCTACAAAAGGAAAAGAGGGACAGACGGGAAGGTAGAAACCTTCAAAGCTAGGCTTGTTGCGAAAGGGTACACTCAGAAAGAGGGAATCGACTATGAGGAAACCTTTTCACCGGTAGCCATGCTTAAGTCTATCCGGATACTCTTATCTATTGCTGCTCATATGGATTATGAGATTTGGCAAATGGATGTTAAGATAGCTTTCCTTAATGGAGGTCTTGAAGAGAACATCCATATGAAGTAACCAGAAGGGTTCATTGAAAAAGGCAAAGAGCATCTAGTGTGCAAGCTCAATCGGTCCATTTATGGACTGAAGCAAGCTTCAAGATCTTGGAACATCCGGTTTAATGAAGTAATCCAGTCATATGGATTTATTCAAAGTCCAGATGAGTCTTGTGTATATAAGAAGTGTAACGGAAACGTGGTGGTATTTCTTGTACTATACGTAGATGATATTTTGTTAATTGGCAACAATGTCAAGGTATTATCAGACGTAAGGGTATGATTGTCCAAACAATTTGATATGAAGGACTTAGGAGAGTGTGCACACATTCTTGGGATTAAAGTAATAAGGGATCGCAAGAAAAGAATGTTGTGTCTGTCCCAAGCTTCATATATAGATACAATCCTTGCTCGTTTTAGCATGCAGGATTCCAAGAAAGGTTTCTTACCTTTTAGGCATGGAATAGCTCTATCTAAAGAGATGCCTCCTAAGACATCAAAGGAGATAGAAGACATGAAAGCAGTTCCTTATGCCTCGACTGTAAGAAGCCTTATGTATGCAATGCTATGTACGAGACCTGATATTTGTTTTACGGGCATGGTTAGCGTATATCGTAGAAACCCGACAAGGACATTGATGCAGTAAAGCATATATTAAAGTACCGAGAAGGACTAGAGATTATATGCTAGTTTACCAAGCGAATGATTTGCTCCCTGTGGGTTACACGGATTCAGATTTCCAATCGATAGGGACAACAGTAAGTCTACATCGCTATGTGTTTACTTTAGAAGGTGGAGCCATTTCATGGAGGAGTGTCAAGCGAAATGCGTTTGACTCAACCATGGAAGCTGAGTATGTAGCAGCCTCTGAGGCAGCTAAAGAAGCAGTATGACTCAGAAACTTTCTAATGGACTTAGATGTGATTCCTGGTTTGCCCAAAATCATCACAATTTATTGTGATAATAGCGGTGCAGTTGCAAACTCGAAGGAACCACGAGCTCATAAGGCAAGTAAACATATAGAGCGCAAGTACCACCTGATACAAGATATCATGAAGCGAGGAGAAGTTGTCATTGCCAAGATTGCATCAGCGGATAACCTGGCAAATCCTTTCACTAAGGCCCTTCCGGCGAAAGCTTTCGATCGGTATGTGGAGGGAATGAGAATCAGATGTATGGTAGAAGATATGGCAGCTTAGTCATTAGTATAAGTGGGAGATTGTTGGAGTGTATACTGAAAGCCTAAGCTTTGTAAACATTCATTATGAATAAAGAATCACATTTGGTCAAATTGTCTACATTTAGTTGTAGTTGTTCAATTAGTTTATACTGTAGATAACATAGTATGTGGTGCCACATGCAGAAGATGATGTTATCAGTACCTTATAAATTATAAACAGTAGCTCACGACCAAAATGGAAAGGAACAAATCATTAGAAGGTCGTAGTGTAATTAGGTATCAGTTTATCTTGACTGTATAATTATACTAGTACACTTAGAGTGTAATGAGTAGGATCATTTGAGGTCGTTTCTTTTATACTGACTTTATAAAGAAACAAAGACCTCGGTTATTATGGAAGTGTGTGCTCTTAATCCTAATATAATAACAAGCACATATATTTGATATTTATTTCTTTAATTTATCAATGGATGAGATTTAGTTCGATGAATCAATACGCCCGATAAGTTGGGAAATGGTATTACTTATAGTGTGTGTTGTTGATTATAGAAGGAAACTGTGTCCTAGAGATACTAGGTTGATAATGTTCTCAAGAGGAGCTCATAAGGATTATTATGTTAAACCCTGCAGGTGGACTTAGTCCGACATGATGATAAGGTTAAGTGGTACTACTCTTGGACTAAGATATTAATTAAATGAGTTGTCAGTAACTCACTTAATTAATGGGCATTCGATATCTTAAACACAGGGAGACTAACACACTCATAATAAGAAGGAGCCCAAAATGTAATTTGGGATTGGTGCGGTAGTTCAATAATAGTTCTCTAGTGGAATGAATTATTATTGATAAAATTAAGTTGTGTGTTCGGGACGAACACGAGATGCTTAATTTTATCGGGAGACCAAAACCAATTCCTCCACTCGGTCCCTATCGTAGCCTCTTATTTATAGAGTACTATACCCACCTATACCCACTTTCTATACCCACCTAATAGGGGCCGGCCAAGCTAGCTTGGGAACCAAGCTAGGGCCGGCCTAAGCATAAATTGGTGTGGTCGGCCCTAGCTTGAACCCAAGCTAGAGGGGCCAGTCATATTAAATTAAAAAGGATTTTAATTTTAATTTTTATTATGTGGAAGATATAATTTATTAAAGAGAATTAAAATTAAAATATCTCTCTTGTAAAATATGTACAAAAGATTAAAGAAAGAGGTTAAATCTCTTTCCTTATTTGTAGATTGGTGAGATATTTTATTTTTTTTAAAAAAATTATTCACATGTTGTTAAATTAAAATTATAGAAATTTCTTTTTATCAACCATGAAGAGATTTTTGAAGAGAAATTTTATTTTTAAAATTTCCGGAAACAAATTAGGAAGTTTTAATTTGTTGATTAAAACTTGTCTAATTTATTTCTTTTGATGTGGCCGACCAATATTGTTTTAATTGGAAATTTTATTTTATTTTTCTCAATTAAATCATGTCAAGGAAATTAAGGAAATTTTATTGTAATTAAATTTCCTAATTTGCCAAGGCCAAGGAATATAAAAGAAGGGGTGGGGTGCCTTCATGGTGATAACCTCTATTATTTCTCTCCCTCTTTTGTTCCTTGGTGTGGCCGGCCATCATCATCCTCTCCCTCTCTTCCTCTTGCGGTGGCCGAACCTCTCTCTCCCCTTGGAGCTCTTGTGGTGGCCGGATACTACTTGGAGAAGAAGAAGAAGAAGGAGAGAAAGCTAGCATCTCTTGGAGCTTGGTTGGTGTTTTGATCTTCTTCCTTGGTGAAGCTTCCTTGTTGTGGCCGAACCTAGCTAGGAGGAGAAGAAGGTGGTTGGTGGTTTCTCATCTCGGAAGATCGTTGTCCACACAACGTCCGAGGTTAGAAGAGGAATACGGTAGAAGATCAAGAGGTCTTTCTAGAAGGTATAACTAGTAGTTTTTCCTTTTCCGCATCATACTAGTTATTTATGGAAATAATATCAAATACAAGAGGCTTACGATTCTAGTATTTCGAATATGTTTTTCGATGTTGTGTTCTTTTGTTTTATTTTTCCTTGTGATTTGATTGTTCTTTTTGGTTAACCTAAAGTTATTTTAGGAAATTAAATATTAGCTTTCCATAAAAGGTTTTGTCTAGTCGGTGGTGGTTGCTCCCATATCCAAGAAGGTCATGTGCCTCGCCACGTCAGTACTGGGAACCAATTATGGAAATTAATATTTAATGGAATTAATAACTTAAGGTGATTTGGGTCGAACGTGTTAAGTTCCGCAGGAGACCCAAGTCAAAACCTAAAAGAATGAATAGATTAAGTTTTGGATCAAACGTGTTAAGTTCCGCAGGCGATCCAAAATTTAATTTAAAAGAACACATGGTAGCTAGGAAAAGGTTCAGACCTTTGTACAAAATTTTTGTACAGTGGAACCTCTAGGTTTTCCGAGTAGCAACCAACATTGATATCACAAGTCATGGATATAGAGATATCAAGTTGACACATGGGTATGCATTAGAGAATGTATACTGAATGACCCGCCATGAGAAAGTATCATGGATCGTTATATGAGTGTCATATACTTTCTCATGTGGCTATTAGTATGACTACTAGTCCTTAGACCTGAAGTCACCATAGTTCCCTACATAAGGAGTTTTGTACTTTGGTTTCGTCAAACGTCACCCGTAACTGGGTGGACTATAAAGGTGATTATTGGGTATGTAACGAATTATGCAGATGGATGTGAGTGATGTAGATGAGATCTATCCCTCCTATATGACGGGAGCGACATCGATATTCTTGATAGAGTGAGACCACGAAGTGCATGGTCATGCCCAAATGAGTCAATATAGGATATTGAGCTCATTTGATTTAGTGAGTCTACTTGGAGTTCAAGATTTAGATTGATTAGAGGATGACACGGTCTATGCCTCATATTGATCAATCTAGATGTCTAGGATAGAAGGACACTTGTCATATATTATGAGGAGTCACAATTAGTAGTCACAAGGTGATGTTGGATCTCAACATTCTTGTAACTTGGGTAGTAATGATGTATTGCTAGATACCGCTCATTACTTATGGTCCTAAATGGGTTTAGGGGCATTGCCAACGTTACAAGTACCTATTGGGTCGCACACAAAGAACAAGTGGATGGAGATTAGGTTCATATGATGAACCAAGAGGATTAGATTCATTTGATGAATCAAATTGGATTAAGAGTAATCCTAATTGGGCTAATTGAGTTAGACTCAAGTTGATTCATGTGTTCAATGAATCTAATTTAGATTACGACTCATTGAATCAATTTAATTAAATGAATTAGATTCATTATATTATGTTGGCTTGAATCAAATGGTTGGATTAGATCAACCATGGGAGAGATTTGGTCAAGTTTGACTTGACTTGAGAGGAAGAGGAAGAGTCAAGTTTGACTTGACTATTTGCCACATCATTAGTGAGTTGGCATTAGGAGGACTAATGATGATGTGCCACATCATCAAAGTGTGCCACCTCATGAGAGTTACAATGTCATTCTCTTTAATGGCTACATTTAATGAGAATGGGGGTTACACATGGTGAATGTGGCCGGCCACTATTGTGTGGGATGGGAATAAATTTTTCATTCAAGGCATTCACTTCATCTCCTTCCTCTAGCTCTCCCTCTCCCTCTCCTCCTCAACTTGGCCGAACCATCAAAAGGTGCTAGCACACCTTTTGTGTGGTTTTTCTCCACCTACGTGTTCTTGTGGATACTTCTAGAGGAGTATATACTTTGATACTCTTGAGATCCGGCACCGTTTGGATGAGCGGGAACGCGAAGGGCTTTGCTTCAAAGGTATAACCCTTTTTCATGTAGATCTAGGAGTAGATCTCGGTAGAAATAATGTATTCGTAGTTTTTGAAATTTTTCTTTGCATGGATCCGTTGGCTTTGGGGCTTTCGGGGTTTCCGCGACGCGAAAGCGCGGTTTTCACGGCCCGAAAAATCCAACAAAAAATACCCTAAAAGTAGAAGAAACAATAAATATAATATTTGATGAAGAAAATAAATTACCCAACACAATAAATGAAAATGAAAATACAGAAAATATTAACCCAATAAACAGAGAAGATGACGAAATTCAACCTGAACCTATTGAATCTGAAGAACAAATCACTAACACAAATAGTATACGACCAACTAGAACAAACACAAATCACCCATCTTACCAAATTTTGGGTGACCCAACTGTAGGAGTCAGAACTAGATCATCTTATAGAAACCAGAGCCAAATAGCCTTAATTTCAGAAATCGAACCCAAAACCATAGAAGAAGCCTTACCAGACCCAGATTGGACTTTAGCTATGCAAGAAGAATTAGCCCAATTTGAAAGAAATCAGGTCTGGGAGTTAGTACCAAAACCCATTAATAAATCAGTAATTGATACCAAATGGGTTTTTAGAAACAAATTAAATGATCAAGGTGAAATAGTTAGAAACAAAGCTAGGTTAGTAGCTAAAGGATCCAGTCAAGTAGAAGGGTTAGACTATGATGAGACCTATGCTCCTGTAGCAAGACTTGAATCCATTAGGATGTTGCTGGCCCTTGCAGCACACAAAGGATTCAAGCTATTTCAAATGGACGTAAAATCTGTATTTTTAAACGGATTTATTAAAGAAGAAGTATATGTAGGTCAACCCCCAGGATTTGAGGACCTAGAACAATCAAATTATGTCTTTAAATTAAAAAAGGCCCTATACGGACTAAAACAAGCACCTAGGGCTTGGTATGAACGACTGTCCAATTACTTAATATCAAAAGGATTTAACCAAGGTCTAATAGACCCAACCCTTTTCGTAAAAACCTTAGAAAATGACATTTTTATAGCCCAAATTTACATTGACGATATTATTTTCGGTTCCACAAACTCTAAATTTCTAAAAGAATTCACCAAACTAATGGAAAGTGAATTCGAAATGAGTCTGGTAGGAGAACTTAATTTCTTCTTAGGGTTACAGATTAAGCAAACTAAAGATGGAATTTACATTTATCAAACTAAATATGTTAAGGAATTAATTAGAAAATTTGGCATGGAAAACTCAAAAATAATCAATACACCAATGGCTACAAATGCTAAAATTGACTCAGACTTAGAAGGTAAAATCAGTAGACTCGAAATACTATCGAAGTGCGATAGGAAGTCTACTGTACCTAACTGCAAGTCGACCAGACATTATTTTTGCAGTAGGTATGTGTGCACGATACCAATCCTATGCAAAAGAGTCTCACTTAACCCTTGTCAAAAGAATTCTTAGGTATGTTAAGGGAACTCTAAATGTAGGACTATGGTACCCTAGATCTGGCACCCTTGACCTAACCGGCTACTCTGACTCAGACTATGCCGGATGCAAGCTAGATAGAAAAAGCACAAGTGGTAGCTGTCAATTTCTAGGACAATGCCTAGTAAGTTGGTCAAGTAGAAAGCAACACTATGTTGCTTTATCTACCACTGAAGCTGAATATATAGCCTTAAGTGAATGCACATCTCAGTTACTGTGGATGATGCATACCCTCAAAGACTATCAACTGGAGTATCATAAAACTAAAATATCAATTGATAATATAAGCTCAATAAATCTAACAAAAAACCTAATTCATCACTCAAAGACTAAACATATAGAAGTGAAGCACCATTTTGTAAGGGATCACGTAGGTAAGGGTGATATTGAACTCAACTATGTTGAGTCAAAATCAAACCTAGCTGACATCTTACAAAGCTCTTACCTGAACTTGAGTTCAGCGCACTTAGAAGACAAATAGGAATGTGCTGGGTAGAATAGATATTGATTTTCAAAATTCACTGTCTTACTTCAAAACTCATTCTTTTATTCTTTTCAAAATATAGGAAAAATAATGATTTTAAAATCCCATTTTCTTAGAATTTTCAAAAACATGATTTAGCCTAGACTCTACCCTAGAAATCTTGTTCTCCTAGATTTAAACCAGAGCATCTCACAAACGCCTAGGTATACCTTGCTTGTGTTTGTCAAACATAGAATGGTGTGAGATGCATAGGGTACAACCTGGACTCAAGAATGCTTATTTCTGTGCATCAATATGAGTCTGGGCGTTAAATACTTTATTAACAGTAATCAAGTCAAGTCTTCCAGCCCTAGTCAAATCTAACTGGACTACATGACTTTACTTGACTAACCAAGTGAAAGTTGTTGCCCTCTAGGCAATCAGCAAGTAGCTAATGGTTAGACAGTTGGTGAAGGAAATGTTAAACTTAAGCATGCTTTTACTTTAGGGCTCTGATACCTGATCAAAACAATTTAAATAATTTAACAACTATTTAACTTGACTCATTCTTGGACTAATGGACCAACTGAATAACCTAAATTAAATTTTTAGTTACTCCCTCTTCATCCTAAGATTTCATAAATTCTTACTCCTATTTTCTTGAAAATTTTTTTTAATACTTTTTCAAACTGAAACTACATTTTCAAAATTTAATGTTTGCAAAAAGGCTTAGCTAAGTGGCACAGTCATTACTTGCAAAATTTCATTCTATACTTAGCTAAAAGGTATTAAACACATATTTCTTTACTTGCAAAATTTAACTTATGACTTTCAAGATTTTTGCTAAGTAAAAAGAATAAATCTGTTCTATAATAAGCTAAGTGTCACACAGTCATTGGTAAAATTTAATTCCTCTTTTTCTAAAAACTTAAAACTTGCCTTCAACTAGCTTATTTTTGATATATGGCAAAGGGGAAGAGTAGGAAATTCAAAAGTAAAAAGTAAACAATTTGCTTTTATTAAGGGGGAGAGTAGGAAATTCAAAAGTAAAAGGAAGCCCTGTATTAAGGGAGAGCTTCACAAAGTTCAAGTGTTAGCTTTAAGTTATGCTTTTACTTTAGTTTATATACTTAAGCTTGCTCACTTAAAATTTATTGATATAGTTGTCTTACTTAACTTTGAATTTGGGTTGCCATAATCAAAAAGGGGGAGATTGTTGGTGCGGGAAGCATCCGACGATCGAACCTGAGTTTTGATAATGGCAAAGGATTCAAAGTTAATGTGTGTTGTGAACTAACGTGCTTGATTGAGTGTTTCAGGTAAGTCCTAACTGTGATTAGGCAAGGTAAAAACCCTAGGGGGTGGTAACCCTAGGTCATAGGGAGTGGTAACCCTATGCGGAAAGTCTTAGTGAGTCGAGTGCTTCAGGCAAACGTCCTAGGGGGTGGTAACCCTAGGTGGAAAATCCTGGTGTCGCGAACCAGGTGGAAGACTAGACGGGTCGGGAAGCGGGCGTTCAGCAGAAAGTCCGGAGGCATCGAACACCGAGCAAAAGTCCAGTCGATCTGATGATCGCACTGGCAAAACGTAAAATCTCCTGAGTGGAGTAGGTGAGGACGCTGTTCGAGGAACTATAGGCGTCAAGTCGACCTAGGGTTTCCGGCCGAAAACCCGAAGTCAGACCCCGATGACTGTCAAATTTGTTTATATACTATCTTTGTGTTCTAACTCGCTTTGCAGAAACTAATCTTTTGTGCGTGGTTAGGATCGACCAGATCGGCCGATCAACCTTAGGATCGGTCGATCAACCTGGGATCGGCCGACCAACCTTCAAGCTACCGATCGATCTCCGTGTTGGACCGGTTCGACTCGATCGGCCGACCGACCTCGGATCGGCCGATCAACTCGGATAGGTGTCGATCGATCTGCCGAGGTGTGCGGGTCAGAGGAGACTGATCGGTCGACCGGACCTTGGGATCGGTCGACCGAACACAGGGATAAAGTTTGACCAGATCGAAGAGGAGAGACGGATCGACGGATCAGATGCGGTGGAGATCATCTGATCGGTCGACCGAACATGAGGATCGGTCGACCGAACATGAGGATCGGTCGACCGAACATGAGGATCGGTCGACCGATCCGCTTCGGGTCAAATCTGATCCCGAGACTTGGGGATCTAGATCAGACCTTGCAGAACTATAAAAAGAGGCCTCGAGGTGCAGCTCAGATCATCGAATTCCGAACAGAAGTGATGTGCTCTTGTGTGCTCTATACGCTTCAACAACGCTCTGCTGCTACAACGAACTGAAACTACAAAGTGTTGGATTTTTCGAGCCGCGAAAACCATTTTTTCGCGTCACGGAAACCCCGAAACCCCCATGCCACCGGATCCGTACGAAGAGTATAGAACAAAATTTACATGTACGAGTTTACTAACTAGATCTACTCTTAGATCTATATGTTTAGAAAATTACCCTTGATGCGTGCCCTTTTCGAATCCCGCTCGTCCAAGGAAGTGCCGGATCTCAAGATTGTCAACGTAGACAATCCTCTAAAAGTATCCACACGAACAAGATGTGTTCTCTAATACACAAGGATGGAGAAGAGAACACCACAAGTGTGCTAGCACTTCTTGATGCTCTCGGATGGGATTGGAAGAAGAAGAAAGGAAAAGAAGAGAACACACTCCTCTAAAAAATCTCTATGTGACTTTCACTAACCTTTCTTCTTGGATTAGACTCACTCTCCTTTCTTCTCCCTTGCTTGAAACCCACGACCAAGAGAAGAGAATGAGCAAAAAGAGAGTTTGAGGAAGAAGATGATGTGAATGTGAGTGAATGAAAAATTCATTCTCATTCAAAACCAAAAAGGTAACCCCCATTCTCATTAAATGTGGCCATTAAAGAGAATAGATTTGTAACCCCCATGAGGTGACACACTTTGATGATGTGGCACATCATCATTAGTCCTCCTAATGTCAAATCACTAATGATGTGGCAAATAGCCAAGTCAAACTTGACTCTTCTTCTTCCTCTCAAGTCAAGTCAAACTTGACTTAAACTCTCTCATGGTTGATCTAATCCAACCATTTAATTCAAGCCAATTTAATATAATGAATCTAATTCATTTAATTAAATTGATTCAATGAGTCATAATCTAAATTAGACTCATTGAACACATAAATCAACTTGAGTCCAACTCAATTAGCCCAATTAGGATTACTCTTAATCCAATTTGATTCATCACATGAATCTAATCATCTTGGTTCATCATATGAACCTAATCTCCATCCACTTATTTTTTGTGTGTGACCCAATAGGTTCTTGTAACGTTGGCAATGCCCCTAAACCCATTTAGGACCATAAGTAATGAGCGGTATCTAGCAATACATCATTACTACCCAAGTTACAAGAATGTTGAGATCCAACATCACCTTGTGACTACTAATTGTGATTCCTCACAATATATGACAAGTGTCATTCTATCCTAGACATCTAGATTGATTAATGTGAGGTATAGACCGTGTCATCCTCTAATCAATCTAAATCTTGAACTCCAAGTAGACTCACTCAATCAAATGAGCTCAATATCTCATATTAACTCATTTGGGCATGGTCATGCACTTCGTGGTCTCACTCTATCAAGAATATCGATGTCTCTCTCGTCATATAGGAGGGATAGATCTCATCTACATCACTCACATTCCTCTGCATAATTTGTTACATACCCAGTAATCGCCTTTATAGTCCACCCAGTTACGGGTGACGTTTGACGAAACCAAAGTACATAACTCCTTTTGTAGAGAACCATGGTGACTTCAGGTCTAAAAACTAGTAGTCATACTAATAGCCACATGAGAAAGTATATGACACTCATATAATGATCCATGATACTTTCTCATGGCGGGTCATTCAGTATACATTCTCTAATGCATACCCATGTGTCAACTTGATATCTCTATATCCATGACTTGTGAGATCAAGTCATCGAGTTGACCTACATGCTAGTTTTATTGCATTAACATTGTCCCTGGATGTTAATACTCGACTAGGAATGATTAAGAGTAGTGTTCCCTATATCATCTCACTATCGATTCAACCAATCGATTGATATAGGTAAGAACCTTCTACTCAAGGACGTTATTATACTTAGTTTATTTGGCACCAATACAAGTAAGTATAATAACCAAAAACTAAATGCCTTTAAATATATAGAATATGATACAACAAGTCCATAATACAATCATCAAATGATTGGCTCTACGGCTCTAGCTAACAATCTCCCACTAGCACTAGTGTCAATCAGTGTAGGCTCTAAGCCCCAATGACCTAGTGTGACCATCATGCTTCCTCTGTGCCAAAGCCTTGGTCAAGGGATTTGCGATGTTAGCTTCTGTGGGTACTTTGCAAATCTTCACATCTCCTCTCTCGATAATCTCTCGAATGAGATGGAAGCGTCGTAGTATGTGTTTGGTCCGCTGGTGTGAGCGAGGTTCCTTCGCCTGTGCTATAACTCCATTGTTGTCACAATAGAGCTCAATGGGGTCAGCAATGCTAGGAACCACCCCAAGTTCAGTGATGAACTTGCGGATCCAAACTGCCTCCTTTCGCCCGATGCAAAGAATGTACTCCTCTGTAGAATCAGCAACTGTGTCCTGCTTTGAACTCTTCCAGCTCACAGCACCACCATTAATGCAAAACACGAACCCCGACTGCGATCTATAGTCATCCTGGTCGGTCTGGAAGCTAGCATCACTGTAACCCTTTAAAGCTAGCTCATCATCGCCTCCATATATCAGGAAATACTCTTTAGTCCTTCTTAAGTACTTAAGAATATTCTTGACCGCTATCCAGTGACTTTCACCTGGATCTGACTGGTATCTACTCGTCATGCTCAAAGCATACGAGACATCAGTTCGAGTACATAGCATGGCGTACATGATAGATCCTATGGTTGTGGCATAAGGGATCTGATCCATATGGTCTCTCTCCTCTCTAGAAGAGGGACCTTGAGTCTTCGAAAGACTCACACCATGTGACATCGGCAGAAATCCCTTCTTGGAGTTTTGCATGGCAAACCGAAGGAGTACCTTGTCAATTTATGTACTCTGACTTAGGCCAAGCAATCTCTTAGATCTATCTCTATAGATCTGTATCCCTAGAATGAGGGATGCCTCACCTAGGTCCTTCATTGAGAAGCAACTCCCTAGCCAGGTCTTGACAGACTGAAGCAAAGGGATGTCCTTCCCAATGAGTAGTATGTCATCCACATACAATATGATGAAGACAACTATATCCCCTACAACCTTCTTGTAGACACAAGGCTCATCTTCGTTCTTGATGAAACCAAACTATTTGATTGTATCATCGAATCAAAGATTCCAGCTCCAAGAAACTTGCTTTAGTCCATAAATGGACCTATGCAGCTTGCATACTCTGCTAGTATGCTGTGAATCTACAAAACCCTCAGGTTGTGTCATGTACACATCCTCGAGTAGGTTTCCATTCAGAAACGCGGTTTTGACATCCATCTGTCATATCTCATAATCGTGGTAAGCTGCAATAGCAAGCATGATCCGAATGGACTTAAACATCGCTACTGGAGAAAAGGTTTCATCATAGTCAATACCATGAATCTGCTTGAAACCTTTAGCTACCAAGCGACCCTTATAGATAAGTCCATCCATGTCAGTCTTTCTCTTAAAGACCCACTTGCACCCAATGGGTTTTACCCCTTCTGGTGGATCAACCAAAGTTCATACTTGGTTGGTGTACATGGATTCCATCTCGGATCTCATGGCCTATAACCATTTCTCGGAATCTGGTCTCATCACAGCTTCCTGATAGGTAGTAGGCTCATCATCTATGAGCACAACATCATCATGGTCAGACAAGAGAAATGAGTATCTCTCAGGCTGACGACGTACCCTATCAGACCTGCGAAGAGGTATGTCTACTTGAACTGGTTGTTGTTCCTCAACTCTTTGTGGAACAACATCATCCACAACACTTTGTGGTTTCAGTTCAACTTCCATCGAGGCATCAGTGCTATTATTCGCATCTTGAACTTCTTCAAGATCGAACGTGCTCCCACTAGTCTTTCTAGAAACAAAGTCCCTTTCTAGAAAGACCCCAGTCTTTGCCACAACTACCTTGTGCTGACTGGGAATGTAGAAGTAATATCCCTTAGTTTCCTTGGGATATCCAATAAAGTAGCACTTGTCAGATTTGGGTCCTAACTTGTCTGAGACTTGACATCGAACGTAAGTCTCACAACCCCAAATTCTCATGAAAGACACCTGGGCATCTCTCCCAGTCCATATCCTATATGGTGTCTTTATCACGGCCTTGGATGGAACTCGGTTGAGTATAAAAGCTGTCGTGTCTAGAGCATAGCCCCAAAGGTATGTCGGAAGATCTGTGTGACTCATCATAGATCGTACCATATCTAATAGGGTACGATTCCTCCTTTCGGATACACCATTCCACTGTGGTGTTCCAGGAGGAGTGAGTTGGGATAGAATCTCACACTCAGCTAGATAGTCACGAAACTCATGGCTAAGGTATTCCCCACCTCGATCTGATCGAAGTATCTTAATACTCTTGCCAAGCTGGTTCTGTACTTCATTCTTGAATTCTTTGAACTTTTCAAAGGATTCTGACTTATGTGTCATCAAGTACACATAACCATATCTACTGAAATCATCAGTAAATGTGATGAAGTACCTATAACCGCCTCTAGCAGCGACATTGAAAGGGCCACATACATCACTATGTATGAGTCCTAACAAATCAGTCGCTCTTTCGCTGTGCCCACTAAAGGGAGTCTTGGTCATCTTGCCTAGTAGGCATGACTCGCACGTCTCATAAGATTCAAAATCAAATGAGTCTAGCAAACCATCCTTATGGAGCTGGGATAAGCGCTTGTCATTTATATGACCTAAGCGACAGTGTCAGAGGTAGGTTTGGTTCATGTCATTTGACTTGAACCTCTTGGTATTTATGTTATAGATAGGGCTCTCAAGGTCTAGAATATAGAGTCCGTTCATCAGAGGTGCACTACAATAGAACATATCGTTTAAATAGACGGAACAACATTTGTTCTTTATTGTAAACGAGAAACCTTTATTGTCCAAACAAGAAACTGATATAATGTTCTTAGTTAATGCAGGCACATAACAAAAATCATCTAATTCTAGTACAAGCCCAGAGGGCAGAGATAGATGATAAGTTCCTACAGCAACAGCAGCAACCCGTGCTCTATTACCTACTCGTAGGTCTATCTCACCCTTCGTTAATGCCCTGCTATTTCTCAGCGCTTGTACATTAGTACAAATGTGCGAAGCACATCCGGTATCTAATACCCACGATGAAGAAATAGAGAGGTTGACTTCTATAATATGTATACCTGAAGTAGAAATCTTATTTCTCTTCTTCTTAAGATCTTCCAAGTATTCTTTGGAGTTCCTCTTCCAATGTCTTGCTTGTCCTTGATATAGGTGACAAAGATGTTCAACCATATCATAAGCACTCATCAACTCATGTTGCTTCTGAAGCTCAGAGTTCATGGTCGCGAGCATTAGACAAGACACATCTAATGCGTCATCTTGATGCTTCTTGAAAGCATCTTGGTCAGCTCGCGGGGCAGTGGCAGGAGGAGCCTCCGGAATGGGCTGCTCCAGAACGTACAGTTTACGTTCTTGGGTGAGAACTATTCTCAGGTTCCTGTACCATTCTAGGAAGTTTGCTCCGTTGAGCTTGTCCTTCTTAAGGACAGAACGCAGAGAGAAGATGTTCGTGTTTGACGTCATGGCAATTCTACAACAGAAAAATGCAGAAAATAAATATCATATTCTTTTAAAATCATTCTCAGGTGACTTATTGGAACTTTTCATGCCTAGCATTCGGTCAACCTTGACCTGCCGAGACTTCTTCGCTAAGTGTCCGGTCAACCCTTTGATCCACTTGGACTTTTCTCCTCATGTCGACTGCCCGGTCAATCTTGACCCACTTGGACTTACCATCTCGTGCCAAGTGTCCGGTCCTCCATGACCCACTTGGACTTCCATCAGATATTCGGTCAACCTTGACCCATCTGGATTTTCTTGTGCCAAGTATCCAGTTAATCCTTTGATCTACTTGGTGTTCCCAACACCAGGTGTCCGGTCAACCTTGACCCACCTAGATCTCCACATGCCTAGCTTCACTCAGCAATTCTTTCCTTCTGTCTAGCTTCACTCACTAGGGCTTTCCATCTGTCCGGCTTCACTCACCAGGACTTTCACCTAGCTTCATTCACTAGGTCTTTCCTTCTGCCTAGCTTCACTCACTAGGGCTTTCCATCTATCTGGCTTCACTCATCAGAACTTTCACCTAGCTTCACTCACTAGGGTTTTCACCTGGGTTCACTCACCAGGATTTTCCCACTGTCCGACTTCACTCACCGGGACTTTCCATCTGCCCGGCTTCACTCACCAGGACTTTCACCTACCTAGCTTCACTCACTAGGTCTTTCACCTAGCCTCCCTCATCAGGATTTTCCAACTGCCTAGCTTCACTCACTAGGTCTTTCACCTGACTTCACTCATCAAGATTTTTCCCTTGTCTAACCTCCAGTTAGGACTTTCCCAGTCAAGTATCCGGTCAATTTTGACTTATTTGACTCTTCTTCACATCAAACTGATCAGTCCTTGACCAAAGGAGAATTGTATCAATAATATCCCCAATCGAACGTTTACATCTGTGATCTCCATGTATTGTCAAACATCGAAACCCAAACATCAAGACTCAAACTTGAGCCAACTCAAGCTTAGTCAACCTAGTCAACCTGACCCAGGGAATATTTCGCCAACACAATCTCCCTAATCGAATGATTGCACCTGCAATCTCCATATATTGCCAAACATCGAAACTCACACATCAAGACTCAAGCTTGAGCCAACTCAAGCTTAGTCAACTTGGTCAACCCTAACCGAGGGATATTGCACCAACAATCTCTCCCTTTTTGTTATTTGACAATATCTTTAAGTTAGGCTAATCTCATAGCCTCAACTTCTTCTTCATGCCAAAGCATGAATGAAGATTTCCTTCATTCTCTCCTCTTTCCTAGAGGGCAAACTCCCTCTTTAGGTCATGAAGGCCTAACTTAAATCCTACATTCTTCCCCTTTGTCACACATAAAAAACTCTCCCACTGAAGAGTTACTCTTACGTTGTTCACAACCTCACATGTTGTTCACAATACTACAATGAAGGTCCCAAAGGTCTCATACCTTTCATTGTATCCAATGCTCATCGTAGAATATTCATCGTTCCAACAATGAATGCCTCATACCCTTCATTGCATCCAATGCTCACCCTTGAGCATTAATTCACTTCACAATGCTCATCCTAGAGCAATCATAACTCAACAATGAAGATATCCACTCTTCCATTGAGTTTCAATGCTCAACCTTAGCCCCCAGGGTGTAGCGCAGATGATGGGTGCATGGTATCTCTGGCGTAATGGCCAGGGGTCGATTCTTAGGAACTGACGACCTGGGGTTTACCCCGCCATGCGCCTATGGCCTGTGTACCTGAATGAACCTCCCTCCATATCCGTGGGGCCGACACTAGGGGGGCTGCTAAGGTAGCGGATCTACCTTTTAATGCTCAACTTTGAGCATTTACTTTAACGAAGATTAACCACCTTTCATGGTGTTTGAAAAATAATTTTCATGTTCTTAAAGAGTGACTCCCCCTAAAGACATGCTCCAAACTTCTTTCATTGCACCAATAATGACTTGGAATCCTTAAACCTTTAGGAACCCCAAAACTTGAAGTTTTGAGATTTAAGTATCAATATTTGAGTGCAAACCTCAACCTAAACTTCAAATTAGTCTACTTTTAACCAAACCATTCTTGTTTCAACAAGAAAATCACCCTCAAATGTATATAAATATATTCCAAGGGGTTATGAATGGTTAATGAGACTAAAAATGGCTTAAAGTGCTGAAATCAGACTTCTCCAACTAAAATTAGCATTTTTAATCGATTGGGGTTGGGACTCAATCGATTGAAGTCATTTCAATCGATCCACGAATCGATTCTGCGAGCTTTTATTCGCAAAAAAACTGTTTGAATCGATCGAATGATCGATCCACCAGAGTTGAGTCGATCAGCTGATTGATTCCGAGAGTCTCTGCTTCACGAGAAACTCTTTCCCAATCGATCAATCGATCGATTGAGGCTTCCCAATCGATCGGCTGATCGATTAGGTTTCTGAATTTCTGAAATCCAATTTCAGCTAAAATTCAGAAATGCCCTAAAAATTCTACAAAATTTAAAAAATTATGAAAATTCTTATAGACATTATTTAAGGCATATATTTTCATGGAAAATAGTTTTCTAAGAAAATACATCTTATTTTCAAAGATTGACACAAAATTGGAAACTTGTAAAAATTTCAATATTTCTTCCAAGTTTTATGTCTAACTTTTCAATGATGATTACTATCAAAAGATAGCCTTCACCAAGGTTTTCCAAAGTATAATTAAAATGATTTTTAAAACTAATTTCTAACCATGTTCTTTGGGCTCAATGCACATGACTTGTACATTAGCTTTCCCAATAATTGAAGGGCACATAACTATGTGTTTTGATGAAATCAAAACTCATAAAGATGCACTAAATCAACATATTGAATTTTATTCATCATCCTAACATCTCACTTGTATCCAATGTGTACTAAAACATATACAAATCACCTTATGGTTCTTTGTGAGATGTAGATTTTGGTTTTTCCCTAAACTAGAGATCATACATATCTATATAACCATTTTAGAGATTTTGAACATACACCTAGGATGTCACTTGTTAGTAAATGTCATTATCCTTAATTGCAAGAAATTAAAAATAATGCATGATGATTTATGACATACATTAAAATAAATAATTTTTAAAAGAAAACATATTATAGCTACATGATGTATGTATGACATGACATGGTATTTTTGTTTGTTTTTCATAATAAGCATGAATGCAAAATATGATGTCATGGAATATGATGAGCAAACAATCATGACAAATTAATATAAATAAAATATACCTAGATAATCTATCTAAGTATCCTTAACTCTTTGCTAAATTAAAATCTAATCCTAGATTACCCCTATTGTCATAAGAAAATGTCAAATTCCCAACTTAGCATTTCTTTTAATTTTTCTCATTTGTGCCAATTTAAATTAATTCAATTCCTCAAATTTTGGCACATTTTACTCTTCCAAAGAGTAAACAATTAATCATTTACATTTTTAAAGGTTAACAAAAATTTTGAAAATGTCTCCAAGTATCAACTTTATCAAGGTTACGTTGTGTTAACCACCCTACCTATTTAGAGTTGACACTCTCTAAACTCATCTAGGGTGTAGAGAATATGCTCCTAGGAACCCAAAACCTATTGGTGCTCCTTGGATGCTCTAGGTACTCACTCGGGATAACTTCTCTAATTACCTTCGTAATGACCTTTCTAGACCTCTTAGAAGCCTTCGTCAGTTCCTCTAGGTCAACTCTAGGGATTGCTTCCCTTGTGACTTTATTAGACTTCTTAGAAGTTTTAGTCACATTGGTCTTGGCAAAAATACTTCCAGGGATAACTTCCCTTGTATCTTTGACTTGACCCCTAGACCTAGGGTTGGTTCCATAGCTATATGGAACCCTATGATATTCGATCACACCCTTCTTGGTTTTAGGTTTGTACCCCAAACTTCTATGATCATTGGATGGATCTTGATGTCCTAAACCTAGGTTTTTGTTCTTGGACCCTTGTTCTTCATGTGTGATTTTTCTAAGGGTCCTCTCTAATTTATCAAGTCTTAACCTCAAGACTTGATTTTCCTTCCATAACACCTCAACCTTAGATTTTTCATTAAAATCTTTATTTTTATTTCTCTTAAGCATATACCTAGAATCCTTAGAGTTATTACCTAAGTTATTTTCTATCTTTCTAGCCTTAGATTGAGTTATTTTAGCATGATAAGCTATATGTTTTTTCTTAATTCTATCATGCTTCCTAGTTTCATGATAAATAACATTAAAATGATATAAACTAAACCTAGCATGCTTTTTATCATGACTTAAAAGAATAGGCTCAATAAATGATACCTTCGGTTTGCTCTTGAGAGCTCCTCCTTGAGTTGAGCTTCCTCCCTTGGCTTTGGCCGATTTCTTCCCCTTAGGACATTGACTTCTGTAATGTCCTCTTTGATTGCACAAAAAACACACAATGTGTTTCTTACTCTTTTTTGTCATGGGGTCGACCTGCTTGACCTTATCCTTAGCCTTGGGTGCCACTTGACCCTTCTTCTTGGCCAATTTAGAACACTTACTCTTGTAATTCCCTTTTTCCCTACACTCAAAGCATATAATGTGATTTTTATTATTTGAAATTGAAATAGCTATACCTTCTTTGCTTGTAGATGTGACACGTGATCCTTCATTTGATTTTACTTGACTCGTGGAGGTGGTCTCTCCATTTGACTCGGAGGTAGAAGATTCTTCTTGCTCCGATGTCAAGGAATGACGCTCCCCCTCAATCCTAGAGGTGGAGGCATCTTCATCTACATCCTCTTGCACATGAAATAAGGAGTATACTCCTTTGTCTTGTCTTCGTGTTCTCTAGAGGATGGACCTTCTTGTTCTTCTTCTGATGTTGAGCACCTCTCAACTTCGGACTCTTCTTCCCCTTGGTCTTGATCTAATGAATCACCCTCTTTGAATTCTTCTTGATTTGGTGCAGTGGAGAGGACCTCATGGATTTTAGCCAATTTGCTCCATAGCTCCTTGATATCTTCAAATTCTCCAATCTAGTATAAAATTGTGCTTGGCAATAGATTAACCAATAATTTGGTTACCTTGTCATTTGCCTCGCACCTTTGAATTTTCTCCTTGCTCCATTTGCCTTTCTTAATGATTTTGCCTTTCGAATCCGTTGGAGCTTCAAAACCTTCCATGAGAGCAAACCATTGCTCTATCTCCATCATGAAGTAATTTTCTATTCTTTATTTCCAAGAATCGAAGCTTGTAGATGTATATAGTGGAAACACCCTTGTGTCGAATCTGAGTCCATCTCGAAATTCCATTTGAAGTTGAGCTCTTTTGAAGTCTTTGACTTTGTTGAACTTGCTTCAACATCTTCTCCCTCTAGCTCGTTGGCCTTTCCAGCGATGATTGCGATGAAGAGTGACCAACGGTTATATCCTAATCGATTGGGGAGGCTTGAATCGATCGGCTGATCGATTCAGAGCACCTCTATTCTCTGCTGGAAAAGACCTGAATCGATCGCCTGATTGATTCAGCCTTACTCGTGTCGCGCGAGAATTCCAGTCCCCAATCGATCGATCGATCGATTAGCGGTGCCCAATTAATTGGCCAATCAATTGGGTTGCATTCTGTGCTCGCAATAAAGGCTCCCAATCGATCGGCCGATCAATTGGGTTGTTGTTTATCACAGCACTCTCCCAATAGATCGACTGATCAATTGAGCTTCGGTTCAATCGATCGGCTGATCGATTGGCCACCCTTGACTCACTTAACTCAAGCTCAAGGGTTCCCAAATCCAACATCTGGTCAATCGTGATCTGTTGGAACTTCTCATGCCTAGCATCCGGTCAACGATGACTTGCTGGGACTTCTTCACGATCAATCCTTTGACCCACTTGGATTTTTCTCCTCGTGCCAAGTGACCAGTCAACCTTAACCCACTTGGACTTACCATCTCGTGCCAAGTGTACGGTCCTCCATGACCCACTTGGACTTCCTTCCACCAAATATCCGGTCATCGTTGACCCATCTGGATTTCCTTGTACCAAGTATCCGGTCACACCTTTGACCTACTTGGACTTCCCAACACCAAGTGTCCGGTTAAACTTGACCTACCTGGATTTCCACGTGCCTGGCTTCACTCATCAGGTCTTTCCATCTGCCTGGCTTCACTCATCAGGACTTTCTATCTGCCTGGCTTCACTCACCAGGGCTTTCACCTAGCTTCACTAACTAGGATTTTCACCTGGCTTCACTCACCAGGATTTTCCCACTGCCCGGCTTTATTCACCGGGACTTTCACCTGCCTTGCTTCACTTACCAGGACTTTCACCTAACTTCATTCACTAGGATTTTCACCTAGCATCATTCGCCAGAACTTTCCCATTGTCCGGTTTCACTCACCGGGACTTTCATCACCAAGTGTCCGGTCAACACTGACCCACTTGGATTTTTACTTCTGTTAACCTTTCTATTGGACTTACTTTTGTCTAACCTCCAGTTAGGATTTTCCAGTCAAGTTATTAGACCAACTGGGTCAATCAAAGGGCGCAACATCTTTAAAAGAAAAATAAAACCTTTCTCTGTTTTTCCAACTAAGATTAATAGCACTATCACAATAATTATAATCTCAAAAATAAACAACTAATAAAAGAAGAGGCAAATAGATTTGACTTGGTTACAACCTAGGTGGTTGTTAATCTAAGGCGGTTACAAAGCTCTACTAGAAAAATCTCCTTCTATGTAGGCGGAGAAGTCTCTTACACTCTTTGAAAAGCTTATAAAAGACTAGGAAATGATTACAGTAGTTGTTCTCAAGTTCTTGTTGATTTCCTAAGTCTAAGGGTCTTTTTATAATCCCTGGGAAATCTCATCCGAAACTTGAAGGGACCTCCAAAGGGCTTGGAAGGCGCCTCCAGCGTGGCAAGTGGATAAAGCTTTATCCACTTGCAAACGGCTAGTTTGACTGACCGAAGGCACCTTCTATAGCCTTGGAAGGCGCCTTCGCACTGTTCATCGAAGGCGCCTTCCAGCCATGGAAGGCGCCATCCACAGAAGGCGCAGAGGCGCCTTCAAAAGCCTTTGAAGGTGCCTCTAGCAACACTTGCAGCTCCATTTTGCTCCTTTGCTGTTGTGATCTCCTGGGTGATTCGGCCACCGGAATAGGGTTCACCTGAACCCAATTTCCGGCCTTCTCCTTGAGCAAGGTACCACTCCGACTTCTCGTCCCTCGAACGTCGCGTATGTTCTTCTCGTCCACCGACCAGTGTACTCTTCCGTAGCCCTTTCATCCCTCGAATGCACCGACCCCGTCAACTCCCTTCCCGTGCCATCCTTCTCGTTAGCTGCGTCTTCCGCTCGACTTCCTGTGCTCCTAAGCTCCTGCACACTTAGACACAAGGATCAAAACCAAATAGAACCCAACCTAACCTGGTTGATCACATCAAAATAATCACGGAGTCCAACAATCTCTCCCTTTTTAATGTGCATCAACCCAAGTTCAAGTTAGGGTAATAACAAACAAGTAGTAATAAAAAAAAACATTTAAAGCATACAGTTTGCAATAAAAGAAATTGCAATACTAAGTATAAAATAAACTGATTTGAATTCAGAATTTGAAAAAAAAATTCCAACTCCCCCTAAACTTGTACATATTTCTCTCCCTTTGATCACATCAAAAAATAGGGTAAAAATATGGAAAATTTAAGTTTTAGGAAAATACAAGTAAATGAAATTTAAAACAATTTCTAAGTTATGGAGTTTTCCAAAAATTGACAAACATTGAAAGCATTATCTTAATTAATTTCACAAGCTTATCAGTTTGTCAATTAAATATTTAATTCAATAATCGGCTTCTAGGCTATGGCGAAACACTAGGCCTTCTTGGTTATTGGATCATCAATCACTTCTAGACAAAGCCTTTTAAAGAATTTAAATATTAACTTTTCTAAAAGTCTTTTTTTTTAAAAAAATAAATTAAGTATGATCTTGGAACCCAATAAAGGTTTCTTTCTACTAGATTAACTAAAAATTTGGAAGGTAGATGATTTTTTGGAACTCTCCATATTTATCCCTGGTTATGTCTAATATACCAATTTAGTCTACCATAATTTCTAAGTTTTGATTTTTGAGAGTTATTTGGTTTCAAGCATGCATGGTCATTTTTCAATTTGTCGATTTCTATTTTCAATTTTTCATTTTCTAATTTTAGATTATCATATAATTCTAGAGGACATGTCTTTGCTAAGTTCAATTTTAACTCAACATTTTTCTTTCCTAATTTCACTAGATCTTTAGTAGGAATTTTAATAAAATTAAAGGACTTCTTGGGAGATAGAGCACGTACCTCACTTACTTCAATTTCTGATGCTCCCCCTTCATCATTGCTTTCTTCTGATGATCCTCCCCTTTCATTTATGCTCATCTCTCAGCTGGTCTCATCTTCTTCTCGATGGATTGACGTTAGGGCTAGTCCGGTGTAAGTTTCGATTTCAGATTCGGAGGATGATGACTCGTCTCACATGACTTTGAGATTATGTTTGGGCCGAACTGGCTTCTTATTCTTTTCCTTATCTTTGTTCTTCAGTTTAGGGCAGTCATCTTTGATGTGCCCTTCTTTGTTGCAATTGTAGCATCGGACGGACCTTTTGTTTCGATACTACTTTCCTATCTGTGATTTAAATTTATTAGATTTAATAAATTTATTGAACTTCCTTACCATTAGGGTTGCTTCATTTTCATCAATTGGTTCTTCAGAGTCTGAATTGTTGATTCTTGCCTTCAGGGCAACGTTCTGACTCGATCCTTTTCTTTGTCCTGCGCACTGAGATTCATGTAATTCGAAAGTAGATAAAAGACTTTTTAAAGTACTTACCTTGAGATCCTTGGATATATAGTAGGAGTCTACTATAGTTGTTCATTCAGCTGTTCTTGGGAATGCATTTAAAGCATACCTTTATATGTCCTAATTCATTACCATTTCTCCGAAGTTTGTTAGTCCGGTGATCAGCTCCTTGATTCTTCCGTGTAGTTGTGCTACTGACTCTCCTTCTTCCATCCGGAGGTTCGTCAGTTGATTCCGGAGCACATCCCGTCTCGCAAGCTTTGTTTCGGAAGTTCCTTCGTGCAATTCCAGGAACCTATCCCAAAGTTCCTTTGCTAAGTTGTAATCTCTGATTCGATTTACCTCTTGAGGTGGAAGAACGTTGAGCAGATGGAATTCTATTTTACCGTTCGTCACGAAGTCGGCTTGTTCCTTTTTCGTCCATTGATATTCTTCTTTGTCTTTTGGAACTGTAAAACCATATTTCATTATTAAAAGAATTTCAAAATCTATTTTGAAGAATACCTCCATCCGGCGTTTCCATTGTGCGAAGTCTCCCTCGAACTTTAGTGGATGAATGTTTGTACCGGCCATCGTCTTGATCTTGATGCTTCAGTTAGCGGTTAGTCCTTCTGAGGTGGTTGGACTTTGATACCACTTTTTGGACCAGCAGGGCCGATCAGAGGGCGCAGCGTTTGTAAAAGAAAAATAAAATCTTTCTCTATTTTTTCAAATAAGATTAGTAGCACTATCACAATAATTATAATCTAAAAAATGAACAACTAATAAAAGAAGCAGCAAATATATTTAACTTGTTTACAACGTAGGTGGTTGTTAATCCAAGGCGGTTGCAAAGCTCTACTAGAAAAATCTCCTTCTATATAGGCGGAGGAGCCTCTTACACTCTTTGAAAAGCTTAGAAAAGACTATGAAATGATTACAGTAGTTGTTCTCAAGTTCTTGTTGATTTCCTAAGTCCAGGGGTCTTTTTATAGCCCCTGGGAAATCTCATCTGAAGCTTGAAGGCGCCTCCAAAGGGCTTGGAAGGCGCCTCCAGCGTGGCAAGTGGATAAAGCTTTATCCATTTGCAAACGGCTAGTTTGACTGGCAGAATGTGCCTTCCATAACTTTGGAAGGCGCTTTCGCACTATTCATCAAAGGCGTCTTCCAACCATGGAAGGCACGGAGGCGCCTTCAACAGCCTTTGAAGGCGCCTCTAGCAGCACTTGCAACTCCATTTCGCTCCTTTGCTGCTGCGATCTCTTGGGTGATTTCGGCCACCGGAATAAGGCTCACCCAAATCTAATTTTCGGTCTTCTCCTCGAGCAGGCTTTCGCACCGACTTCTCATCCCTCGAACGTCGCGTACGTTCTTCTCGTCCACCGACCAGTGTACTCTTCTGCAGCCCTTTCGTCCCTTGGATGCACCGAGCCCGTCGGCTTCCTTCCCGTGGCATCCTTCTCGTTAGCTGTGTTTTCCGCTCGACTTCCTGTACTCCTAAGCTCCTGCACACTTAGACACAAGGATCAAAACTAAAGAGAACCCAACCTAACTTTGTTGATCACATCAAAACAACCACGGAGTCCAACACAAGTAACCGGTCAGCCTTGACCTACTTGACTCTTTTTCACATCAAACTTGGTCAATTCTTGACCAGAAGGAATTGCACCAATAATCTCCCCAATCAGATGATTGCACTTGTAATTTCCATATATTTTCAACCATCGAAACTCACACAAGACTCAAGCTTGAGCCAACTCAAGAATAGTCAACTTGGTCAACCCTGACCAAGGGATATTGCACCAACACCTTAATCTAACATAAGGGCAAATTATCTTCAAACAAAAACTTCAACATAACTCATTTCACAAAATTATAAAAATATCTTGGTTAAATAATTAGACCGGGTGAGATGATTAAGGTAAATTAAAAACTCAATTAAATTCAAAACATTAAATTCAAAAAATTTAAAATCTTTAAAAATTATTTTAACAAATCTTTTAAATATTTTTAAAATTATTTTAAAAATATTTTAAAAAATCTTTTAAATATTTTTAAAATTATTTTAAAAATATTTTAAAAATTTTCAAATCTTTAAAAAATTGTTTTCAAAAATCTTTTTAAAAATTCTTTAAAAGATATTTTAAAATCTTTTAAAAATTATTTAAAAAATATTTTAAATCTTTTCAAAATTATTTTAAAAAAAATCCTTTTAAATATTTTAAAAATCTTTTAAAAATTATTAAAAAAATCTTTTAAATCTTTTTAAAATCATTTTAAAATATTTCTAACCTTAATTAAGAAATTAGGTTAACATTAATTAAAAATTTAATTAAACTTTAATTAATAGCTTAATTTAATTTAACCTAATTAAAACTTTAATCTAACTTAATGTAACTCAATCAAATTAGTTTGTCAATTAACATAACCTATAAACTAATCAAAGTTTAACTATAACCTTATTTAAAACCTTAACTTTACTCTAACTCACTTTAAATTAAACTTACTTTACTATAAAATTTAATCAAAACTTAACTTAAAATTAACTTAATCTTAGTTTAAATGAATTAAGTGTTTATCTCAATTTAACCTATCTTTAATTAAAAACCTTAATAAAATTTTAACTTAGTCAAACTTACAACATTATTAACTCTCGATTAATACTAACTTCTACTTAGTTAATCCTAATTTAACTTAATTTATCTTTAATTAATAATTTAGCTTAATGAAAGTTAAATCTAATTAAAACTTAAACTACATCGACTTAATCGACTTAAGCCGAAATCAATTTATGATTGATTAAATAAAATAACCAATAGTTTTTAAATAATATTACTTTTTTAAAATTAAGTATTCCAAATACCAAGTCTCCTAGATACCTAGGTAGAGTTCTTTGTAACTAACAAGGGTAACTAGGAGGTGTTATGTTAAGGGAGAGGTACTGCTTTAAAAATATATTCTGCAAGTTACAAACTCAAATCTTAATATCAAATTAAGAGGAAGTGTCAACTAAAGGGGGAGAAATTGTTTCAAACAAGACTTTGAAAAGTGCTTTAACAATTTTTTTTTCAAAATTACCCTTTGAAAATGTGCTACAAAATTCATGTAAAATTTTATGTGTAATTTTTTTTCCAAATTTTTGCAAAATGTTGGTTTGAAAAATCTTTTGTAATTGTTTTGAAACTTACTTGAAATTTTGACAATTACTTGAAATTTATTTTATTTGAAAAATATTTTGAAAAATGCTTGCAACGCTTTTTGAAAAATATTTTGAAAAGTAATAAAATATTTTAAAAGTTGCTTTAAAAATCTTTTGCAAATACTTTGACATCTATTTTGAAAGATATTTTGAAAATATTTCAAAAATTATTTTGAAAATGACTTTGAAAATTAATAGTTCCTATAAAAATTAACTTTAAAATTACTTTGCAACGCTACTTTGAAGAATTATTTAGAAAAATATTTTGAAAATTTCTTTGAAGAACTTCCCTAATAATTTTTTAAAACTTATGCTTTAAAAATTACCTTACAAAATACTTAAATTTTTTATACATTCCAACTCTTCCCTGAAATAAACTTGCATTTTTTTGTTGATGAAATATTTTTCCTTTAGAAAAATTATTGCTTGAGGTGCTTAGTTGATCTAGTTATCTGTTTTATATTTTCTCTTGTTAAGTTATATTTTTTTTTATGAATGTTAAAGGGGAGGTAAAGGTTATGTAAGAAAAAAAAACAAAGGCAAATATAAAAAAATTAAAAATCTTAATCCTAAAATGATCAAGAGAATAAAACAAAAATTGAAGTTACTTATTCTTCTCTTAAATCATTTTTATATTACCATTTCTTTTTGTATTTTTTTTTCTAACTTTAACCCAAGTTGTCATTGCATCGAAAAAGGGGAGATTGTTGGTACAATTGACACTAGTGATTAAGCCTAAGTTTTGATGTATGACAAATGGATTAAAATTAGATGTTGTGTAATCTAACATTTCTACCAAGTGTGCATGACTTGATGGGTTTAATACTAGACTGAAATATAGCTAGGTCTGGAGGACCTGATAGCTGGTGTAGAAGTCCAGATAGGTCAAGGAGTGACCCGATATCTGGCGGGAAGTCCGACAGAGTCCGCAGGACCTGATAGGACAAACTAGCGGGAAGACCTGATGGGTTGAAGTCAAGCGATTCTGCATAGTAAGTAAAGTAAGTCGCTAGAGGAGAGTGATCCATTGAATACGAGTCTCAATTAGGGACTTTAGGCGTAGGTCCAGTTTTGGTCAATTTTGAAATCTAGATTGAGACCGTGACTAGATCCTGGTCTTAGGAATATAGAATTTAATTAATAATGCTTATAAATTGTGTTAACTTTGTTTTGCAGGTTCAATATTTTTTGGTATCCTAACATATTTTTGTAGGAGAAAAAACTAAGGTAAGCCTCGGATGAACAGTGTTTGAGGTGCCTTGAAGGGTTATGGAGGCACCTTGGAGTGGCGCGAAGGCACCCTAGATCCAGCGGAGGCGTCCTCGCACAGATTAAGTTTAAGGATAAACTTCTTATGGTGGGGAGGGGCCCTGGAGAGCGCTAGAGGCGGCCTAGAGAGCGCTGGAGGCGCCCTAGAGAGCGCTGGAGGTGCCCTAGAGAGCGTCGGAGGTGCCTCAAAGTGCTTCGGAGGTGCCTCAAAGTGCTTCGGAGGTGCCTCGACCCTCAAATGGATAGAAGCCGAAGTTCATGTTGTTTATCATGACTGAAGTTTATGGGATTAAACTTCACATTGGAGGTGCCTCCTATGAGCTTGGAGGCGCCCTCAATACTCTTTAAAAGAGCAGTTCGAGGAGTACAAAGCATCAATTCAATACAATCTTCAAACGATTCCTCTGCTATTTTGACTTCGCTTTGCTGGTGCGCTATTACTCTAAGGACATTAGACCGTTGCTAGTAGACTAACATCGACCCACGAGCCTGTTCAGATTCTACATCTTTAAAGTGTTGGTAATAATTTAATATTCTTGTATTTTTCATACTTGCAAAAAGGGAAGTGTAGGTTGTTACATTTTTCCTTTTATAATAATTGTGTTTGATTCCCTCTTTTGGTGGTTTCGATAGAGGTTTTTCGTGGATTACCTATCGATATGGTCAGAAGGATCATGAGTCTTGGAGTAGAAGTTGTCGAGGGATCCAAACTAAATAACTCCTCGAGTTCTTGTGGTTGTGTTCTATTTTTGTTTTTATTTTTCACCGCGTACTCATTTTATAAAATTGAAAAAGATAGTTTTTTAAAAGTCACGTGATTTACCCCGCCCCTCTCATGTGCTTACCGATCCTACAGTTATCACAAAGTTTCCATCATTTCAAATAGCAACATTAATCTTAGTGATGTGACGATAGGAGGAGGTCCACCTAACATAAGCTCAACCGTCGGGGTGGAGGTCAAAGTCAAGATGATGAATGCCCAAGTGTTAAAGGGTCGAACAGAAGATAAATGTAACAGCCGCTCGGGACAAGTAGGTTTCGATCGGCGGGAGATGGGTTCCAACTTGAAAAATACCATAAGCAAGCGCTCAAGTCATATTATCAAGACGCTGAGGGAGACCGGATATTTTGTCCGAACGGATGAAGGCAGGTTACTATACAGACACTGAATGGAAGGGCAACTGAAGTTGACAGAGTAGAGGATTCCCGGCTGAGTGGCTACCCGCTCGACCGAGCAGCGGGACCTGACCGTGGACAGAGCGAAGTCCTGGCCAAGCAGCTGATCCACTCGGCCAAGCAACAGCACTGTGGTCCTGGCAACATCCTTTCATAGGACATAGTGGAGGACGTGACCCTGAACATGTTGGAGAACGTGGCAACGAACGTGTTGGAGAACATGACCACGAACATATCGGAGAACGTGCTCACGCCTCAAGGAGCGTGTATGTCGCCCACCAGAGCTCTATATAAAGGGAGGTCCATCACCGGCGGAGGTATGCGTGATTTACGTTTTGCCCATAATTCTACTGTTTCACTTCTTCCCCATATTCCGATGACTGACTTGAGCATCGGAGGTCCAACGCCAGGGACCCTTTCCCTGGCTTGGCACTGACGTCATTTGTTTTGCAGAGCGAAATAGATTCCACACCTAGTCAGCAAAGCCGCCACCCCGCAGCTTTCCACTCGCCCGCTTTCGGACAGGATCATTTTGGCGCCGTCTATGGGAACGTAGCCTGCATCCAAAATGAGGAGATGGAAGACACTGGACGACCCACATGGTGATGCTGACGCAAGAATAGTTCAACTCGCTGATACAAGCCCGAGCAACTAAGATTGTGGAGCAACAACAAGCGCTGGCCAAGCGTCAAGCGCCAAGCACCATGGACCAAAGCCTGCGGCCTCAGCTGTAGGCCAGTCGGCCGATCGAGTAGAGCCAGCGAGCCAAATAGCCGCTCGAGAGTAGACCAAGAAATTGATCAACACCTATGGGGAAGCCCCTCATGCGTCGATCCCATTCCATTGAGCACTATTCCGGACTCCATCAGAGGAGAGGGGCTAGGCGGATAGAAATCAGGGATCTTTTTCAAGTGAGGCACTCGTTCAGAATGCATGAAAAAGAAAAGCACCAAAGGAAGATGATTCGTTCGAGTGGATCAATCAATAGTTCTCATAGGGGATTCTGAACGACCCTCTGTCGAAGCATTACACCCCACTAACGATCGGAGAATATAATGGAGCAACCGACCAAGACGATCATTTGGCCAAGTTTGATAATGCTACCACGCTTCACCAGTACACGGATGGAGTGAAGTGTCAGGTCTTTCTCACCACGCTATTTGGATCGGCACAACGTTGGTTCAAGTGGTTACCGAACGGCTCGATCCACAACTTCAAGGATTTCAGAGCGGCTTTCCTGCATCACTTCGCCAGTAGTCGCCGCCACCAGAAGACAAGCGTCAATTTGTTCGCCCTTAGGCAAGGGCCTAGGGAAACGCTAAAGTCCTACATCCAGCGCTTCAATCAAGTAGCGATGGACATCCCAGCAGTCTCCTAGGACGTGTTGGTGAACGCCTTCACCCAAGGACTCACTGAAGGGGAGTTCTTCATATCACTCATTTGGAGGCTACCACAGGACTTCGAGCATCTTCAGAATAAGGCCACGTAGTATATCAACGTGGAAGAAGCCCAAGCGGTAAGAAAAAGGGAAACGTCCGCCGAACCAGCAAACGCATCTGAACGAAGGTCACCGAGCAGCCATCAACCTTCGAAGGGGCCCCGATCAGGTGGAGCCCATCAAGAGCCAAAGATGCATGTCGTATAGCATGTGGCGGTTGGTCACCCGAGGGTCGCAAAAGGTAAGGTATGGATGCCCCTTTTCTGCTCCTTCCACCAGCGGGCGACACACAACACGCGAGGTTGCTATAATCTGAAGCCGATAGCTAGTAGACCAGTCTGCGAGGATATCATCGTCGATCACCATCTCCTCATTGATGACATCGAGGACAACTTACAAGGCGAAGGGAAGAGGAGAGGAGGATGGCTGAGCCATGCCATCATCAATCCCCTCGGACCGCCCGAGCTTCTGCCGAGCGAATCAGACCATCAGAATAGGATGAGGAAAATTGGAGCAACATCGCTCGGGGAGAAATAGGAATGATCATCGATGGGCGAACCGACGGTGATTCTAACCGAGCGAGGAAGTCGCACGCTCGATGACTCGAGATCCATGCTGTTGGATGTAGCAAAGAGAGAGTCGGAGGACCCGAGATCAGCTTCGGCCTGAAAGACTTAGAGGGAGTGGAAATCCCTCATGACAATGTGCTGATCATTTCACGCCCCGGAGGAGTCCCTGTCCGAAGAAATTTCGGCAGCATCTCCCCTGTTCGGCGGACAATCTGAAACTTTCTACATATCCATATACCTCAGCCACATGCGGCTGAAATAACAACGATAATAAAATACAACACACAGGCATTCCACACAGTTTAATAAGAAATAAACAAATCAGTAATACCATGAATCGAAAACAACCCTACTCCACTACACTTATAAAACTCAAATATGATTTTTCCTACTCCACTACACTCATAAAACACAAATCCGACGAACTCACCTCTTCTGCCGTCCAAGCAGGCATGTAGTAGAACAAAACCAAATCATACCAAAATTCATTTACGATAAGAATCCATACAAGATCCATAAGTAAAACCAATACAAAACTAAGACATAGTCTGATAGAGATAAAAAAAAATAATAACTCGAGATCAGCAGAGGACTAGCACTACGTGCAATGGGGACTAGCGACTGGAACTGCTCCGGACAGCCTCAACCTGAAAATATCAACGGAGGAGGGTGTGAGTCCAACACTCAGCAGGTACAACTGATATGCAAAATAAGGAATATAACATCTAGCACTAATCATGTGTACAGTCTCTTGACACAAGAAAAATAAAATACAACTGAGGAATGCAGGAGAAAAGCTGTACTAACCCGGACCAAGGTATAAGGGTAACAGGGTCGTCAGACCGAGGATGTCATAATCCTGTATGCATGTCAATCATATGCATTCATATAAATGCAGCAAGTAAATGCAGCAAACACAAGCAATAAATGCATCATGCATATGATGCCAATGACATGGTCACCCCTGACGCCAGTCAGCCATCTCACATACAATGGTGAGTCCGAGTGGGTAGGGCTGTGACAACCGTGTACTCTGACATCATTGCCCCTGATGAGTGACCGAGTGGACGGGATGCTGTCGGAGTACACACATACTCCTACCCCAAAACATAAATGGGGAAGCGCAATGCTCTCATCTCCCGGTACACGATGACGGGGAGGAATCTCTGCCGGCTACCACGCTGCGTCACACTACCCATGAGCGGACCAACGGAGCTAAACAGAGTCCAACTGCCTGCCGGCTACCACGCTGCTACACTAAACTAACAGAGCCAAACAAAGCGGAACTGTCTACCGGCTACCACGCTGAGTCACCAGACCAACGGAGCCAAACAGCAGAACTGCCACACACATGTCTGATATACCACTAACCCATGAGTAGTGGTGTATACAGATACATGTAACTGGCGATGTGCTCGACAATAATGGAGCAGACAATCGCACAGCATGCAATCATGCAAGATGATGCATGACACTAAACATGGCAATATCATGAACAGCATAACAATAACCATATAAATAAATACAAAGTGTGTACCACAGGAGAATGTATCAAATGGAAGGTACACCGATCAGATAGGGTATCAAATAAACCCTAGGTCCTGAACATAATGTATAATATGGTTGTTGTTAGGATCTTAGATGGCTAGAGGGGGGGTGAATAGCCTCTTAAAAACTTAAACACAAATTTCTACAAAGAAACATGTTAGCACAGCGGAATTAGGAAACTAAAACAAGGAGGAAACAAGCACACTAACACAAGGATTTACGAGGTTCGGGGATGACTTGCCCCTACTCCTCGGTGTGTCCGTAAGGTGGACGAGCCCTCGATCTTCGGTAGATCGCACCCCGAAAAAATTCCGGCTAAAGATCCTCCTTCTCGGTGGAGTAACCTCTCCACAAAGTCTCAAGAAATATATATGTTAAAGCACAAGACTTACAGAGCTCGGTGGCAAAGAAGAATGAACTAACGCTTACAACCACGCGAGGATCAGTGAAAATAGGGAACTCACAGATCGCAGTATCGCACCCGAGAGCTCAAGAACTTAGCACACCTCAACGATCAACAGAACTTTCTTGCTTTCTTACTTGCTTGTTTGCTTGTTCTTCTTTTCTCTTGCTTTTTACTGCTTCTTAAGTCCCTGTCCTCTGCTGTCACGGATCGTGGTCAATCTGCACAGAATCATCGCTGCAGCCAATCCCTCTTCCTCCTTACTGGTTCTCTGAACTCACACCAATGAAATCACAGTCTTCACTGGTGTCTTCTGAGCTCGAACCAATCACCAGGAGTCAAGCGGATCGCAGCCAGATCACACCAGTAGCCGTTGATGCCTCAAATGCACCATGCGCCGCGAATCACAACAGAAAGGCCATTTATCGTATTCCTCTTATGGACTTAATTTGAAATTAGGCTTGGAATGATACCTGTGATCCTGCAAACTCAAAAGCTAACAGCACAGAGGGTTATATGAATCAGGCAGATCAAATGCAGTGGAGGAATCGCAGAAACAAAGCCGATTGTGTGTGGGTCACCAGACCGATCCATGGACCGATCAGACATATCTGATCGGTCCACTTTGTCCGATCGGTCGGAGACCGATCGTCAGCAGTGGATCGGTCTCCACGCCGATCCCCGCCTTCTCTTCGCAATATCTCCGATCGGTCCGAAGACCGACGATTGCACCTCGCAGCACGATCGGTCTACGCATCGATCAAATTGCACTCGCTGTGCTCGAGTGTTTCTGATCGGTCTGGGGCATCGATCATATTACACCCGCAAGCACCGAGTGATCCATGGAAACTTAGTTTCACTTGATCGGTACCGATCCAGCCTTATGTGTCCCGATCGGTTTGCCGACCCATCCAATGTACCATGGAATCATTCGACCTAATCAGGAGAATAAACTATAGAGCCCTCTCCGACCCAGTCCAAAACGCTACTCCTTCCGACCTGCCCTTCGAAGTCCAATATCCAGGCGCAGCAGAATTCCTAGCTCGCTCCCGCACGTCTAACGCCCCCGATCCTGCCCGACACAGTCCGGAGAACGAGCTACCTAGCCCTCTCGGACCTAGTCAGGAGAATGAGCTACCGAGCCCCTCCGACTTCCCAGTCCAGAGAACGAGCCACTGAGCCCTCTCGGACCTAGTCAGGAGAACGAGCTACCGAGCCCTCTCCGACTTCCAGTCCGAGACGAGCTACCTAGCCCTCTCCTGACCGACAGAAGCGAGCTCACGAGCCTCTCCTTCGCCGGCGACCAGAAGACAAGCTACCTAGCCCTCCTGCGATCTAGTCCGGAATGAGCTCTCTCCCGTGCCAAGTTTCCAATTTGGACTTTTCCCTTCCACTTGATCAACCTTGATCATTAATCAAACCGAGTTTAATTAACATCTGATACAAACTTAAATCCGTGTCAACATCAAAACAACAGCCAGGTCAGACTATATCAACAATCTCCCCCTTTTTATTGTTTGACAACACGATTTAAGTTTAGATCAGAAATGTTCTTATTTTCATAATTTTAGGGGAATCAAGATCCTCCCCCTAAGATTGATACACCACTAAGTCAATAACGGGAATCAAGATCCTTCCCGTTATCTTCTCCCTAAAATCAAGCCTTCATACATCTCTAAACTTAGGTGTCTTCTCCCCTTTGTCAAACACCGAAAAGGTGCAAATGAGGTGACAAAACTCAAAAGGCTCCCCCTTAACCCATACTGTCTTTTTCTTAAAGCACCTAGAGTTCCCTCTAAGTGTATTATATGACAGTAAGAAAGAGATAAGATACAATCAAATCATGGCATAGGAACAGCATATTAATATGAACTGAAGCATAAGGAAAAGCAAGAAATAGACAAATAAATAGCAAAAACATATGAGTAGCATAAGTATCCAGGTACGACAAAGATATCCAACAAATAGTATCCAACACAGACAGGCAAAGTGACACACAGAATGTATCAATCAATATCCTCAACAGGAGGAACCACATCATCATCTGCGGGAGGCACGTAACCCTGAGGCGGCATGCTGGAACTCGAAGGTGGATGGCCCGAGAAATGCTGCGGAGGTGGGTAGTTGGCCATCCAGCCCAGAAGCAGCTGCTGCGTCGCCAACTGCTGACTGCGTAGATCATCATAGCGCTGGTCAATCCGAACGCGCAGTCCATGGAGCTCAGTAGCCAGTAGCTCATCGTGCTGATCGAAGCGGCTCTCTAGCTCAGCGATCTGCCAGCGCAGATCAAGATCGGCCTCATCAGCAGCAGGAGGAGGAGCAGCAACCTGTCGAGGAAGTGCCCGTGGTAACTCTCCCAGACCTCTCCCATCCTTCCACCGAACAGCCCCATTCTCTCCCAAGATACCGGACTTGGAAAATGCCCGTTTCCCAAGTCGGCAGTCCTGTCTGACCATCTTCACTATCCTACCCTTAGACACATCTATCTGAAGGGTCTCGAGCCAATCTGTAATTATATGCCCATAAGGCATATAAATGGTGGAGCTGCTAGGTTGAGAATAGGAGATGATCGAAGAATAGATGCTGGACATAATGTCAAAGTCGAGACGCCGACGCAACCCATAAAGCATCAAACAATGATAGGGTCGGATCTCTGCTAGAGGTTTGGATGTGATTGGAAGAAGACAGTTTGTGACTATCTTAAAGAGAATATAGTCAGAAGGAGATAGTCTCAGAGCCGCAAAAGTAGGAAACTCGACATCCAACTCATCCAGTCCATCTGGTCTAGGATGACCGAAGAAGTACTCATAGATGGAATCAGGTGAGACATCAAATGGAGAAGGTAAAGGATGGGGTAAATCAGGATAAATGGAAAAAAGATCTCCTGAACACAGTCGGCAACCTAGATACCCAAAGAATTCTACGATGGAGAAATCGATAGTTCTTTTAGCAACTCTGGTTCTATAAGCACCATCACTGCCCTGATGAAGATTGTTGTAGAATTCAGATACTAGGTCATAGTTGATGTCCCTTTCTAGGTAGACTAACGAGTCAAGTTTGTAATATGCCAGGGTTTCGGATACAGAAGGACAAAACTCATCCATGTACTTTCGATCCACAGATCGACATGGGAGCAGTTTGAATGTCCTCTGTTGAAACGCTTGTTCAAACTGTCGGTTCGGAAATCTTGAAGAAGAGGAAGGTTGAGGTCGGGAGGGTGCCTGGGACTTGGACTTCTCAGCAGATGACTTAGACGTACCCTCACCGGCTGATTTCTTCCTAAATAGGTGAAAAATGGGACATGGTCGGGGCAAATGGGAGTACACGGGAGCCACAGAGTCGAGAACCGAGACAACACACACAACACACAGAGATACACTGTGAAAAGAAGCTAAAATGCCAAAAATGAACAGATTTCAGGGAGAAAGGAAGTTACCTAGGCGCCATTTGAAGCTTTCGGAGAAGATGAAGAGAAGAGTCGGGACCGAGGAGTGGTTCGGCTAGGGTTTTCGGCGTGAAATGAGAGGAGGAAGGATTGGGGGAAGTTAAAGGGGGTGATCAGATCATAAGATCGGGCGGCTGTCCGATCAGGAGAAATCTTGACCGATCAGGGAACGTCCTGATCGGTCAGGGAGGGTCCTGATCGGTCGTGGAGACCGATCAGGGAACCTCCTGATCGGTCCCCGGAACGATCAGAGGTGGATCAGAGATAGGAGCCTCCTGATCGGTCATGGAGACCGATCAGGGAACCTCCTGATCGGTCCCCAGACCGATCAGAGGTGGATCAGAGGTCGGATCCTCCTGATCGGTCATGGAGACCGATCAGGGAACCTCCTGATCGGTCCCCGGACCGATCAGAGGTGGATCAGAAGTAGGAGCCTCCTGATCGGTCGTGGAGACCGATCAGGGAACCTCCTGATCGGTCCCCGGACCGATCAGATATCGAACAGAGAGGTGTAACTCTCCTGATCGGTCGTAGAGACCGATCAGATATCATCCTGATCGGTCCCTGGACCGATCAGTGTCTGATAGTCAGAAATTCTTATCGAAAGCTCTGAAACTTGGTTCAACAACTTCCAAGTTCAGAACCTAGGATCTGAAGAG
This sequence comes from Zingiber officinale, assembly GCF_018446385.1. Lineage (NCBI taxonomy): Eukaryota > Viridiplantae > Streptophyta > Magnoliopsida > Zingiberales > Zingiberaceae > Zingiber > Zingiber officinale. The sequence goes on along the minus strand of NC_055988.1, from coordinate 99,019,088 downwards.
CCCACAGATTATATACAGTGATACCAATGAATATTTCCTAATGATGAGCCCTAATGATTTGGAATTATTTAGGGCTCGAAAGTTTCAGACACTTCATAACAAATGTGTTGAATCTCAAGGTTTCAAAACCAGAGAAGTTTGTTTTGTTTGTTTGCTGAAACTATGATCTATAGTGAACCAAGGTAATAAATCTGACTCAGGCTATCGGTTCAAAATATATCCTTGCTATGAGTAGTTACAAGTTTGTCAAAATATGTCAAGGTTTCTTCACCAACTTGTCCTATTTTCAATCAAAATCAGGAAGATATCAATCAAGGGTATCAATCAACACATAAACAAGGTTAGATGATTTCTAGACACAGGTCCAACCAAGATTCCTTGGTTGGAATATATGAGTAAGATCTAGGAGCCAAATACACATGAATTATGTAATGGCCTTCCCCATACTCAATTTATGTCTCTTCAACCTAATTATTCAAGGGATGCATGATACATTTTGAATAATTTGGTTGATCCTAGCATCTCACCCCATTTCTAGCAAACAAAAATATTTTGTTAAACCTTATAGTTTGTGTGAGATGTTCCCAAGTTGCCCAAATTAATTTCCCAATTTCTCTTGTCATTTTAATGGTCCTTATTGATCATGATGTGGTCAAAATGACTTATTGAGCCAAACACATTCCCAATTTCCTCCTTAAATGACTAAATTCATTTTCCGGAAGGGGTTTGGTGAAAATATCGGCTAGGTTTGACTTTGACTCAACATATGTGAGTGCAATGTCTCCCCTAGCTACGTGATCTCTAATGAAGTGATGACGCACTTCAATGTGTTTGGTCCTTGAATGATGGATTGGATTTTTCGTTAGGTTAATTGTGCTAATGTTGTCACACAACACTTGCACTCCCTTATACGAAAGTCCATAATCTTCTAGAGTGTGAATCATCCACAATAATTGTGATACACTCTCTCCCATGGCAATGTATTCAGCCTCGGTCGTGGAGAGAGCAACACAATGTTGCTTCCGACTTGACCAACTAATCAACGATGAACCTAAAAATTGGCAACCCCCACTAGTGCTTTTCCGATCTAATTTGCATCCAGCATAATCGGAATCGGTATAGCCTATCAAATCAAAAGACTCCGTACGAGGGTACCACAGTCCTACTCTAATTGTGCCCTTGAGATATCTTAGAATTCTCTTAACTGCAGTTAAATGAGATTCCTTGGCACAAACTTGATATCTAGCGCACATGCCCACAGCAAAAAGTATGTCCGGTCGACTAGCTGTGAGATATAGAAGACTACCGATCATGCTTCTATATTGCGTTAGATCAACTGGTTTCCCACTCTCATCATTGTCAAGACGAGTATTTGTCGCCATTGGAGTGGATACTTCCTTAGAGTCACTCATTTTGAATTTTCTGAGCATCTCTTGAGTGTATTTTGTCTGATGGACATAAATTCCATCTCGAGTTTGTTTGATTTCAAGTCCAAGGAAGAATGTCAATTCTCCTACTAGACTCATCTCAAACTCACTTTCCATGTGAGAAATAAATTCATTCAAATAGCCCTTGTTATTTGAGCCACAAATTATGTCATCGACATACACTTGGGCTACAAAAATATTTTCACCATCTCTACGCAGAAATAGTGTTGGGTCTATTTGGCCTCTTACAAAACTCTTTTCTAGTAAATATGTTGACAACTGATCCTGTCCGAACCAGGAGTCAACGGACGCTGGGGATGTGGCGCTCCCTGCTGGATCCTCGAGTGCTCCGGTGAACCTGCAACAAAACCGAGCCGGGGGGGTGTCCCGGCGACGGCCCTCCGACGCTCAAGTTAGGCGAAGGAATAAGAGAGTGGCTTAGAAAAAGTAGACTTGTGTACCTCCGGTTGAAGAAGTGGAGGCCTTATATAGACCTCTCGAAGGAGCCTGGGCACACCAATTGAAGCAATCACCTGCTTTCGACCATACCTAGGTGTGGGCCTGTCAGAAGGGCATCCATAAGACCATACTGCTACTGTATCAACCTTTCCGTGACGTGATAGTGGGGCCTTTAATAGTGTCATCTTGCGTACAGTCTAATCATCATGGCTTTGCTGACATACCATATCCCGAGCCGAGCGAATAGGCCGCTCGGCTAACCACTGTTCCCTCACCACGATTCCGGCCGAGCGGACACCTCCGCTCGGTCACTCTGTCCTCGGCCGAGCGGACACCTCCGCTCGGCCACTCGGCTCCGGTTCTCCTGCTTTGGCGTCGGAAACCCAAACCTTTGGCTGGGTAATCTCTGGTTCTGCTCGGACGGGACCCCATCTGTGGGTCCCCCATTCTTACCGCCGGATCACTTGCCTCCCCTTCAAGTCTAGTCGAAGGAGGCAGTGAGTCCGACTGACTGGACTGTGTGTCCGAGCGGGCGGTCGTCGCCTTATCGCTGTTGCTGATATCCCTCGAGCCGTTCGGCCCTCATGCCAAATTTATCCGCTCGGCTCTTCGCTTTGTATGCCTTGGCGCCCAACGTGGATGTTTGCTTATCTAAATCCTCTTGAAAATCGCGCAAGTCTTTTTCATTAAGCCGAAGCGTGCGCGGTATGGGCGCATTAATTACGCCTGGTGACAGAGCGCCACGTGGCTTGTCTCTAGTGGCAGTGACGCTCCGTACGATGGGACGCCCTTTGTTTTGAAATGAACGGCTAGATGATGACCTCGTCTCTTGTGCCCTTCATCCGACGGACGAGGCTGAGCGGTCTCGTTTGTATAAAGCCCTCGTTCTAGCCTTCACGCCGCACTCTCTGTTTCATCACGCGTCCTCTGTCGAAGCTGCCTGCCGCTAGCTTACTCCGGTGACTCTCAGTGCTTGCTTTCCGACGGTTTTCGAGTTCCTGGGGATTCTTTCCTTTGATCTTCCCTCAGTAAGCTTCTTCTCTTCTCTCGTCCCCTTGTTTCCGAGTATTGCTAGGCTTCCTTCCTTTCTTTAGTCATGGCGAGCACTTCTGTACCCGCTACCGAGGTTCACGGTCCGTGGTATATGAGTATGGAGAGTAGGTTCAATGAGGAGCGCGCCCGGCGTGTTGTTAGGACCTACGGGATCCCGAACGACCATGCAATAGTTGTAGCCGGCCCGACCGACCGGCTCCATAACCCGCCGATCGGTACCATTTGTTTTTTTCTGGACCAATTCCAGGGCGGCCTTAGATTTCCTACCCATCCATTTATTTTGGAAGTTTGTAATTATTTCCGCATCACGCTCAGCTCACTTGTGCCGAATTCCTCTTTAGGCTACTGAGCGGGTGGTCGTCCTCTTTAGGCTGCACAGTATCCCACTTGACCCCAAAATATTCCACTACTTCTTCTACCCCAAACAATCCGAGTTGGGTACTTTTATTTTCCAAAGTAGAATAGGCTTCAAATTTTTGGAGAACATGCCGACCTCCAACAAGCACTGGAGGGAGTTCTTCTTCTATATACGACTTCCCGAGCGGCCAGCATTCCGAACCAAATGGTAGACCGCTGTGCCGACCCAGCCGGAGCTCGGCAAATTCAGAAGCAATCCAGCCTACCTTCATGCGGTAAACCGCTTGTCCGGTCAGCGGTACAAAATTGACCAGTTGCTTCTTAAGGGGGTGTTGTACATTTTTGGATTATCTCCCGTTCGGGCCAATCTTCCCTACCGCATGGGTAAGGACTCTTTACTCCCTTCGCCTTTTTTGTCTAACTGATTTTAATTTCTTCCACTGCAGCCGAAGTGATGTGGCGCTCCAAGGCTACCGATCATCTGAAATTGAAGGCCGTGGAAATTGAGGCGGCTACCAAAAAAGAACTCGCCGAGCGGGGTCTTATACCCAGCCGCCCGGCAGATGCAGGAGAGGGGGGGACGCAATCCGCCCCTGAAATAGAAGTTACCCAATCCGCTTCAACGGAGGTTGAGGCGGATCCTGTTTCCTCTTCTCCAGCCGAGCAGGGAGTCCCCCTGGCCGGGGATTCACCACTGGAAGTTCGGCGGAAACGTCGAAGAGACTCCAGCCTCCCGCCGACCCAAGAGGGCGAACCGCAGGCGCCGATCGAGATCGCTTCTCCAGATCACACGCCTTCGCAGATCAGGACCCCCGTGGCCTCGCCCACCGCACAGCCCTCTGGCTCTCCTCCATGGACTCGTCGTCGATTACGACGGTTGGGCGAAACTCAACCATAGGAGAGTCCTCAAGCCAGGCGACTGCGACTGAGGAAGTGCCGGCCGGCCACCCGACTATCAAGACTACCCTTCGATTCCCATCGGAGGAATATTTATTGTCTGCCGATCGGCCATCAAGCCCCGTTCATGAAATAACCTTGACGGGTCCGCTCGCCAAACTTTTCGAGGACGCGCAGATTCGGGTGGCCCTCATGTCGCCCAAGCAGCTAGGCGATAACCACATGCAGCAGGCCACCCAGGTAGGTTCATTTTTCTTCCTGTGCCATGCTACTGTTCGGTTCCTGATTTTATTATTTTCCTCACAGCATTGGGCTGAGCAAATCGCCACTAGCCATCGCTTGGCCGAGCTGGATGATCTTATGGAAAAGCTCCAAGTCTCGGGGGGTCCATCGGCCGAGCGGGAGAAACAAGCCCGCGAGGCCGAACAGAAGAAGGCCGCCGACCTGGCTACAGAGGTGGCTCGACTTGAAGGCTTGGTGAAGAAACGCGACGCAGACGTGAAGCGCGCCAGTAGCCGGAAGAAGCGGGCGATCGCTGATCTGGACAAGATGAAAGTCGAAGTCCGAGCCCTAGATCAGCAATCTAAGGAGCTGGAAGCCCAATTAACTGCCGAACGGGATGGGCGCTCAGCTGAACGCACTAAAGCGGAGGTTGACCAGAAAGTTCTCCAAGATTCACTAATTGCCTCCCGGGCGGCGCTCAGAAAGTACAAGGAAGGGGAGCCGAGTCGTCTGGCTGCTGCACGTCAAGATTACCTCCGCTCGGAGAGGTTCGGCACGAAATTTGGCGGCAGCGTCTCTTCAACCTTTGCCGAGGCCGTTAAGGTCACTATGGCCTACTTGAAGAAGGGTGGCCACCTTCCTGCGGGAATGCACATTCCCGCCTCCGATCTGGCGGCCATGATAGACGACATTCCGGATGGTTTCTTCAACTTCGAAGACCCCGAGTGAAGAGTGTTCCTCGTCTCTATCTTGTTTTTGCGTTTCTTACGCCCAGCGCAACCTTTTGTACTTGCCGTTCGGCATGCTTTCCCTTTAATGCAATTATGTCTCTGCTTGCGTCTTCCTGATCATTATCCATAATATTCTTCTGTTTGCTTAACGTTTATGCTTAGAGTCAGTCATGCTCTAAGTGTTCTCCGTCACGCGGGCGATCCGCTTAACCCATTAAACAAAGTCCGAGCGGGAGGGCCTACTCGCTCTGCACGTATCTAGCCTGTGTGAAGTCAACAAACGCCAAGTATCGAAGGGCCAATGCCCGAGCGGGCCTAAATGTTTTAATACTTAATTCTCTGATATTCGTTCGTCCGCCCGGGGTATTTATAGTCGCCGGACCGACTCGATTTTTAACGATGGTGATCGTCGGTTTTTCGCTCGGTTTTTATAGACGCCGGCTCATCTCTACGGTTTAACGTCTGGGCTAGACGATCTTCCGCTCGGAGGGTTTATAGGCGCCGGACCGTCTCGATCTTTAACGACGGAGCTCATCGGTGTGGATATTTATAGCCGGTCGGCGCGGCTCTCGATCTTTAATGACGGAGCTCGTCGGCGCGGATATTTATAGTCGGTCGGCGCGGCTCTCGATCTTTAACGACGAAGCTCGTCGGCGCGGATATTTATAGCCGGTCGGCGCGGCTCTCGATCTTTAACGACGGAGCTCGTCGGCGCGGATATTTATAGCCGGTCGGCGCGGCTCTCGATCTTTAATGACGGAGCTCGTCGGCGCGGATATTTATAGCCGGTCGGCGCGGCTCTCGATCTTTAACGACGGAGCTCGTCGGCGCGGATATTTATAGCCGGTCGGCGCGGCTCTCGATCTTTAACGACAGAGCTCGTCGGCGCGGATATTTATAGCCGGTCGGCGCGGCTCTCGATCTTTAACGACGGAGCTCGTCGGCGCGGATATTTATAGCCGGTCGGCGCGGCTCTCGATCTTTAACGACGGAGCTCGTCGGCGCGGATATTTATAGCCGGTCGGCGCGGCTCTCGATCTTTAACGACGGAGCTCGTCGGGCTTTTAAGCCTAATTCGGACAACGTTTACCTGGCCGAACGGCACAGGGTCTTCGGAATTGAGCCTTTGGCTCGTACAATATACCTCCGGCTGAGCAGCTCGGGGCCTTCGTCGTCGAGCGCTTGGCTCCGATAATTTACCTCCGGCCGAGCGGCACGGGGCCTTCGGATAACCAACCGTTCGGTTATGAACACAGAATGCCTTGGGAATAATTTGTTTCCTGCGATAAAAGGAGTACAGCTATTTTGAATTTACACAAAATAGAGCAAAAGCACACCTCTCACCCAGCTCTATATGGCTGAAGGTGATTTGCACTCCATGGCCGATCCAGCATCCGACCTTCCGCATCCTTGAGGTAATAAGCGCCCGAACGGAGCTTCTCGACCACTTCAAAGGGTCCTGCCCAGGGAGCTTCCAACTTGTCGACATCTCCGACCGACTTGACTTTCTTCCAAACTAGGTCGCCTACTTGAAAGGCTCTGGGGATCACGCGCCGGTTGTAGTTCTGTTTCATACGTTGCCGGTACGCCATCAGCCGGACGGACGCTTTAGCTCTTTCCTCTTCGACCAAGTCTAGCTCCATGCTCCTCCGTTCGGCGTTGTCTTCATCATAATTTTGCACCCGAACGGATTCAACCCCGACCTCAATCGGGATGACTGCTTCGCCTCCATATACCAAGTGAAATGGGGTGA